>NW_011888808.1:7472876-7496870 GCF_000151845.1 Pteropus vampyrus | reverse complement strand
GTAGCTCAGATTCTTTGGTAGTTTGCCTACTTTGAACCATGCTAAACACTATATTATGGATCTATGCAGCATGTACATGTTATGAAGTATCTTATTTGTTATAATAAAGATATGGCTTTTAAATAAGAATATATTGCACTGAGTTTCAACATTAACTGCAGCTCAGGGAACAAGAGAATGGTGATCATAGATACTACTGAGGGCTTAGCAGGGTATAATAATAACTGCAAAACTCATGCTTAAAGATAGAAAAATAACAGAATAAGCATAATCATAACCAAATCACAAAATAAGATGTGGTATAATTTTTAAATAATGTGTACACTATAAGTTTAAGTTATGGGGCTTCAAGGCAGCTATAGTTATCTGATATACTTAGCAAATATATGTAGGTAGAGACATGTCAGTTTTCATTTAACTCTGTTATATGATATATGTTAGCATACTAATGAGAATCGACTTGGGGGGGTCAGGTGGATTTGGATCTAGATTCTGCTTCCTACCAGCTTCATAAATTGGGTGAAAAGCTAACTTCTCTAAATTCCTCGCACAGAAAATGAGATTATGATACCTACATATGAGTCAAGGTTTCCATTTGCAAGCAACAAAGAACAAGTTTGGAAGATTTCTGCAGAAAATCAATTTATCACAAGGATTTGGAGTTATTCAGGTGGTCTGAGTATTACTGAATCAGGAACATCTCTCCAAAGAAAATAGTAGAATAATCCAGATTAGTAATTTAACACTGCTGCTGTCAAGCAGTAGTGGCTGGAGCATGTGCAGATGACACCGTTCACATGGAAACTGGGCTTGGCCTCTGACACTACTTCAACTGCCTACCTAAGGTTTATTATTTTATTAAAAATAAAACTTCATATGTTTGAAGCAATGGCAAGCCAAAGAAAGGTAACATGTAGCAAAAGCAAAGATATTTTAACTAATTTTTTCCACCTTATTAAATTATTTATATCAGTATCTCCATATCTATTTTAATTATATGTCTCAATATTGCTCTAGCTGTCTCAATATCTCTATAAATATTTTAAGCACTTTAGAAACATGATAATAAAAATTTGGGGTGGGGTCTCTGAAGGTGAAAATTTTGCCTATTGGGCTTAAGATGCTTTTCTATAACAGCATTTTCTATTTCTAGGTTACATTCTTTAATTTGAAAATAAATTCATTACCATTTATAATTTCACATTGAAGTTTTTTTACAGGGCAATGATTAGCACCCACTGAAACTATCCTGGATATTTTGTCAAAAATTATTCCTAAACCCAACTCCAAAGATTCTAATTTTGGAGCTCAGTGCTACTTCTCTGAATTTGTATTTTTAACAGATGATTTTCAGACCACACTTAGAAAAACCTTCCAGAGATTTTTTCCAAAGAATATTTTTATTTAAAGGCATTTATAAGAATACTGTTTAAAAAACTCAGAGAATTGGTAAAACTATTACTATAATAACCAATGAGTATGTATATGTGTGTCTGTGTGTATTTATGTTTGAAATAATTTGTTACTTTAACAACACTATTTTTTGAGATTCTACATAGTAGATGCACAATTTAGCTTTCAGCTGAGTCATTAGTAAAAAAAATAGTTCTGATATATTTTCATATTTAAAATTTTTCCAAATATAAAAGTAGATATTAACTAACTTGACTTGACAATTTAAAAAAATTTGATCATATGATTATAAGATGACTGGAGAATTTCAATACTAATACAATGACTGAGTAATTTTGTATGGAATGAAAATCCAAAGTCTGTGAGTCCGTGTTTAAAAAAAAAAAATTGCAATTGAGTTTAAACGGAAGCATAGATTCAGTTTGAAAACAATGAGATTCAAAATAGAAGAAAATCTGAAAGCCTTACCATGGTGAGATTAAGAATGGACTTTAAATTGCATTTTTGGAAGTTGATCAAGTATGGAAAGAATATTTTAATTTTTAGTCCATAATCCTTAATATAGAAACTTTTTATTTATGATATTTTAAATTAAACTGTATGATAAAGAATTCTTATATTTTTCTTTAACATTTATGAAGGAAATTAGCCTGTAGTTGTTTTTTTTTTTTTTTTTTTTGGTATACTTTTCATTTGGTTTCTCAAATAGCTTTGGTATTGATCCTCTAAATATACTTAGGAACTTGATTGTTAGAATTTCTGGGTCAGCTTTCTTTTCTTTAATACTATTTCCTATATCTTGGGGAATAACTCAACTTTGAGAAAGAGATAAACATTGACAAGTGGAAGGAGTTTTCTGGTCACCTGAAGAATAGTTTTCCCACTTCTAATTAATCACATGTCAGCTGCTGGGCATGTGTAATTAATGGCACATACCCCCAAGGCTGTAATGTACAAACACATTGCTTATCTGGTTAAAGAAATAGTAACATGCTGATGATCACTGCAAATGAGAGTGATTTGCTAATTTTGTCTTTAATTATTGAATGCAGTATATTAACTCATCAATACAGAAATAGATTAGTTGGAAGTAAAATATATAGAAAGATATAGAGCATATGAGTTTGCTTACACATATACATATACATATTATGTCAAGACAAAATGAACTTAACTTCATTGCAGTGCTTTTTACTACAAGCATGGCCAAAAAACACAATAAAAATTGGTAAATAAAAATTGCCTTCAAATATTGAAATATCATTGATATATAACATTAAGTTTAAGGTATGCAACATGTTGATTTGGTACATTTACATATTGCAAAATGATTACCACCATAGTGTTAGCTAACACCTCTATCACATCACATAATTATCTTTTTGTGCGTGTAGTGAGAAAATTTAAGTTCTAGTCTCTTAGCAACTTTTCAGTTTATAATACAGTATTGCTGACTATAATCACTATTTGTGTGTTAGATCTCCAGAACTTATAATTATCTACTGGTTATAAACTCATACCCTTAAAGTGCATCCCCCCAGCCCCTGGTAACTATCATTCTACTCTGTCTTAACAAGTTTGGCTTTTTTTTATATTCTGTATATAAGAATATCATACAATATTTGTTTTTTTTCCTGTCTGACTTACCTCATTTAGCATAATGCCCTCAAAGTCCATAAATATGGTTCCAAATGGCAGAATTTCCTTCATTGTCATGGCTGCATAATATTACTACACACACACACACACACACACACACACACACACACACATCTCCTTATCTCTTCAACTCTTTGCTGACACTAAAGTTAGTTCCATACCTTGGCTATTGTGAATAATGCTGCAATAAACATGGGAGTGCAGATATATTTTCAATATCTTGTTTTTATTTTTATTTTTTGATATATACTCAGAGTTGGAATTTTTATTATTTTTTATTAAAATTATTGGGGTGACATTGGTTAATAAAATCAAATAGGTTTCCAGTGTACAATTCAATAATACATTATATGTATGTTGCATGTGTGTTCACCACCCAAAGTTAAATTTTCTTTTGTCACTCAATATTTGACCACTTTAGCCCTATCTATCTTCCTCTTCTGGTAATCACTAATCCAGTGTCTGTGTCCATGAGTCTCTGTTTATCATGTTTGTTTGATGCTTTCAGTTTTAAATCCCACATGACTCAAATCATATGGTTCTCAACTTTTTTCTGTCTGACTTATTTTACTTAGCATGATAATCTTGAGATCTATCTGTGTTGTCTTTTCTAATTGTTGTAATTTTTAATTTAGCCCAAGGCAACACATATTGAGATGATGTACAATGGTTATTTGCCAAAGCAAAATTTCAAATCTTCAAGCAACACACTGAAAACCAGCTTTGCCACTCTTAAAACTGTAACTCGTATTAAAGATATAAATAAAGGTTATTGAAAAACTTAGGAGATAATTTATCTGTAGAGAGCTGATGATTTGCTATGAACTCCTCCCTCTAAAATTTTGGAAGGTAGAGAATGGTCCCCTCAACTCAAGACTAGAGAAAGAAGCTTAAAATAGCCCACCTAGAACACAGGGTATAAGATTACTACAGTTGATGCTGAGAGATCCAACAGGCTAGTATTTAACACTTGAGAGCTGATTTTAGAGTTTGAGAAAGAGTATGTGTAGCTGTTGAAGGGAACCAGAGAGGATTTGGCTGAGGACAGATTAAGTCATGTGTGAGATAATCCCAGTGTGAGATCGTATTAGTTCCTACCCAAAGAGTTACTTGAAAAGGAAAATAAATTTAGTACAAAGAGACTGAAAGTATTGTTTCATTCCTGGAAGAACTGCATTACTGGCATCACAAATGAAAAATTCCTAGTGCAAGATATCTCCAAAAAAGACATAAAAATGTTGCCTGAAATTAAAAAAAAAAAAAAAATCAGTTTTATGTGTCATG
Organism: Pteropus vampyrus; assembly: GCF_000151845.1. NCBI lineage: Eukaryota > Metazoa > Chordata > Mammalia > Chiroptera > Pteropodidae > Pteropus > Pteropus vampyrus. The sequence continues at coordinate 7,492,514 of NW_011888808.1, read as the reverse complement.
TAGATGAGAGACTGAAGTCCATTTTAAACTGTTTTATTCAAGTAAGATTTTACTGCTTTTCCTCCTTCTTCTTCTTCCTCCCTCCTTTTCCCCACTGCTCTGAGGTGTTAGAAATAGGAGCTGGCTAGACAAGGAGAAAGTGAGAAGTTAAAAATGGGGGTCTAATATGTGGTGACAGAAAGAAATCTAATATGAGAAGTGAACACACAATGTAAATATATATATGCCTTACTGTTAAAGTGTACAGCTATAACTTATTGGATTTCATTAACTAATGTCACCATAAAAAATAAAATAAAATATAAATGAATGAATGAATGAATGAATGAATGAATGAGGGGAAAGGCTCTTGTGCCTCCTTCCCACACTGTAGGACTACCAAGCTCTGTGAGTTCTTCCTGACAAAGACCAGATTAAACCAAAAATTCAGATTGTTTAAAGAACTAGACATTTATAATAAAATAAATATCTTTGGCAAATATAACATGATCTAAGAAAAGGAGAGTAATCAGAAATGTTATCCGTTGCGGATTAAAATTAGCCTACTGAATTAAGTTAGACGAACAGGGGAAGAAGTATTTCTGCACTATGATTTAACCCCAGCACTTATGCGTATGCAGTATACTCATTGCATTGAAATAGAGTTGTGTTTTCAAAATAGGATTTTGGTTCCCTCCATTTTGAATCACTCATTTGGACCCTGAATTTTGTCCCCAAAATATTTTGGTCTTGCAGACTTAGTTTTCCTCATTGGAAAAAAAATGATAGCTGGTGTTAAATTATGTAATTGAGATTAAACAATTGGATAATAAAAATTAATAATTTAGTTATCTCTCAAGAATCTTGCTCAATTTTCTCAAAGATTAATTTAAAAAGCAGCATATTGATAATAAATATTACTAGTATAGATTCCACAAACTTTTAGTGACAAAATTGTCATCCAATAAAATTTATTAAACATTGAAGAATGAATCAAATCTTCATTTTAAAATTTAGATTGGCTAACTTGAGCCAATTCTTAGGTTATTTACTAGAAAACCTATTAGTTCCTTACCTGTTTCTTTGAAAAGTATGTAAATAAATCTTTTTAAAAGCTAAATAGGCCTCTTGCCAGCTTTAGGGACCAGGTTATCTTTCTCATGGAAAAGAAGATAATGCCCTGTCTCTCAGATTCTGTGAAAAAGTAGGAGACTGACTTCTGTGGGCATCTCTCTCAAATTTTAAAACTACCTCCTGCCTTAGGTGCATGAGAAGTTTACTTTTCCTTTGCATAAATCCAATTGCGCAAACAGATGGCCATCTGAACTACCAGGTGAAACTAAGATGAACTATATGTGACAAATGTTGTAAACTCCTCTTACTTGAGGACTTGTTATGGTTTATCTTGAGAACATTTATGTAGCAGGCTGTATCTGCTTGCCTATATAAAAGGGAGAGATTTATTTCAGTCTGCAAATTTTAGCATCACATTCTGGTTTAATGGTTATTCAGTAATAAAACTGTTTTATTTATTTTTCCCCTTACATACACACACATCTATACATATATACATATATGTATGTATACATATGCGTATCTGTATTTATTATACATATGCACATTATACAAATGGAACTCTATTGTATACATAGATATAATCATTAAAAATATTAACAATGCTGGGCACAGTTCTTGGTTCTAACAACATAGACAAAAGTCCACATTGCACTTACCTATGACTGGAAAGAAACAAATGAGAAAAAGTAATATATACCATAGTATCTGGATGGCAATAAGTGCTATGAAGAAAAATAAAGCATAAAAGGGAAGTGAGATAGGGATCTCCACACTGAATTCTTTGAAATTTTCACTGGTGTGGTCAGTTTGGCTCATGAAAATGTGGCACTTGAGGAAAGACTTAACTGAGGAGTAAGTCATATGAATATATCTAAGAGCAGTAAATATCAAGCAGAGGGAATCCTAAGTGTCAAGGTCCTGTGGTAGGAGTATATCTAGCATCTTTATGAAATAGTAAGGCCAGAGGAGTAAACAAGAGGAAGTCAGAGAGACTGGATGAGAAGGAGGAATAATTAGTAGGGCATTGTTAGTTATGGACATTTACTATAATTGATTAAAGAACCCATTATGGGTTTTGAGCATAAGACTGACATAATCTCCATTAAATTTCACAAAATTAATCTGGCTGCATGTTTGAACTGGGAAGTAGTTAGGCAAGAGAAGAAACAAGAAACCAGTTACAATAGTATTATAATAATCTAGCAAAGAAGTAATGGTGATTTAGATCAGAGTGATAGCAGTGGAGATGGTCAGAAATCACACCCTGGAAAATTTCTGAAGGCAGAGCCAATAAGATTTCTGGATAGATTAAACTTGGTATAAAGGGAAAACACAGGTCAAGGATGACTTGAATAATTTGGTCTAAGCAATAGGAAAAGTGTGGTTGCCACTAACTGGTAAGATCATTTAAAGAATGCATTTGCAAGAGAACAGCAGTTCAGTTTTAGACATGTTCAGTTTAAGAGACCAATTAGATATTAAAGTGGTAATGTTGAGGTGAACGTTTTATTTGTACGTAGAGTGTAGGATTCAGGGAGAGTTCTCAACATATAGGTATTATTCGAGTGCATAAAGAGAAGTTGTGGAAGAGATGATCCCTAGTCACTCCAATATTAAAAGGTGAGAAGAAATCATTTAGAAAGATTTAGAAAATACTGAATAATCACCTAGGAAGAAAAAAAAAATAAGAGTATGGCAAGTAAAATATAAGGCAAATGTAACAAGAATTTCTAGAAAAGTAAAATGATTATGTCAGTTATCTGCTGCTGATCAATCAGACAGGTCAAATAAGATAAAAACTAATAATTGATTACTGGATTTAGCCAATTTTAGGTCTTTGGTGATCTTGCCAAGGGGAGTGCAATAGGGGTCAAAGCTAGGTAAAGCAGTTTAAGAGAGACTAAGAAAAGGGATGTAGAGACAGTGAGTTGAGGCAATTCTTTGAAGTTTGGTTGTAAGGGTGGGGGGTGCAGTAAAATACAGAGTAGCTGATGGAAAATGTAGGGTGTATTTAAAAAAAAAATCCACAAAGTAAAATGAGTAGCTTAATGGTGATTGCAAATTTTCTTTGCTTCTTTATATGTGTTATCGTCCTCTATTCCTACATACTGTATTTGCTTTACCTTTTTTAATGGTATAAAAGAATCTCAATATACGAACCTGCCTTCATTGTTTTTATAGGTTTTCAGTAAATGGGCATTTAAATTGTTTTAAACTTTTTGTTTAAAAGCAATGAAGCAATAATCATTGCTATATCTTATATATGTGTACGTATTTACCTGTAGGATGAATTTCTAAAAGTAAAAATACCAAGGACAGGGATATATATGGATTAAAATGAGATATTACCAAATTGCTTCCCGAAATGTCTAAACCAATTTAAATTCCTGAAATATTGTATTACAATATATGTTATTCAACACTATTACTAATGTAATATATAGTCAAATGTTTTAATTTCATCAAACTTTGGAGAGAGGGATTATATTTTATATGGCTTTTATAAAAGCAAGTTTGAGTACATTTCATAGATATTTTGGAGTTAAGTCTATGAAATGTCTGTTTGAAAGCCTCTGTCTATTGATCTGTTGAGATTTTGGTTTTTATGTTATTGAATAACAAAGAACAATGTTACAGAGGTACGAATTATTAGATGCTGACCAAAATCTTCAATTTCTTTCCTGATATTCGTAATAACACAGTAGACATGTAAGGCAGCAGCTGCCTAATAGTTTTGCCAAATCATCTATTATTCGTTTGAATTTTAGCTTCCAACTAGATTTTTCTCTGTATATTTTCTGCAAACAAAGCAAATGTTTAAATTTTATTTTAGGAATATAAGTATTATGCGTTAAAATTTTTTTCTGATAATTGTCCTTGGTTTTTTGGATAGTTTGCTAATAATATTCAAATTAATTTTAATATTTAGAGATGAATTGTCTCTGAAATTATCTTTTTGGTTGAAAACAAGTGTTCACACAGAGAAAGCTCTGATAGTTAATCAACAGCCGCAAACACTTGCAATGCTTTTTCTCACCCTCGAGAGCAGCACAAACCCTAGATCTTACATGCCCACGATATGTGAGAGAATTAAAATGACAGCAACCTGTCTATTTCCTCAGGTTAACAAAAAACTACCACCTCTTAACTGTATTAACAGTAAGGCAGACAATTAAACACTCTTTCTCTCCAACTTCTCCTTTATATCTTATCTCTGGAGGTCTTTCTCCATAAATAATTAATCTTACTTCTGTGTCCTCACATGATCGTCCCTTGGTCTGTTGTCTTGTCTGTATCTTAAATTACTTTTCTTAAAAAGACACCAGTCATACTGGATTAGGGCCCATCCTAATTTTACCTGAATTACCACTTTAAAAGTCCTGTCTCCAAATACAGTTACATTCTGAGGTTAGGGCTTTAATGTATATTTTAAGGGAACACAATTCAGTTATAACATCAGATAATTAGCCTTAGGTTTTTGACTTTGAGATCAACAATGGGCCAAATCTGCCCTAATTTAGATGTGGAGAGGCAACATACAATGAACAGAGTTCTTGGCATCCTGGGGTTAAGGAACAAGGACAGGAATATTGAGACTCAGGGCAACAATAGATATACAATGCATTCCATTGAAAGGCTCTCTTACATGATTTAATAGGTTTAATAGGTTTAATAGATTTCTGCAAACCTGAACTGTTGTTTCCTTTCTATTTTTAACCGCAACACAAACTAAAGAACCTCGAGGGTAGTTTAGAATTAAGGAACTAAATTTTCTGCTACACTTGGATTTATACTAATAAACGGGGATGTCTGGATAAATATTATACTTGTTACACCTACACTAAAATATCCTGCTGATTGTGAAAGGCACAGCGAGACCAAGAATTTTTCACTGTGGTGCCTGTACGCCCTTGTTTTGTAGAGCTTTTCCTCTCATCATCTTTCGTAGGTAAATTTTGTCTTTAACTATTCTTGACTGTCTTTAACTATTCACTCTTCTTAATAATATCAGAAACACCCAAGACAGCCACCAAACCCTTTCTCTTCCAAGTACCATCCTTGAACAACTATTCTCCCAAACTTGCTGAAATTTGACTGATCCAATATCACTAAAGCCCTGAGTAGTCCTTCCTCTTGACCAAACTGGAACACTATTATGGAGTCCTTCCTCAGATAAAAGCCCTCATTGATTTTATTCCTCAGAAGATTAACAATTCAAAGCGTTTTCTTAGAAAACTATTCTTTATAAATTCAAAACATAGAATAGATGACATAAAATGTAAAACTTAACATGCAATGAGTATATGGTATCCTTTTATTTCATTAACAGACAAACCTGATTTTGAAATAGACAATGCCAAATTACAATCTCAGGAGATAAACTACTATAAGCATTTGAGTTTCATTTGCAGATTAGAGATTATCTAGAATTATTTTTCTGAAATATTCTGAAACAGGATACTACATAAAGAGAGTTGTTGATTTGTTTAAAACCAAAACAAAATAAATAAACAAAACATGTTTACCAAATGATCTCCTTATCTACGAGGTCATATTATGGAAATATTTTCAATTGTTGTTAAATTCTTTTTTTTGTATTTCCCAGAATAAATTTCTTTGAACTTTCTCTATTCTTAAAGGACTTTGATGATGATTCTTGGTTGCCTTTAAGCTCTTCAGATCGACTCTATCAAATATATAATTTCCAATTTGTGTGAAATTTTAATGTACATGTGATTTGCATTATATCAGGATCTTTTTACAATGTAGATTTTCAAACTCCCTGATATTTTCCGTATTTTCTATAGGCTTTCATATTTCCTTCCTTTTACATCTACTGTTCATCTCTCTGTTATATGACTCTTTCTCTTGGCAAACTGTGGATTTCCTAACCATTACCCACCAAGACAGTTACTCATAGGCACATGAAAGTGTGCCTGAACCAAATTCTAGTGTATGTTGGGACTTCCCCACTCACCACTAACAAATTCTCAGGTACTAGAGACTCAATTCTGACACTCTCTACCTGAAGATAGCATCAGATTCCACAGCTTGAGGGCTCAGTCCTATAACACTGCCCCAGCCACCAGTTCTGACATAAGTGAAAGCTCAGGTTGTGAAATCACAGGTTTCCATGACCCCCTCTGTCAGTTTGATTATTTTGCTGAGTGGCTCGCAGAACTCAGAGAAATATTTTATGTAGTGGATCGCTACCAGTATGTTATAAAAAGATAAAAAGACAGCCAGACGGAAAAGAAAGAGTTGTAGGGAAAAGCGTGGGGAAAGGAACAGAGCTTTCAAGCTCCCTCCAGGCACATTGCTCTCCCCACATCTCCATGTGTTCAGCAATCCAGCTCTTTGAACCCTATCCTTTAGGTTTTTTATGGAGGCTTCATTATATAGACATGATCGATTAGATCATTTGTCATTGGTGATTGATTCAACTTCCAGCTCCTATTACCTCCCTGTAAGTCAGAGGGGTGATAGAAAATTCCAACCAACTAATCACCAGGCTGGTTCCCCTAACAACCAGATCTCATCCTTAGGTGAGATCCTGAAGTCACCTCATTCGCATAACAAAAGACATCTTCATGGCTTTCATCACTTAGGAAATTTCAAGTGTTTTAAGAGTTCTATGCCAGAAATGAGGGCAAAGACCAAACATTTTTTTTATTATATATCACTATATTACACCATATCCATGTTTGCATAGAATGTTATAGATTGTTTTTATTCTCTTGCATCGTAATAGGCAATTCCTTGACCAGGCATGTTTGAATTAATTGCATTCCTCAAATTTAGCAAAGCATCTGGGATAGGTCAACATAAATTTTTATTAAATAAAAAAAAATGGAGAGAGCAATGGAAATGGAATTACACAGATGAAAATAGAGTGCATTGTTTTCACAACCTATGCTATGAATACTTATTTCAATTATATCTAATGTTATTTTTATCCTGAATTGTCTATCTAATATGAATCTTCATATTTGGATTTGTGAAAATTAATAAACAGAAACCTCGTTTAGAATGGAGTCTGGAGGCTAGAAGAGAGAACTATCAAGCACTTGTCACTCAATGCACTCTACTGACCCCAACAGGAAAAGACACAGGCCATATCTTTGACAGGATGATTCTACTTTTCTACCAAAGCTAGAGGAAGAAAAGATTCCTTCTTGCACAGTAGCAACTCAGTCAGTGGGGAGACTGCCATAGCTCAGACAATGAAAAGTCATTATACTTTGAACTTTCAGTTTCCGCTAATGGACTCTTTGTTTACAGCAGCTCCTCCCAAATTCATAAAAGAGCTTCCTTTCCTTTGTTTCTTTGGACTTGTGTAGTTCACCACTACACCATATGTCCTGAAATACAATTCTTTGTTGTCCTAAAATATACCCATTTTGCTGGAGAGATATCTTGCTATTTGTTTGCGGTCAACAGGTTCATATGCTGCTTCCACATTTTGGCTCTTTCTTAATTAGCTCAGAGAATTTTCAGGCTCTCGTATGAAACTGTTACAGATGAATTAATGGAATCCAAGGACTCTGATAATGTAGGAACAATTCAAGTTGATGGTGACAGCCAATCATTTTATGGTGGTTGTCTAACTTCCAAAATTTCAATACTCTTTCTGTTTTAGGAGGGTACAGAAATGCCTTTTAGAATGATGGATAATCACCAAGTGAAGTAAGGTGAAGTGGAAAAAATGGGATCAAATGTAGAATTTTCATACACCTTTAAAAACAAATGCCTTATATACTACTGCAAAGCTAAATCTCACATTTACCACATATGCATCTAAATGTTATAATTTCAGTCTATTTTGCAACCAGAAAATTACTCTTTCTCTTCCTGAAAGCTACTGTAGACTGATGTCATTTTATCAAAATTGACATTTTGAAAATCTGGCTCACTACAGAGTTGAGCACATTATAGTTAACTTACTCTTCCTCTTTTGGGACTGTTATCTCCCGGCCCTCATACTTAAAATATCTCCTTGCCAAATCATGGTTTTTGTTAACAAGAAAGTGTCTTGAGGGAAAGCACCTGCAGAGTATAATGAATGAAACAATCTTTAAATGCATACAAACACCCAATAGACTTTGTTTCTTCTGTCTGCTCAGGGGAAGCTATTAACTGGCAAAAAGTAGATTTAGACTTTTAAAATAGATACCACTAAGCACCAAGTACTTAAACTCTGACTTGATTCAATTTATTGTTCTTTCAAACTTCTCTGCTATTTACAATACCAAAGCATACAGATATAAAAAACATCGATTTAACTATAAACCTAACAGCATTCTTACAGAGTAAATGACACAAAAATCTACACGAGGACTCAAAAATGTCTATCTTGGTAAGAATAAAATATGCCTTTTTCAAAACAAATATTGTATGGTAAATGTTTGCTGTAAAAAAAACACTGACTTGCTTCTCACTAAGTAGCAGAGCTGAGTGTTTGAACACGATCTCAGTTTCTTGTACAGCATCATGCATTTTTTCAAGTATTTTTTTAAATATGAAGTCAAACAATGAAATTATTAAAATATATCACTTTGTTGTGTATTGGTTTAAAATGATTTCAAATCTACTTTTTTATTATAAGACTTGTTTTACCACTTGTTTATGATAAAGGAAAAAATTGCTTTTAGAAGTAAAGTTTTTTGACTTATGTATGAAGTAAGTCATGTCAGGATGTCACCATCTCACATCTGTTGTTGATTGATAAGCACTCAAGTGGCTCAATTGATAAAGTATACTGCTAGGGGCTTATCATTACAAACATGTGGAGAAGCAGCTATGGTAAGGGGACATTTAGACTACAAATACTCTAAGTTTATGGGAACAATCCCAGAGTTTTGGTCTGGGAGAAGCACACTTCGCTGACTTAAACAGCTCTTTGAAGATCACGAGACACTTGTGAGTGGCCAAGGCGACTCTTTCATCAGCAATGGTGCTAAACCTTGGAAAGGTCCCTGGAGTGATAACCCTGTAAGCAGACTAGCCAGCTCACCAACACTGGTGCCTTTGTTCTCCAGAAAAAATGTTCTAGCAACAAAGGGACTACTGTGTGTGTGTGTGTGTGTGTGTGTGTGTGTGTGTGTGTGTGTGTGTGTGTGTGTGTGCGTGCACGCGTGCTGGCAGCTGGAAGTCAGCTCACATTTGGTTAACCTGTCTTTCTTGAGAAATCAAATTGACATAAAAAGGTACATTTCTGTTAAATTTGGACTTTTTTCCTTTAATCTTCTCTTGCCTGAAACAATAGTATAATCAATCTGTCATTTGTTTAAAGTATGTTATTTCTTTATTTGGTTTATTAAGAGATATTACCCTGCATGCTATTGGCTTGTAATATTATTGTAATTCCCACAGTGAACTTGTGTTAAATAAATGGCTGGCAAAGACAAAATTAATCTTTGAGTGTAACTTTGCTGCTTCTTCCTAAACAAAACAAAACAAAACAAAACAAAACACATTTGATTATTTTTCAATCGATTTTCTTACTTCGTTTTGAAAACCAAACTCTTCAAAACGAGTTTAATTGAATTTCTACCCTATTTTGGTACTTGCGTTAAACATAGTGGGGAAAAAATGAAATTTGAAGTGAGACATATTCAAATCCTGGCATTGCTCACTTAATCTTGGGTAGCCTAGTTTTCATTTTTGATTTCCATTTAATTCATCTGTGAAATGGAATATAAAATTACATATTGGATATTTCTTAGAATCAAACATGATAAAATAAAACCCCTAGTAAAATGTTTATGTTATGAACAGTCTATAAATTATAGTAGCTGCTATTATTATTACTTTATTATTAAACTAATATATTTTCATTATTATTATCATAAATTTATAAGGATTGTACAGTCTTTGGGATATTTAGATAATATTATTATCATAAATTTATAAGGATTGTGCAGTCTTTGGGATGTTTAGATAATCTCCAACAATGAATTATATCCTCATACATTAATTCTTCAAAGTCATTACAGTAGTTAAAAGAATAAATGCTGATATCAAGCATATATTTAAATTCCAGGTTCTCTACTTGTTAGTCGTCTTTGTAGTCTACACTTTCTCAACTTCATACATTTCTACATATGTGATTACCTCATAGGTTTTCCCCCATGGTTGTAAATATATTTATAATTCATAAAATGGGAAGAGTGGCTGTTTATTATTTCCCCAGTGTTGTTTTTATACTGCACTGTTAGATCAAAAACATAGGCTAAGCTTTACTCTCCCTTTGGGGAGAAGTCTACATGCAAAAATGTGAAATTTCCAGAAATATGACAAGAAGAAGGCTTGATTACACCAATGGGGAATTTTTCATTCAAGTGACATCTGAATGTTTGCCTAAGGTCCCTGGGCACAGACAATATATGAAGTTACTTCTGATGTGAAGTCTGAATTACCAGCTGGCAATACCTTTTATATAGCTAACATAAGTTCTAAACACTTGAAAAATGCCACCCTCTTGATTCACTGGAACTTTCTGCTCAGCATCGCATTCTTAGATCCCTCTACTAAATTAAGGATCTTTCTTCTTTTTTCTTTCTTCCTGGAAATTTTTGGCTTATAAGCTACAATTTATTTACTTTTCTCCACAAAAGCCTTACTCTCATCTCTCCTTTTGCATCTGTCTTGTATTCATTCAGGAAGAATTTAACATGTTAGGGTATAATCACAGCTAATTTGCAGCCAGTGTGCTGATGGCATTAGATATCAGAATATCTAGTGCTGGCATTACTAGATATTAAAATACTGCCATTACTAGATGTTAAAATATCCAAATACTTCTCCTATTGTTTACATATTGTCACTGTCCCAAGTATAGCTTGTCTCTTTTGCTGCCATAGAATTTCATCAAAAAACCCCTAAGTTTCTCATGATTCAGAAGATAAAAAATCAATGCTTAGCAACTGCAGAGGTTCTCCAGTATTCTATGGCAGTGCAACAATCAGTGTTTGTGATTGTTCATTTTTATTTGCTTTAAGTGGTATCATTTTTGTTCTAATTAAACATGACATTCTTATAACAATTTTATGACTTAATTCACAATAAATATGGAATATATAAAAATCTTAGATACTATTTTAAGTATTGTATATTGCACAAAACTATTGTAATAATTTTGTGCAATTGCTTTTAGCTCAGCAGACTATAAGAGAAGCTTTATCATAATGAACAGAATTAATGTTAAAAGTAATTATATATTGAAACTCTATCTCTGTCAATAAAGGAAGAAGTCACTGGAAGGGTTTGATGTTATTCACTAGGAAATATTGTTTCTGACAGATGCATTATTTTTGAGAAACAAACAGATGCATTAATACAAAAAAAAGAAAAAACTTAACAAACAAAAAAACACTTTTGAAATATTTTTGAATGATTTGATGATTAGTTTTCACTAAATTTATACTATTTGATAAGCAGCGATATGTGTGTGTGTGCAGAGAGATATTTAAATACAAATCAAATTTTAAATTGTATGTGAATTCATATCTTCTCTTGCTTTAAAATATTTCGATAAATATAACTCTGGAAATAACATGCAAATGGAATCCCCCATCCACCCAAGGAGTGATCTACTCAGAAAAATTACCTTCACTCTTCTGAAGAAATTGGTAATTTAACCTGAAGAAAAGCAAATTCTGTCCTAGAATATTCCATACTACTCTTTATAATATCTCAAAGAGGATATTGTTGCGTCAAGAAAAATTTGAATGTGCTCATACCGTTGCATAGTTAGTTTCTTTGGTTCTTTGTTTTTATAATTAATGTAACAGATAACACAGTCTGTATTTCTTTCTCATCTGTTACCCTTTTCCATTTGCCTGATACCATGTTTCTCTCTTTATTGTGTTGTTCTACATATAACATCTCAAAACTCTGATTTTCAGACTTTCCTGATTCTTACCTCTCCTGTTTCCCTTTGCTTTCATCCCTTTATAAAGTCTAAAAACTTGAACCCTTGGGTGTTTATTAACGTCTGTCTGCTATGGTTACACGAATAAATTGAGTTTTTATGAATTGTATGGAAATTTAATGAGCTGTATGGAAAATTATGCACTCGCTAATTCAGCTCTTTTATCTATGTTTGCCACATTCACTCTTTCACATATATCAATTTGATCACGCATTATGTAAACACTAGAAACAATAATTTTGGAAATTATGGAAACTTATTAGAAACTTGAAAGTGGGTTATAACTATGATTATAAGATGCCATCTTCCCCAGAGGAAAACTTGGAATGGAGTCTGAGAACATTTAAATCCTAAATATTTAATTATCTTTGGTTGATGCTGTAGATTCAATTGTGTCCCCACCCCCAAAATCATATGTAAAATCGTAACCCTCAATACTAAGAATGTAACTGTGTTTTAAGATAGGGTCTTTAAAAAGGTGACTAAGTTACAATGAGGCCATTAGGTTGGGCCCTAAACAATATGACCAGTGACTTTGTAAAAAGAAGAGACTCCTACATAGGGAAGACCACATGAAGACACAAGGAGAGATTGGCCATCTCCTATTGTCTGAATGTTCATGTCCCTCCAAAATTCACATTCTGGGATCTTAATGCCCAATGTTATAGTGTTAGACAGTGTGGCCTTTGTGCGGTGATTGGATCATGAGGGTTTAGATCTCATGAATGAGATTAGTGCCCTCATAAAAGAGACCCAGCAGAAAGCCCTAGCCCCTTCTGCTATGTAGGGAGTGCCCCACCTGGAAGAGAGCCCTTACCAGAACATGCTGGCACCTTGATCTCAGGCTTCCAACCTGCATGACTATGAGCAATAAAATTCTGTTGTTTATAAGCCACTTGGTCTATGATGTTTTGCCATAGCAACTCAAACAGACTAAGATTCTGTAAGAGAGGGAAAAAGTATTCCTCGACCTTCTTAGAGTCTCTTGCTGGGTCTGAAACTAAAACTGACAAAGACAGATAAATAGGAGAAAAGCATACAAATTTAATTACTATAAGTTTTAAGTGACACAAGAGTCTCCGTAAGAAAATGAGAACCTGATGAAACAGTTAGACCCGCGTATTTTTATGCTAGGTTTGTTGATCAGTGGATGGTTGTGGAGGAATATGATAGAAGAAAGAGTACAAGGTTAGTGCAGTAAACTGTGGGAAACTCAGCAAGACTTGTTTGTTTGGATTCTTCTCAGCATCCCTTTGTCTTCAGAGGTAAGAATGCTCCTTTCCTCTAGATGTAAGGAGGGCATCCATGCCCACGAAGGTTGTATAACCTATTTCAGGAAAAAGAATGAGGGGAAGGTCAGAGTGACCTTCCTGCTTCTGCTGCTTCAGATTAAAATATTCAAAATGGAAAGTTCCATATTTTGGGGTAGCGTGTCCTGAACCTCATCAACACCAACTACTAGCCAAGAAGAAAGGGCTCAGAAGAAGCCAACCTTGCTGACACCTTCATCTCAAACTTTTAGCCTCAGAATTGTAAGAAAATAAATTTCTGTTGTTTTAAGCTTCCCAGGCTGTGGTACTTTGTTATGGTATATCTAACAAACTAGTACAGTTAATAGGTGAGAAGTCCACCTTCTGAACAAAAACTAATATAGGCCTTTTAGGCCCAGTCATACGCAATTACAGAGGCTTTACCTGATGAGAAATCTCTCCCTGCATCAGACATGGTCCTCAGACAATGCTTTGTAGCCTCTGAAGAGAGTGGCAGTGAAAGAATCAGGCCTCGCCCTGGTCAGCCATGCTCTTGTGCATATCTGCATTCCTGGCCCAGGCACCTCTGTCGGAGGCCTCTTTATCAGAGTCCTTTATCAAAAGCCTTCAGAATGCCACCGCTGTCAATACCTCCTTGTTGGGGAGGAGAAGTTTTCTCTACTCTCAGTACTTTCTGATGCCTCGACTTTCCCTCACCCTCCTCCAGGCTTCTGTGGAGCATAACATGGCAGCAGCTTTTCATTTAGAGATTACTCGTCAGCAAGAAAACTCTCCTTGCTGTACTGATGCACCTGACCCTTACCTGGTGCTTATCTGTGGGGAAAAATAGAACACGAAGGCAGCTGACATTTTTTCCTGTTTTGCCTCTTGTTTATATTATTGCAATAAGCAATTGTAAGCTTGACTGTTGCTTTCATTTTGACTTGTCTTAAAACCGACTCCTCCAACAATGACAGCTCAGCTCTCCCCAGCTCTGCTCAGTTCCTGACAATGAAAATTTGGATATAAGAGGTATGTGGTGACCTAGTTCACATCCCAGCTACAAACAAAGTCACCATTTGGAAAAAGAAATTGAAGGAAAGTGTCTAAGTCTCCCATACATAAAGTTCTTACTTCATTCTGGGGCGGTTGCCTTAAAAATTATGAGACAAATTTAGTTCATATTTCTGACTAAACGTAATAAATGTAATTCTGGCTGATAAATCAGTTGATTAAGCATTTTATTAATTTTTTTTATAGAATTTTAGCAGGCTTACAAAACCTTCAGGAGAGCTGGCGGACCTAACTTGGTAGCTGGTTTCCAAGAACAGCAGCAGAGATCCTGACAACAATAGGGATCCTGAAATAAAGTTTGGATACTAAGAGCTTATTCCACTGTCTCAAGAATTCAACCTTGTAGTTATTGTTTACCACCACATTATTATTACCACCACATTCTCTAGAGAAGGAGTGAGAACAAGGGGTGGGGGCAAGGGGAAGAACCGACAGTATCTTTCCACTTCTGTCACCAGTTCCTTGGTCAAAGTCAAGAGAAAATGTGCGTGATGTGCAGAATCTAAAGTACGTATCTGGGCATTTGTGATACTCGGTGGTTCAGGCCACAGATTCTGCTGCTGCACTGCTGCACCGCCCGCCTACCGCACTGAAAAACTGTGTGAACTTCTGCAAGTTTCTTACCTTCTCTGTACCACAGGTTCCTCACTTGTAAAATAGGAAAAATAGTGTCAACAACCTCAATGGGTTCTTTTGAGAAACAAATAATTTTAACTAAATAAAACAGAATAATGCACGGAGCATTATTAGTATTATTTTTAGTCAATACTTTTAATTGTAACAGAAACAGGCAGAAGTAATTATCAAGCATTATCTGTTCCTCTGAGGGTCGGATGGGATTTTGAAATCAATGACTCACAAAAAATAAGGGACTCTACAAACATGCAATGGCATTCAGCTTCTGGGTAACTGAAATAAAAACCTCATCATAAGAGGCTAGGAAATATCTTCTTATCTCCTTGTATATCTATAATATGCCATATATGAGAACTGATGTTACAGAATCCTTTGTGATTGTTTATGCAATCCAAGAGGAAATCACTAGAAAAAAGAAACAACAAAAAACATTGTGACTCATGCTCTGTGGATATTAAAGATTTAATAGATGAGTAGAGGTGGCATGAAAGGTCCCACTCCTGCAATCTGATTTGTGAGATTTTTACTGATCTGTGTCAGTAAAAATTCATCCCTGAATAACCAGCTAATATATTGAGACCAAATGCATCTGCAATGGAGGAGCGTAATAAATGAAGTGTGAAACCTGGGGGAAGGTGTTGGAGACAAAATCAACTCATGAAAGTAAAAGCTAGGGAATTCTAAATAATAGAGCAGGAAAAGTTCCTTTCCAGTAATGCTTTGGTACTGTCACTTGGTTTCTTTCTCTGGATCACTGCACTTAATTCTTCACTTCAGTTAAGACTTTATAAGGGGGAATAGAGAAAATATGTTCTCTTTTGTTGCTGGGGTGGAGTGTTGTTTCAGACCAGTATATGAAATTTTATACTGTTTACACTAATGTACTATATTTATTTTATTTAAATTTGATGGCAAAACAGCAGAGAATATACAACATTTTTTAGTGTGTACAGTAAAAGTTGAAAAAATTAGCAAAAATAATTGGAGACAAAATCTTAACTGGAGGAATACGAAATAAAATGTATTATTATTATTGTTATTGTTATTTTAGTCAACTGCCGTACTAATTATGCATACGTGATTGGGTATATTCACATTCTTAGTAATAACATAAACTTTTTGGCCTAGAGATTACCTACAGTCAATTATAATTTGTTAAACCCACACTTATCCAATAAAGCTCAAGAGAATAAAATGGACTCTAATACACGAATATTGGTATATTTGCCCTGGATTGTCTCAGAGAACTTTCGAAATTGAATACAGAGACATTTAACAAAACTTGAGCATGTCAAATGCATGGTTAAACATTAAGGGCACAAACATTTGTATACTGTATTCAAAATGTCACAAAATGCAAATTATAATGGTAATATCAACAGAGAATACAATGAAATGCTTTCGAAACCACAATATGCCTTCAAATTGGGGTTTACCCTACTGTGTCTGTAACAAGTACTATAATATTCTTGAAAAGTTACTACAAACGAATACCCCTAAAAAATTCATTCAGAATAAACCTAAAGTCGAATGACCGGATATTATTTTATTAAAAGTAAGAATTTATGTATTCACACTTAAGTATTTTTAATGGTTGTTCCTGTGAGGTATAGATATAAAAGAAATATCTTTATAAAAAGGCTACAACAAATCTAAAAAGGAATTAAAAGTAAAATGAGAAACTGAAAGTGAGAAACTGAAAGGTATATTGAATTCTACACAAATCATCTTCATTCTTTGCTTTTTTCCTTTTATTAACATTTCCATATGTTTGAATTAGAATAATTTAAGCTCTTTAATAAATTTAGAAAATAATATTAAAAGATTTATGATTCACTAACAAAAAACAATATCTGTGCATTTTTGTGTTTTAACTCTGATTTTATTATGAGCGTTAAGTGTCCTTTCATACTATTGTACTTACAAATGATACTTTATCTGGATTTTTCTCATAAAATGTGAAAACTTTTTCCTGTTTAAATTGGATTAAAAAGACAGAATTTTAAGTTACATATAATGTTTATTGGTTTATTGTCATGCTGTAAGTTTTTTACTCATGATCATATTGTTAAGTTTCTTTTTATCTATGCCTATGGTGACATTTTGGTGTACTCCTATAAGCCATTTAATATTTATGTGAATATGTAATACAATATAAGAGTATATTATTTTTATTACAGTTTGCAGATTGGTCTTTTATTTTAAGATATCTTCAAGCATTTCAGGATTACAATGGTGAAGGATATATATATAGCTCCTTAACTTCAGTGAAAAATAAAGCACAAAGAGAGTAATAGGTAAAGAGGAAATTAATTTCCACTTTAAAAATTAAATAAACATACACGCACACACAAAAACAACTAGCAAAAACCTAATGGCAGTTAAGGCTACACTGTCTGCAAAAAGGTGAATTAGAGAATTCATCTTCGGTCTGGGGATCTCAAAGCTGGCTTTTCACTCCGCTCCCTTCAAATCTCAATTTAATTATCCAGTTGTAGCGGGGGGAAAAAGAATGGAAAAGAGAGAAATTTCTGCAGTAGGCTGACCCAAAGACATAAATTCTAATCAGATTAGTTTAACACATGGAAATTAAGAAGAAAACAAAAATGGTGCACATGGAATTGTTACTTTAAGTTACAAAAACCTCATTCACTAGTGAAATGCAATCTAATAAAACTTCTTCAGTGATGTCAATTCAGATTGGCCAAAATTCTTCCCTCATGGGAAAGTAATCAAGTGATATTCCTAAAAGAAGGGATAGAATAGCTCCTTAGGTTTTCGTCTTTAATGGACAAATCTGAAGCACAAGAGAAGCGGTGGCATATTCTCTTTACCTAATGATTTATGATATTTTTAACAAAATAAGAATATATCCAGTTCAACCATTTTTTTCCAGTATATCTTAAGCACATTTTTTCAATGTATCTTAAGCATAACTAGTAATCTATTTTAATCTGTGTTTTAAAGGTTACTTCTGAATATGTATTATTTTTGCTTATGTTATAGTAATTATTTTTATTTAGAAAATTGGCATCCCTGTTTTTGTTCTATTTAACAATTTGATCTCAATTCTCTCCCCAATACCACTGTAAGAACTCTGGAAAATAAGTTCTTTTCTTGATAACATTTGTTACTAATAAGTTATGTAACATTTGTCAAAAATGTTAAAATTTGTTTTTTCAAAGAGATTTCATAAATTCATTTCTGTTAAAAGATAAACAGAGGTATATTAAAATTTTTCAGAGTTTTTCAAAATTGAAAAAGGCTGTGATTATTATTTTTTTACCACTAATAATTGTAAAGATCACTAATTCCAGAAAAAAATCTATTTAAAAGCAAAAATAAATTGCTTTTAAATAATAAATTTTATGTTCATGATTTTTTCAGGATAATATGGTGGGGTGATCAGAAATACACTTCTAAAAAATATATATTGTATTAGGGTAGAATATTGTAAAAAAGGAATGCAAATGCAAGTTAAACGAGAAAGGAAGAGCAAACATTCTCACTGTTAAAATAATATATGGATGCAACTCTAACGCATATTACACAAGATGCATTTAAAATGCTGATGCAATAGTTCTGACATTTAAAAAAATAAGACAGACATTGCACCTATTGCGACTATTTGTACTTCAGTTGAAAAAATCTACAGGCCAATTTAAAATATCAGGAGTGGGGCACATTGATATTTTAAAAAATAAGTTTTTAAAATGGGAGTTTAAAAAGTTAGTAACCTATTGTCTTGGGAGTAAACAATTTTCAATTTGATGAATTCATTTTGATAATAAACATGAACAACCAGGATTTAGATGATCTTCATTTTTAATTTTCCAGAGGAACTATATCAGCAAAAGTACAGAGCAAATATATCTCAGATATAAGTTCTCCATGTTAAAGATAAAGTGATAAGAATGCTTAACTAACATTCACTGTGTATTCAGAAATAAAACTATAACAACAATGTACCTATACCAATATACAAAGGACCACAATAAATTAGTGTTGTAAAGTCGAAAGGGATAAATCATAGTTCAATACCTCACAATTGCAGTTTTTTATCTAGAACTAAAATAAGTACATAATTACATGCATAATTACAGGTTAATTTAACTAAAGAAACACATATATGTGGATATTTTATGAAAAGTGATTAGATAACTTATCTATGTATAATGTACTAGGTTTTAATGACAATTTCACTGTCTAAGAAAGCTGTTATTGATATGAAGTGTTTAGACCAGTTGGATCATATACATTTTCCTTGTTTTACCTCACCAAAAGAGATAGTCCAAGGTTATTTAAAGAAAAGATCTGACAAAAGTATCAAAGAGATAATAAATCAAAGATTATCATGAAATGATTATAATGCACAATGTAAAATCTATACAATGATTATTGCTAAAAGAATTTTCAATATTTAAAAAAAGGAATATTGGAAGCAAGAAGAGGAAGGAGAGACAGAAAGAGACAGAATGGGAGGGAAAGAAGGAATAAGAAAATAAAGAACAAAGAGGGAATGTACTTCTTGCTATCAACTGAATTGCGTGTCCTCCAAATTCATACATTGAGGCCCTAACAGCAGTATGATGACATTTGGAGACAGAGACTCTGGGAGATTCTCTCTCTTTCTCCTTCCCTCATTTTCCCTCTCTCTCTCCATGTGAAGACACAG
The DNA here is from genome assembly GCF_000151845.1 of Pteropus vampyrus. Lineage (NCBI taxonomy): Eukaryota > Metazoa > Chordata > Mammalia > Chiroptera > Pteropodidae > Pteropus > Pteropus vampyrus. Next base: position 7,472,890 of record NW_011888808.1, on the reverse strand, counting down.
CAAGAAGGTAACCA
>NW_011888808.1:7469095-7472055 GCF_000151845.1 Pteropus vampyrus | reverse complement strand
ATATATGTGTTTATGTGCAATATAAACTGGAAAATTATATATAGTTATAATGTGCGTATATAACAAAGTTTATAGCAATATTATTTATAATAAAATTTAGTATATCTGAGCTAGAAACTAAAATGTCCAGCAGCAATAAAATGAATAAAAATATATGATTTTTTTATAACATTAAATAGAATATAGTCTTTAAGTCAGTGATGTGCAGCTCCATGTAACACCCTCCATGACTGGAATATATGCTATTCTGCAGACGGAGCTGGATAAAAAATAACATGTACTATATTATATCTTTATGAGGTTCAAAAATAGCATAAAATTGTTCAAGGGGTTTCTATGAGAAGCAAGTAAGTTGATGTGCTGGAGAGGCCACAGGAACCAAGGTCTCCAGCCAAGAGCCCCAGCTTCACTGCCAGACAAGGAAATGAGGCCATCTTGGTTCATTAAGCCCCAGTTGATTTGCCAGATAGCTGCAGCCACATGCACATTCTCAGGTAAGCCCAGCAAAAGAATCACCATTTGAGCTCAGACTAAATTGCAGAGTCATGAGGAAAATAAATTCATGTTTAAATCCACTAAATCTTAGGATGGTTGTTTATACAGCAATAAATAACTAATTTACCTTGATAATCCTTTGAGTACAAATTGACTTTCAAACTAATATTTAATTAAAATTATTTTAGAAAGTAAATTTTATGTACATTATGAAAAAGGTGAGCTTGTCAAGTTACTACCCGTATCAGTAGTACTCAAACTTAGTCCCTGATTTGAATAACCTAGGGAAATTTTGAAGCTATTAACATCTCTTCTCTTCTCTAGAGATTCTTATTTAAATGCCTGGAGGGTTAGTTTATCTATCATCTATCTATCTATCTATCTATCTATCTATCTATCTATCTATCTATCTATCATCTATCTATCTCTTTATCATCTATCATCACCTGTCTTCAGTGACATATAAAGTTGAACACTGAGGTATCAATGATTAACCAAAATAATCTATTTAAGTTCTAATGTATCCAAAAATAGAACATCATTACAATGGAATATATAAAACCACATGCAATGGAATAGCATAAAGAAAGACTACACTAATTCAAATATCATATCTAATGATCCTGACATTCTGAAACTCTATTTGTCATTTTCATTTTCCTTGATTTGTTTATGTGATATGTGTTTCCTCAAATGGGGTGTGTTTGAAACAGAGTGTTATGGAGACTTTTAAATAACATATTGTTACTCTAAAAAATAAAAAGAAGTCATTTATATATTCTAAATATTGAATGGATGGCAAGTATTCTATTCAAAAAGAGGTCATAAAAGTGATTGTTGTTGAGTCAGGCATGCTGGATCAATCATGACAGTGTAAATATACAAAAGTTAAGAACAAAATAGTTGAATTTTGAGGAGAAAAAAGTTTGAGACAGAACTTAGCGTCAAGTCAGGAGACTGAAGTAGAAAAATCATTTTAACAATCAGCATTGCTTACACAGTCAGTAAAGAAGATCTAGGGCCAGAAATTGAACATAGTATGAACCAAAATATAAATTGAAAGAAAACAGCAACAATAAGCAGTGCAAGAAAACTTTCTTAAGCAAAATCAGAATGCTTACAACTCACTTTTCTGTCATGAGGTTCATGGGTGGGTCAGACTGACATGAGGCCATAGAGCTGAGGCACATGTTTTGAGTCCTTGCTAATCAAAGTGAGGGCCATGGACCAGTGGTACTGGCATAATTGGGGGCTTTATTAGGAATGCAGAATCCTGGGAACTGACCAAGACCTACATTCTTTAAGATCTGCAAGCAATTTGTATTCCCATTAAGCTTGACAAACTTTAGGTGATGTATTAACTTCTTATTGCAGCAGTAAAATATTACCACAAATTTAATCACTTACAAACAACACAATCTATTATCTTACAGTTGTGTGGGTCAGACATGGGTTCTACAGGGCTAAAATCAAGGTATCAGCAAGACAATGTGCCTTTCCGGAGTCTCTAGGGAAAATTATTTTTGCTTCTTGCAGCATCTAAAGGTTACTCAAATTTCTTGGCTTGTGGTCCCTTCCACCTTCAAAGCCAGCAGCATTGCCTGTCTCTGACTCTCCTTTCATGGCCATGTGTCTCTTTCACCATAGTCTGTTTGTTAGAAGTCACATTGGACCCACCTGGAAAATGTAGAATAAACTCTACATCTTGAGAACTCTAATCATAATCACTTCTACAGTGTCCTCTTTTTCATGTAAGAAAACACATTAACAGGTTTTGTGGATTAAGATGCGGGCATGTGTAGGAACCATTACTCTGCCTACCACAAAGGGCGAGGTGGGGCTCTCACCATGTTCACCAGATGAAAAGTGCCTCTGGGTTTCTTAGATTGGAAAGCTCACCCCTACTCTTTGTTTGCTGTTATTGTTGTTGCTTTTTGCTTGTTTTTGTTTACTACTGGTATTTTAGGAACAGTCAGTCTGTTACATTATGGGCTCTAGCACCTTATGCTTCAGCTCTGAGCACTGAAGATAACTATATTGATTACAGTGTATGTTAACTGCAGCCACTCAAGCTCTGACTTTATCGGAATGGAGCTTAGTTTTTAGTTTGAATTATTCCATATCAGCTTTGTTAAAACATCTTGTATTTATTAAAGGTAATTTTTTCTAAGACTGTATGTTACCCCTTATAGGGTAGGAGACAGATACCCAAGAGAGAAATGTGAACAATGCTGAAGTTGCCTACCTATCATTCCTCATTGATAGAAAGCAATGACCACTTCAAAATATATAAGCAATCTATTTTTTTTGTTGTTCAATTTTTGGATGGCCCAGGTGAAACCATGTTCATTGCAGAGAAAGTCATTCAATGTACGGTAATAGAGAAATTAGAAATTTGGGATATTAACCATATTTAAGAATTGTCAAATGTAGGGATATCTGATTATTTTTAATAACACTGAATA
>NW_011888808.1:7443086-7469045 GCF_000151845.1 Pteropus vampyrus | reverse complement strand
GGGCTAAAATCAAGGTATCAGCAAGACAATGTGCCTTTCCGGAGTCTCTAGGGAAAATTATTTTTGCTTCTTGCAGCATCTAAAGGTTACTCAAATTTCTTGGCTTGTGGTCCCTTCCACCTTCAAAGCCAGCAGCATTGCCTGTCTCTGACTCTCCTTTCATGGCCATGTGTCTCTTTCACCATAGTCTGTTTGTTAGAAGTCACATTGGACCCACCTGGAAAATGTAGAATAAACTCTACATCTTGAGAACTCTAATCATAATCACTTCTACAGTGTCCTCTTTTTCATGTAAGAAAACACATTAACAGGTTTTGTGGATTAAGATGCGGGCATGTGTAGGAACCATTACTCTGCCTACCACAAAGGGCGAGGTGGGGCTCTCACCATGTTCACCAGATGAAAAGTGCCTCTGGGTTTCTTAGATTGGAAAGCTCACCCCTACTCTTTGTTTGCTGTTATTGTTGTTGCTTTTTGCTTGTTTTTGTTTACTACTGGTATTTTAGGAACAGTCAGTCTGTTACATTATGGGCTCTAGCACCTTATGCTTCAGCTCTGAGCACTGAAGATAACTATATTGATTACAGTGTATGTTAACTGCAGCCACTCAAGCTCTGACTTTATCGGAATGGAGCTTAGTTTTTAGTTTGAATTATTCCATATCAGCTTTGTTAAAACATCTTGTATTTATTAAAGGTAATTTTTTCTAAGACTGTATGTTACCCCTTATAGGGTAGGAGACAGATACCCAAGAGAGAAATGTGAACAATGCTGAAGTTGCCTACCTATCATTCCTCATTGATAGAAAGCAATGACCACTTCAAAATATATAAGCAATCTATTTTTTTTGTTGTTCAATTTTTGGATGGCCCAGGTGAAACCATGTTCATTACAGAGAAAGTCATTCAATGTACGGTAATAGAGAAATTAGAAATTTGGGATATTAACCATATTTAAGAATTGTCAAATGTAGGGATATCTGATTATTTTTAATAACACTGAATAATTTTTTACTCCAAGGAAGTAATCAAGTATACATTTTATTAGATAGAACTTGGCCCAGAATCTATACTATATGGCTCTCAAAAATAAATTATTTGATATTGACCCATCTGAGTTATTGTACATAATTAATAATTTCTTAGAATGCTGAGAATGAGAACACTTGTGCAGGTTGGTCTGTGGAATACAGCAGCATTCTGAATGGCATTCACATTCTATGAAATTACCAAGACATGTTAAAAATGAGTAAAAATAAACTGTTTTGAGAACATTCTTAGCATGTTATTATCTCAGCTACCATATAGATAAAAAAAACTTGAAATAATACAGGAAACATTTTTCTGAACACTTTTTTGTAAATGATCACCCAAATTCTTTACAGAAGTTAATCGCTCTGTTGTCCTTGTTCTCCCTTTTCTCCCTCAAACTCTCCTAGCTTGGCTTTCTGTTCCTTATTCTTCCTGGCTACAGCTCATGTGATTTCCTCCAGATTTCTAGAGGCATTATGACTTTTATCCTGTACTAGTGCTCTACCTTCTGTATAATAAATCAATTTAGTTTAGCTCAGATTCTTATAATTTTCCAAATAATTATTTATCTCAATCCAGCAATGCCTTGGAGCAAGGCGGGGGGAATACAAAATTATTTTTAATACACAAGAGATTGTGGAAAAGCCTGGGATTGCTAACACATTGATATGTATAACATATAATTTCTCTGATATGTGTAATTGCTAGCTTATTAAAAGTAATTCTCTCCCTTTCTCTCCTTAAAATACCTTAGAAAATGAAAGACTGACAGTGACATGTTGTCTTTTTTATGTTAACATTGTAAATCTGTCACATTTTAATACATTGTTAATATATTTCTCTCAATACACTTTAATTCTAGTCTAAATGCATTGGAAAGTTATTAGTTACACTGCAGATAAAAATCACACAATAATTAATCAATAGTTGAAACTAATGAATAGCCACACATAGAAAAGAGTAACATGCATAGTCAAATTGCCCCAAGTATTCCTGAAGGACAGATTTCTCCGATTCCTATAAGTTAACATAGTTCCAATTCCATGAAGATTCACATATCTATAAGCTTGTTCAAAAGATAATGAAAAAATATTAGGATGAACAGTTTTTAAAGTCTGTCATATTCTCTTTGTAGTAGAGACCTACTAGTATCACCTCCCTTAGAAAATGTATATCTTACACATAAGGTTTTCTATGTTTCCACTACATTATCTAGCACCATGGCTGTAACTGATAAAAAAGGAAGGATAATTCCTCCAAACGAGGATAATCATATAATTTCTCTCAGGAATTAAGAGATGGAATTCAGAAAGTATTTGCATATGGCTGAAACTATGGGAAGTATAGGATGATCCTGTTCTATCAAAAATAGGAGGAGTCCTGACAACATTTTAAATCCTTATGGAGGGTCTATACTTAAAGCAGAGTATCATCTCCAATGTAGTTATTGTACAAAAATAAATTCCCTACCTGAAGTTAGTTTTTGTTGCCTATAATATGTGTCTTAACTAATTTAGTAGTGCAGACAAGCAATCTCTCTTCTTTCTGATCATGAATGTTGATGTTTTAGAGCACCAAAAAGGAAAACAGGGAATCCAGAGTGAAGCGAGAACAGGAAAGGTTAGAAGGCAAGGTCAGTGAGTTAACATTGGGCCCTGTCTAGCTTGTAGACTTTTATAAGGATATTGCATTTTACATTGAGAGAGACAAATATATTCAGTGTGTTGAAAAGAACATGAAAGAGCTACTTGAATTGCTTTGCCAAAAATGGCACATCTTCTGTCTGCCTTATATTTCCATCTCAAATGACAAATGTCATTTCAAAAGCGACCCCATAAATTCTTAAGACATAATATCCCAAGAAGTTTCAGATGAGCCAAATAAATTTAATTTTTTATATGAAAACTGGCATATTTGGAGGTTTAGGATCATCATCAAAGTTTAATAATTTCCTGAAAAGGTTAAATTGAGTTACCTGTTATGTTGTAGTTTTTTTGTTGTTGTTGTTTAGAACTAAAGTTTAAATATAACCATTATATATCATAAACACTTAAAACCAAGCCCTAATCAAGGGTCGAGTATGTTTTTTTCATGGAGTTTAGGAGAGATTATTTTAGAAAAAAATAATTTATTTTACCAAAGACATATAAAACTAGGAGTGGATTTTTATTAATACATAAGCCACTCACAATAAAGTTTTAGTAGCAGTCCATGTTAGTGTTTCTAAACTGTCACATTTATCATCAGAGTCATGGGGCTAATTTAAATAATAAGTCCTCCTCATTCCAGACCTATAATGGTAAGTTTTCATGTGTGTCCAGAAAATCTTTAACAAGATCATTAAATAATTATATCATACCCCTAACTTGATTATTAGTGTTCCGAATGAGAAAATAGGAGAATATGAACTCACATCTGGGAAGGAAAATAGAGGAAGGGAAAACATTTAGAGACTGTAGAAGGTTGGGTCACCACACTTAGAGTGTGATTGGATCTACAAATGAATAAAGTATGGAGCATCAGACAACTATCAGATTCTGGACTAAGTAAATAATTGATAGTAGTAATTGCAAATGTCAGAAATAAAAGAGGATATTGAAGCAAAAGGAGGGAAGATAACTGATTGTCCCTTATTCAAGTAGGCTAACTGTTATAACAAACTTCAAATCTCTGTGTATTAACACAGTAGAATAGTTACTGCTAGTTCAATAACAATCCAGTGTTCCTTGGTAGCATTCTATCTTCAATGACCAACCTTCCTGTTTTGCACAGAACTGAAAGGTTTTCAGAATGCAGTTTTAGAATTTATTTCTAAAATTGGGAAAGTCCCAGGCAAACTGGGACAACTTACAGCCACTCTAATTTTTCTTGAACATTCTGAAATTAGGATTTCTTTCTTTATCTCCACCATTTTTTACTATTTATGAGTCTTCTTCTGGTACCTTTAGGATTGACCAGTTGGTGAACAAATAGAGAAGACTTAGAGTAGTAGTACAAAAGAGATTTTACAAGGTAGGCCAGAAAGTGACATATAGTACATGTTCCTAAATTCTATTGGTCATAACCAAACCATGGTAGCAAGGATGCTGGGATATATAGTCTAGTATGTGAAAGAAGATAAGAGACTAACATGTATATTAATGAGCCAAAAAGATGAAGTCTAAAAAAATCCTTTTCATTTAGAAATGAGGAGTTTGTTAGCAACTTTAAGTTTGTATAAAAGAGAAAAAAAAAAAAATAGAAGCCAGGATACAGTTTCAGAAAACCATTTGGAGGTTGAGGTAGAAGTAACAGGTTTAGGCTATTTTTCTAGAAAATTCGCTATAAAAGAAAGGAGACAGATACCATATAATTTAGAAAGGATCAGGGCCAAACTGAATGTTGCGTATTATTTATTTATTTATTTGTTTGTTTGTTTGTTTGTTTGTTTATTTAAAATGGCAGAAGCTTGATGTTTATGTACTACCATAACCTAGCCCATGGAAACAAGACAAATGAAGACACATGAAACATGAAATATTGAATATATCAAGTTCTGCAAGGATAGTGAAAGTGATAGGATTTTGAGCAAAGATCAACAAATTCATTTTGGAGAAGAAAATCCAAACATCTATCTAGACAATGGGAACAAGCAAGAATATTTGTAGACTCAATTTGGAGAGAAAACACCATATATCATTTCAATTGTCAACACAAAAGTACAAGTTATTCAGTATACTCCATTGCTTTTTCTATGACAAATACATCATGTCAAATAAAATTAAAAACTGTACAGAACACAGATATGAGAGATGTTACCATGAAACTATTGAAATTATTTTTGACCTCGATTTCTTATTAATTATTTGACTAAGAATAATAAGATACCTTGGATTAAAAATAATATTGGTTGTGGTGAGAAATTTAAAAACATATACCTATACAAATGAGGTAAATATAATAATGATTTATAAAGCAATGATAAACAATCTGACAAATAATTTTGTTTTAATAAGTACTTTATTAAAAAGTACTCCTTTTTAACTGAGGAAGAAGAGATTCAGTAATGAATTAGCACCTGAAATTTCAGTAAAACAAATATCTGAATATGTACTTGACGTAGGAAATTTTCCACGTCAGCACTCAAAGCGATGAAGTATTAATTATATTCCATCAACAATAAGGAAGTAGTTAGGTAGCAGAAGCAGGATAGATTCAGACACATCAGCTTAAATATTGAGTTTTGTAAACAAGCATTCTCAAGACACCTGGATCTTCATTAGCTGTCAAATTTGATCTAAATGTAAATTTTTGAAATGAATCTGATATCAGATGCTTATATACTGATGTTTCTGAATTATAGTTGTTGATAAATGTCATTTACATATGTAATAAAGAGAAGTACTTAATATGATCTAAATTTAATCCATATAGGCATAATAGAGAAAAAAGAAGAGACATGTTAAATATTTCTGCATTATTGATAGTGACTAATAAATCAGTATTTCAGATGTATCTTCTTTTCTAATTCAATTTCTATCAATTTTTTTTAGAATACTCTTTAGTTTCAAATTATGCAAACTAAGGTATTAAATACATCACTGTAACGATCTCCTCAAAATGATTTCCATGTACAGTGAAATAAACTTGAACAGCACCATAATAAACATGAGAGATTGGCTGAGCCCTTCTCTTGTTACTAGTTCTGCTGTGAGGCCATTTACCGAAAAAGATAGATAGAAAGCCAAGTGTTGCTATTAAATTTTATTTTACTAATAGGTGCCAGACACTAATTTTCTCAATTTATATGTATTGAATAAATTATCAAAGGAATGACATTTTGGTAATGATAATGACAATAGTAAATATATGTATAATATCATACAAATTTTGAAGAAAACATTTGTAATTACTTAATTGACATACACTTTAAAATATACATACATATACATATATTTCTAACACCAAGAAGTTTATATTTAACCATAGAGTTATTATGATATGTTCACAAATGCATTCACATCTAAAAAACATAGAAAGGCAAATCTTTCTTTAAGTAGATAATAGATTTCAGTTGTTAATAAAATAAAATCAAACATTCAAGGAAATTTCTAATATTCTGCTAGTCCAATCAACAAATCTACAAGAGACCAGGTATGACAGTAGTGACCTTGCAGAAATTGGATTGACTCTGTCAGTAAGTTGGGGCAATTGCTTTACAATGTTGTTAGACCATCTCTTAAATAAAAAAAATTCAGAATTCTGAAAAGGAATCTGACTGAACTGCCCCAAACTAAAATTAAATTAGATGATAAAATATGTTCAGTGGTTTTTTTTTTCCTACCTAAGGTCACCAGCAAGTGAATAAAAATAGACATCACTTATCACTCACAATAATATTCATAATGTATAAAAAGTGCTCAAAATTTCAAAGAAATATTTTCATTATGTAATTTACTACTTGACATATTAATAAATAAAAACCAATATATGTATTATTCCTGTATTTGTCAGAGTTCTCCAGAGAAACATAACCAATAGGATATATTACAGGGTAATCTATATAAGAATATATATGTATGTGTGTGTGTATATATATATATACACAGAGAGAGAAAAAGAGAGAGAGAACATTATATATATATATATAAAAGAGATAAATTTATTTTAAAGAATTGGCTCACATGATTATAGAGGCTGTCAAGTCCAAATTCTGCAGAGAAGGCTGGCAGACTAAAGATCTGAGGAAGAGATGATATTGCAGCTAGAGTTTGAAAGCAGCTGGAAATAGAATTTTCTCTTTCTTGGAAAATTTCAATTTTTTTTTTTTTTTGATGCCTTCAACTGACTAGATGAGGCCTACACCATTATGGAGGGTATCTGCTTTACCCAAAGATCAGTGATTTAAATGTTAATTTCATCTAAAAAATACCTTCAAAGTAATATCCAGACTGGTAGTTGCCCAAATATCTTGGTACTATGGCCTAGCCATGTTGACACATAAAATTAACCATCACAATTGCTAACTCAAACTATAGTTATTTATACTAAGTCAAACTATAGTTATTTATATCACCAAACTAGAGATGGTGTCAATTTTTTTTTTTTTTTTGGTGGTTACTCAACTGGGAGGTTAATGTTAACTTCTTAAGAAATTTTAAATGATATTTTAAATTAAATAATAACATCAGAGGAAATAATATTGATTTTATGAATAATTTACAACTTTTTTCTAAAGTTATTATTTACTTATATTTAATCCACTGTCTACTATAATCAGCTAACCATAGATATCATCATTCCCATCATAAATATTTGTGGATCATCAGCGATATATGTGGGACAGGCATATAAGCAAATATTTACTTTAATAGTTATTTACACTGTTTAGTATTTTTACTTCTAATAGGGTTTATAGTTATTATTTTTAATAAAATTACATGTGATAATTGTGCATTAAACTACTTAAATAGATTTAGAATGACTGACTCATAAATAAAATTAATATTATACCTTAGATGTCATTGAAAATATTATTAAATAATGCCATATATGTCTTAACTATACTTAAAAGTTTATGTGATCAGGCTGGCTTCTACCTACTTTTCTTGTTAATAATAAATTTCTTTCTTATTTACTTTTATTAAATTTAATGGGGTGACATTGGTTAATAAAATTTTGTAGGTCTCAAGTGTACATTCTAATAATATGTCATATGTATATTGCACTGTATATCTTTAAAATGACAAAAATTTGATTAGAGACACTTTAGGGTTTTTTTATTATGCTAGAATTGTTTATAATTTAATATATGTGTATATATGTATATATAGAAAATTATACTAATCTGAACAAAATTACATTTTAATAAGCATTTTAATAATGAGTTTGTTAATGGGCTTAGAGTAAAATTATTTTATCATAACTATGAACATTTATTGTCAATAGAATATTTACAGTGTTCTACTAAATAATGGAAAGTTTAGAATAATACTAGATAGCCACCAATATGTTGACCTGCTGCATGAATGGATCTACCCATGTGAAGTATTTTTGCTAAAAGCAGGTTCATGATCGAACTTCAAACAGACTGAAGTAAAGTTAGATTTTAACATAAATGTATACAATCAGATTTTAAAAATACAAACGTATATTTTAAATAAACATGTTTCACTATTAAAGGAAATGAAATGCTTGTCACCTGCATACCCTGAATATCCAGCACGATCCTGGGTACTTAATGAATGATTGTTTGACTGATCTACTACTAATTGTCAGTGGATGAATAGAACAGTGGGTGGATGGATAAATGAATGGAAAGGTAGATGCATGATGGGATTATTCTGAGTCCCAGTTCCACTTTATTAAGAAGTGGGGATTCATGACTACACTGAATTAACACCTGTCTTCGTTTTCTTCTGTTGACACTTGCAGATTCAAGTGCCTTAATTCCCTAAATGGCTCTCTTCATATATTTATGTTTCAATAGTAATATCAACTTCCCTCTTTAGTAAATCAGTGCCCACACTACCAGTGTTTATTACTACAGCCTTTAATTCTACCTCACCATAGGGTAAATATTCATATTTTTCCTTTTCTTTTCTCATTTATTTTTCCTTCTGTAATATTGCTGCTAACGTGTTCCTGCTGTCTGCACTTCTCTTGAACTTCTCTAAACTATACTGTGGCAGCTCTGGGCTTAGTGCTTCATTTCTCTGTACTATGTTGCCTTAAAACTTTCCTGCAGTTGCTGACTCCCCTCTGGAAAAAAAAAAAAAAATTGTTTTCTATGCTCTCTGCTATGGCACTTCTGTCTGTGGTTTTGGTACATTTCAAATTGCTGAACTAAAGCAAACCTGTGATTTAGATGGGAAATTGGTTATTTTGCAGGGAAGATCTCTACCCAACACAACCAAATAGCACCTCTCCTTGATTTTCTCCATTTGTTTAATGGTCTCGTCAAAGCAAATTTTTGCCATCCCAGCGATTTTACACTTATGGTAGTTCATCTAGTGAAAGTAATCCAGGATTCAATGTGTGTACTTGTGTGAAATGCTCCCTCTAACCTTTAATTGCTTGGGTTTTATTAACAATATTTAGTTACACATAAATGAGCTTTGCTTTTACAGATTGAGTTATTTAAGGTATTAAGGGAAAATACATGTGTAGCTCAAATTTATCTGTTTGGTGAGGGGAACATATACCATGTAATACTTTTCTCATTGCTTCATTTTTCTATTGCAATCAAATAAAATAAAAATATCCCTTTTTTAAAAAAAAATATTAATTCTATGAGATGATAGTCCAGTCACCATGTGTTTTGAAATTAATAAAATAATAATATTTACCTTTGAATTGATAAAAGTGTAAATTCCATTTATCAGTAATAACAAAATTTATAGAGGAATTTGTGTGAGCTGGGCACTGTCCTAATCAATTTATGATTTTTGCATCATTTAATCCCAATATCTTACCTATAAGGTTAAATATCTTTACTTCTGCCATCATACAGAGAAGAAAACTATTTTCTCAAGTTCATATAGCTGTTAAAGTTGGAGCAAGGATAAGAATTACAGGAGTCCACCTCTGGAGTACTCAGTCTTAAATCTGTACTAAACAGAAATTCTCTTGCTTAGAGAAATAATTAAAAAAAAAATAAACATTATATTAAACATTTGCCTGGCTAACTTTGATAGAGGATCTAGTACTTGTAGATCAATCAGAAATCTAAAAAAAGTTTAGATTGCAGTGCTCGAATGACAGCTTAGCTGATAATTAGCAAGCAGATGATTTAGAAGCACATGGTAACTCTGTTAAAAAATCTACCACACTTTGTGAACAGTTTTCAGCTTGCCAGGAATGCAGTACATTTATTATGCTGCTGCTAAGACTGAGGAGAGTACATAAATTATTCAGGGTGGGGAGAGACATTAATTTTTTTACAATGCAAAAGAGATTATTCATGGAATAGAAGTGATCAGAATTTATTAATATATTTCTCCATTTAAAGTGAATAATTTATTTCTTCCTTCTCATAGGATAAAGCACAGGCATTAGAATAAAATTAACAGTTAACCAATCTGGCTTTATTTTCTAAAGTGTGGGTGTGTTTAAAAATAGAAACTTTGATGATATATGTTACAATGAATAACTTTTTAACTGAAAGATATTTAAGGTTTAATGATTAAAAATTTCTTCTGTTAATAATGAATAAACCAGTGAACAAGTGGTATGTTCAGATGCATATTCTTTCATTTTGGATGTTTTCACATGTGTTCATAAGTGTGATAAAATCAGCTTTGTTTTATTTATTTCACCTGGTCCCTTTTCAATCCTACATTTAAAATATTTCACTTACTAGAGAATAAGAACGTATGTTTTTGGTGTGCATGAAAAGGAAGATTCCTGTGTAGCAAATGAATCTTCACAGAGCCATCCAGAAAATGTAAATTGAACACCTACTATGAACCACAAACTGTTTGATTGCTGAGGTTTTTTGGCAATGAAAAAGACACTGAATTTATAGTCTCCTCTGTGAAGGCAGACAAGCATAAATAAAACATAGATATATAAATAATCATTCAAGCTTCTGATAGTTACGTAATGAAGGGATTGAACAAAATGATTGAAAGGATAGTAAATATGAAGCACACTTAAGGAAATGCTACTTAGAGTTGGGAATTCCTTAAATCTGAGCTGAACTGTGACTTGCTTTGACCGACAGTATGTAGTGGAGTTGACGGTGTGCTAGTTTGGGGCCTAGGTTCAAAACCCTTGCATTCTTCTGCTCTTTTGGAATTCTGCCTGTGAAACACAAATGAGAAGTATAGTATAACTTATGACAAGATGAGGAACCACATGGAAGGAGGTGAGTAGTGCTAGAGGACCTAGACAATGTCATCCTAGATAAACTGATGACCAGCTGACCTATACATACATAAGAAGATCCAGTCTAGATCAGTAGAACTTTCTGACTGAGGGTCAGAAACATGAGTGAGTCCAGTCAAGATCAAGAGGCAGACCTGGCTTATCACCAGCCTTGTGAACAATAAGTGCTTAATGTTTAAGACCCTGCATGTGTGTGCATGTGTACACACATACACATGCAAATGCACGTTTCTGTATCATGTAAGCCTTACTAAATGCAGGAGGCTCTGTTTCCCTGGGACATACTGTCTGATAAGAGACATCAATTTTCTCATGGTCAAGCCATTGGAAGCTGTAATTTATGTAAATGAAGCACTTATCATCCCTCTAAATACACACAATATACCAAAAACTCAGCCTATCATAGAACATAGTGTCTCTGTAAGTCATAAATCAAAGAACTATGTAGTTGAGAAACTCATCTAAATGCTGCTTGGGAAGTTATCTTTAGAAAGATAAAAGATTTGGGCTGAATGCACCCGAATCTTTACCAAATCAGGGTTCTGAATGCTAGTGGTCACTCAGCCCATGTCTTTTTTGTGAATCCTTACACCTGAGCAGCTCTTGTTTGGCGCTGCTCAAACAGCTTCTGGGATCCCATTTCCAAAGTGAGAACTCTGCCCAGTGCACACCATCTTCTGAAACTTGAATATCACACTAGCATGAACACCCTGAATCTTAGGCATATACCTGTGTATACATGCTTTATATGTTATAATCTTTGGGGTATATTCTACTGTGCTTATTTGTATAAGGAATGTCATCAAATGTCATCATGCCCCCATTCTATCTCCCCCAATTAATTATATTTTCTGTGGCAACATAACCCTATCTTTTTAGATAGAAAATACCAGAATTTCATTCTTAATTAATAATTGTATATTCTAACCAAAATATAACCTGTAATTTTTTTATTATTGAAGTGACATAATTTTCTCTTTAGACAATACGGCATCTGGTACAATTTTTTTCTTGTTATAATTACTACTTGAAGCATCATTATAATATTTTTATCTGAGTTTACTAGCTCATATATCATTGCATGGTAACCATAAAGTTACCTTCCAATTTGTCTATTGCATATTAGGAAATTCTACTATCCTATGTGTATATTAATGTATATAAATGAGTTTTTTTCTTCAGACTTTTATATTAATGGAAAATTGTGAAGGGTCTGATGTTACTTTACTTGCAAGCTAACACATTAGCCCCTCTATCATTCATGTGTTCTGGTGGAAGACATGATACTCCTCGGTCAGAGACAAAGGACTTATTATTTATGGCAATAGCAGTAGCAACTGTAGCAGTATTTTCTCATGCCAGTCAGTTCCCAAACCCCAATTTCAACAGGAAGATGTGAAAAGGGGCAGATGACATGAGCGCATTGAGTAGATTGTTACAAGAATGCTGAGGCTAGGAAGCCGGATTCAGGCTTCTCCAAAAAAAAAAAAAAAAAGTTGTTATTGCTCCTGTTCACAAGGAATGGAGGAATGCAAAAGGCCTAATGGAATTGGCTACTGACTTGGAATTACAGATTTGAGAATACTTTTTCAAGTGCAGATGATTGAGCTGCTTCTACAAGTTAAAATTGTATTTGGTGCGAAAAATACAAGTAAAACAGAAACAAAGAAAATAGAGTCTTGTACTAAAAAGAAGAAAATATGGGTACAATGAAGGTAATGAAAAAAATATATATGCATACACACACATTCAAGTTTAAGAGATCAACTGAAAAATAAGAGTATTCATATAATGGGTTTGCTCTATCATCAACTGAGGGTATAATAATTATTTTAATTTTTATTTTTTGAAATCTTTAATAAATGTAATTTTAAATTAATTCTTTCCAGGAATCAGCCCTTAGAGTTGTGGAGTTTGATGCTAATGCTGGGTATTCAATGTCAGAACTATCTGTACTACAACCAGTTGGGGTTGAAAAGAAATATCATATAAATGCTGCTAATGACAAATATGTATCTTTAGTTCAGATTTCTCTTCTGAGTTTTGCCTGTACTTATTCTGAATTTCTCCCTAAAAGTGAACCCATCATTTACCTTTCTTTCCACTCTTACTCTTTCTCCATTGTTTCTATGTTAGTAAATGGCAAACTACATCCACCCAGTTTTTCAAGCCAGAAATAATGTACTCACCTTGATCCCTCCTCCTTGAACATCTTGCATATCTATTTACTTCTCATGAAGCTGGAATTTATCCACCTCTCTGCATCTTCACTGCCACCAACTCTCTGCAGGCTACCATGATCTGGATGCCCACACTAGTCTTCAAGTGATTTCACATGTTCTTCCCTTTCAACTTTTCTAGTGATGCCATATTTATCTTCAGAAGACTTCGTTTGTCTTTAAGATGAATTATAACCTTTTTTTGATTATGTTACCAGAACATTTATTTTCTGAACCTCATAACTCATCTTTCTTCCCTTGAAATTCTGTGCTTTAGTTAGACTGATCATCACTTTCCTGTAATGCTCAGATAAAGTCTCACCTCACAGACTCTCCACATACTGCTTTCTCTTCTTGTTTCTCCTCTATACCTGGGTTAATATCTACTTATTTCAACAGTAGCAACTTAACCATCGCACATTCTGGGGTCTCTTCATAGACCTCAAGGCTATTTGAAGTCCACAATCTGTATGTTTCTAACATAGCCTGTATATTGAACACTGTTTTAATAGTCATCTAAACGAATTATTGAATCTGTCTCTTTCTGATACAGGGACTTCAGTGAGGGCATAGAAGGCATTACATTTTCACTAAAATCTCCTAAGCACTTAGAAGTCTGTAAATTACATTTAGGCAAATCATTGACTAATACACTGCAATTGTTCTTCCCAGAATACCTGAAATCCATGAATTTGTTCCTCAGAGCTATAATGCTTATTATGTTCACATACAAATGTATATTTCAACTAAAAATTCTCTTTTCAAGGTTGGGCCTCCTTTTATTCTTATTTTGACCTCATGGCAAGGTTTCTGGCTTTCTGATTTTTTGCCTGTCTTCTGCGCACTTGAAAAGCAGGAATAAATTAGAGAATATTTGTCATATTTCATGCCTGCTTATCAGCAGCATTTCAGGTGCTTTAAGTGGAAGAGATGAGAAACATCCATGGGAATAAAATCAGTGCATTCTTCCATTTACTACTTCTAGCAACAGTGAAATCAATTGTATCTAAGAGGCAAAGCAGTATGCTAATAACACCTTTTATTCAGGATTGTCAGCTAAGTGGTCAGTTTTCACTTTCTAGAGCATTATATTAACCCATTATTGATCTAACTTCTTAAAAGACAAAAAAAAATGATCACTGCTATTATTTACTGAAGACTTGTTCCAGATCTTATTAGAAATAATTTTCATGAATTATTTTATTTTAAAGACCCAAGAGAAACTATTCAATAGATAGTAAAACAGCCATGTTTATTGAGCACGTACTATGGGCAGACAATGTTTAAGTTGATGGATTAATAGCAAAGAACAGATTGGATATAATAATCCATGCTCTCCTGGAGTTTGCATTTCGGCATGGAAAGCAGACAATAACAAAATAAATACATCTCATTCTGTATTAGAAGATGATAAGGGCTACAGAGAAACGTTAAGTTGTCAATGGGTTTTGGGGAGTGACAAAGACCAGCTCCTTGACCAAACTCCACTCAGGCACCCCTCCTCTCTTCTCAACTACACCCTGACTTAGGAACTTCCGTGTTTTCTCTGCGTTGCCCAGTTTTTGCAAGAATCCTGCTCAGTCACTTAACCAGAATCCTTTATCCCCAATCCAGTTCTTCAACCTCCCCCACTCAGCAGGTGATGTTTCATCACTATGGCCTGACCTCAGCAAGAAGTCTTTTAGGTAGATTTAGCCAAAATCCCTCTTGACTGCTGATGTTTCCTTTTAGTAATTTTCCATCCTTGATTATAAATTTCCGCTTTTCCTTGTGGTGCACGGAGTTGAGCCCTATCTCCCTTCTAACTGTTTTTCTCTTAGGGAGAATAGTGAAAACTTTCTATATCCCATAGAAATAGAAAAAAAAAAAAAGAAAACAAATATTGTCTCATTAATCATGTATATGCACTGGATATATTTTCTTCATATGCGTTTTAAACCTTTATTTATGATATCTTTTGTGATTGTATTTTCTTGAAACCTTTTCACACTTATCAGTATCACAGTACTGTCAGCTATAGTTATATTTTATTGTATTTTTCTTAAGAATTCTTCACATCCTTGAGTCATCAGATATTCTACTGTCATTCTATTTCTAAAACATAAAGTATTTATTTTTCATGTTATATTGAAAATAGAAATAAAATGTATTTGGGGGTCATTTCTTTCTAAGTCCATTAGTTAGAAATGCTATTACGTGAAATAAGATGCTAAATATTAAATAACAATCACAATCTTGTAGTATTCCCTTTAGATTCAGTGAAAAGAGGCCCCTAACTAGGGCTCTATGCTTAAGAGCATGGAAATGCACTAACATGTAAAATGAAGTTTTACATTAAAATTTCTACTTGTTTTTAGAAAGGTGTAATTGTCAAGGTTTTCTGGGTCTCAGTACTTGACTGCTTTCCAGAATGATTCTAGTACCACTGTATGGGATCATATCTACATGTTTACTGGATATTTATGTAAGATCCACTACATTGCTCAGAGATCAAGGCTTATTATTAAATTTAAATACTCTTTCATTTGTAAGTTGCTCAAAGTTGTCTGTACAAGATAAAATAAATATAGAAATGTAATAAAATAAACATACTATCATATGTGACTTTTCTTCTAGAAGGATATTACCTGAATTAAAAATGTATTCAAAAACAAAAAGTGAATCATAAATACTGATGCAAGATAAGATGAGCTATTAAATTTTCAGCATAATTTATAAACTTTCTAAAATTATTTAGTCATTCATTCTTCAAATGCCACATTCTTGAAAATGTGCAAAGAAATTATCCACTCATCCAATTAAACACAAGTCAAATAAATTAAAATTATTTTTGGATGTCTTTGAGCTTCATTACTTACACGAGATAAGCTGGGATAGATTTTCTCTGGGCCATTGAAGCATTATCATTGGGTAGACAAGCTAGTGCCCTACACCTTTCATTCTATTCTGAATTAATTTTATATGGAAACAAAAAGGAAAAAAAAGAAACATACCGTACTAGGTTACAGAATGCATGATATATACACACTTCTAACATGCTTTGAGAAAAAAAAAATTAGTTGTATTTGTCTTTAATGAACTATTAAGTCATGTAAATTGACTGGGGAAAATTGTTTTAAAATAAAACAGAGAACATAGTGTACAAAGAGCTAAACTACAGGAAGATTTGTCTGAAAAGGTGAGGTGATGGAAATCAAAAGGTGATGGAAGATAGCTCCAAAAACATGGTAAAAAGAAAACCAGGAACTGAGGAGGTTTCAGAGCTAACAAGGTCATTATTGCATAAAAACTGTGTAGTTTCTAGGCTTTCCAAAGGTTATGTGCCCCCATACTTTAACCTCAAAAATGTCAGTTACAGTAGTAAACTTATTACCAAATGCCATACCTAAAATCCTATGTATTTCTTCTTTCCAAAAATGTAACCATTTTAGAACTATAAAATAATTATTGGTTCTAAACAGTAACTAATGAGAGGCTTAACGTATCTAGAGATTAATTTTAATTCGTGATTCTTTGAGAAGTTATTCCAAAACAAAATTGCTTCTGATTATTTTGATCATTTTTCAGTCACAAAATATTTGCTGTAAAAGAATTTTCAAACCATTTCTAAAACAAAGCAGCAGCCCAAACATTTTTGACTGTGGCTTTGTATTTCATCAAGGTTTAAGTATTTCAATTACCAAATAACAAGGCTCTATCATCTAGGGGATTGACTACATACAAAATGAATGATTTATTTAAAGTGTACTTATACAGCAAAAAGGTACATTAAAAATCCATCTTTCAGAAGACAAGACATTTTCCAATTATTCTGGGAAATCTTTACTTCTTCCCACAGGCCACTGTCCATATTCTCTTAAAATGAACAAGAATTTATGGGAGATGTTAATGTCTCATGAGTAATTAATAATTGAAATTAGAAGGTACATAAAAATTTAAAAACAGTAAAAGTCTTCACGGAAAACTTATCAAATTAAACCAATATTTTACTTGAGGAAAATTTATATTGTTAATGCTGTATGTTAGAAAATTATCTAGAATTTAAAAAATTAGTTAAGTGGTCAGTTCAGTAAGTTCAGAAATAAAATGTAAACAAAGAAAAAATACAAGAAAATTAACATTAAAAATACATATAATTAGAGATAAGCAACAGAATGAAAATCTGGCTTTCTAATATGACCCACAAAAGAGATTCACTTCTAGAAAGAGTAATAAGGGAAAGAAAGAAAAAAAGAAGTCATATTAATATCTAAAACAGGAAAAGAGCAAAACCATAAAGAGATTAAGATAGAAAAATATATAAGAACATATGATCAACTTTGTGATAATTTAAAAAGAAAATGTACTACTACTAGAAGATAACTCAATCAAAAATAACACACCAAGAATTGAAAACCTGGATTGATCTTTAACTCTCAAATTTCAGCAAACCAACAAAATAAAATAAAAATGAAACCAGACCCATTTCATTTTACTAGTATTTTTCAACAATTGTTTTTAAAAAAACAACAGATCATTCTTATCTTTTATAAAACAATCCAGAGAATAGAAAATTAGAACAAAACTCCTGTCTTCAATTTATGCAGTCCATACGTAATTATATTATGTGAATACATAGTGCGTAGTTCTTGATACTAAAACTAGATTAAAATTCTCCAGGAAAAGAAAAAGAAAATCATAGGCTAATCTCATGTATGTACTCAGTTCCAAAAATTCGAGTAAAATTGTAACAGAATTAATCCCCAAAACAGAAAAAACAATAAACATTGCAAACAAGTGGAAACAAACACCTTCCTCTGTTAGAGAATTGGATAAATAATGACATTAAAATATTAAATAGCAGTTAAATGGATGAATTACTTTCACATATCAGTGCAAATAAATCATAGAAAAATATCGAATTATTAAATCCAGGACAAAAATGTTACATATGTTATGCCAAATACATAACTTCAAACACATATGTTTGTATGAATTGATTCAAATTCAGTAGAAAGAAAACAAAACACTTTGTATGACAAAAATGTACATCGAATTTAGCCTAGTTTTTAACTCTGTCCAGGGAGGAAGGTGGGGGAGATGAGTGGAGTATCTTAGCTATATCTGTAACATCATATTTCTTTATAATCATGTATATATTTAAAGATCAAATGGCCAAACGTTATCATCTATTTAAACTTCTATATGGTGACCTGTTATATTAAATTCTGATTACTTGAAATTTTCACCATTAATAAAAATGAAATATAAAAATAATGATTGATTTTTGTAAAAGTAACTAACTTCTTTTAAAATGTCAATTACTTTACAAATAAGTATGTTAGTAATAAAAAGATGTATAACTCTCAAACATTTTTATACTACAGTTTTAAAAAGTGGTAAAAATGAAAACTTCTATAACAAATTTTTTAGTTTTCTGGATTAGCATTGTACTGTAGCAGAGCTGGTAATTATTTACAAAATTATCATTCATTTGTTTTTCCACTCCCACTCTATAGAAAGAAAATGGAAATTCTTTTAATTCTGCATTCCGCTGGCAGGTTATTATTATAGAATATAATTTTAATAATGCACATTAATCAATGGAAAATGGAAAGAAATTGGAACTATTTTTAAAACCTTCTTCAACAAGACTAGTTACCAGGTCTTTAACTTATGTGGACTAAAATGTGCTTCCCCCCACAATTCATATGTTGAAATTTTAATTCCTGATGTGTCTGTATTTGGAGACAGGGACTTTTAAAGAGATAAATGAGGTTAAATAAGGTCATAAGTGTTAGGCTCTAATCCAATACAACTCTTGTCCTTATAATAAAAGGAAGAAACATTAGAGATATCTATTTTTCCCATGTTCGTGTAAAGCCACAGTGAAGAGTTAACTATCTACCTGTACACCAGGAAGAGAAAAACCAAATCTGCTATGACCTTGATCTTGGACTTTCAGCCTCCATAACTGTGAGGAAATAAATGTTTATTTTTAGTGTTTAAGGTATCCAGTCTATGATATTTTTGTTAAGGCAGTCCTAGCAGACTAATACAATTAAGGTTGCCTAAAAGTCAGTCCCCTCACTAATCTACTGAGAATATGTTAAATTAGTAGTTTACAATGAGTAGTTTACAGAAAATTCAGAGTTAGACACATATCTTAGATCTCTAAGATAAATGACCTTTATTCTAAATTAATTATTAAGTAACACAGCATCCTCCTATAAGAGGAAAATATTTGTTTTTATTCCAAGTAAAAGAAATATGGCGATTTCTTTTTACAACATGCCACTGGTTTTAAACAGACACATTGTTTATCAGTAATTCTTCTCTAAGTTAAATTCAGTTCTGCTCTATTTATATTAGCTTAACCTTTAAAAGTTTACAACTACATCTTTTTTTTTAATTAATTAATTTATTTATTTTTTTGGTAGGCAACCCTTGGTTGACCTCACAGATTGCAAGGACCTTGTCAGCTTACAATCCCTTAGTTTATATTTTTTATGCCTACAGCGCCTGGTCTTCAGAAATAAAATGTAAACAAAGGACCTTGTCAGCTTACAATCCCTTAGTTTATATTTTTTATGCCTACAGCGCCTGGTCTTCCTAGGTGGTCTCCCATCCAAGTACTAACCAGGCTTGACCCTACTTAGCTTCCGAGATCGGACGAGATTGGGCTTGTTCAGGGTGGCATGGCTGTAGACTACAACTACATCTTGATTCAAAACTACTTAATAATTTAGAATATATTGGAAACTATGATTCTGTATTAAAATTTTAAATACATACTACATTCTCCTATACTTCAGAGACAATTTATTTCCATTTGGTTGTTAGTAATTGTAGGTGTTTGAAAACAAAATTACATGCTACAATTTCAACTCATGACTGTATTTCCCCAGATGTTTCAGAAGTTACTCAATTCACAGTCCATCATTTTCTCTTTTTATTCTGCATTCTGCTGGCAGGTTATTATTATAGAATATAATTTTAATAATGCACATTAATCAATAAACAACTATGAATTTTTATTGCATTATGGAGCAAATATATATTCCTTATCCACATACTTAATAGAAGCAGAAAGTAGAAGGGTGAATGTTGGGGGCTGGAGGCAGGTGGAAACTGGGAAGTATTAATCGAAGGGTACAAAGTTTCAGTTTGCAAAGTGGATAAGTCCTAGAAATCCACTATACAGCATAGAGCCTATAGTTAATAATACTGTACTGTATACTTAAAAATGTGCTAAGAAGGTAGATCTTATATTAAGTATTGATGTCCCACATAAAAATAATAACAACGAGGATAGGAGGAAACTTTTGAAGGTGACAGGATATAGTTAGAGCATAAATTATGGTGATGATTTTATGGATTCTTTTTCTAAATGCATCAAGTTGTATATATACAAGTGGTATTATGTTGTATTTGCTTTTCTGTGTCTGGTTTATTTCACTTAGCATAATGTCCTCGGGTTGTTCTAAACGGCAGAATTTCCTTCCTTTTTGACTGAATAACATTCCATTGAATATATATACCACATTTTCTTGAATATTGAGAAAAAAAAACTAAACAGTTGATTGAAAAATATTCACGAGTCATGAAAACACAGACGCACACACATAAGATAACTTACACATGTACACACAGATTTAAAATTAGCTCTTGAAACTTTGAAAAAATAATCAACACACGTAATAAGAGAATTAAAACTATACTGACCATTTCTATCTTATAATGACAAAATTTAAAAACTAACAATACACTTTATTACAAGTTATGGATTAACAGGCACCCTTATGCATAGCTAGTGAGTTTGTAAACTTGTATAACTCTTATCTGTGTAATTGACATCTTTAAAAAAAAATCCTACATTTGCATTTACACCTTTATAATTGTATTTTTAAAAATTAACTTTAAAGTTGTCCCTCCAACAATACAAACATATGCAAAGTTACCCATTGCGACACAGTTTACAATAATAAAATATCAGAAACAACCTACAAACTTTCCCCAGAAGACTGGCTGAGAACTATATAACAATAGATTATGAAGTTTTAAAATAAAATGGAAAGATTTTATGATGTGGAGTAGTTTTCAAGACAAATTATATCTTAGAAAAAAGCAATGGATAGATAGGTAGGTAGGTAGGTAGGTAGGTAGGTAGGTGATAGATAGGTGATAGATAGATGGGTATAGATTATATATTATATATATGTATGTGTACATATATATATTAGCTAAGAGGAAGTGAAGAAATTCAGACATATGAGTATATATGTGTGACCTTATTTTTGAAAAAAGAAAAGAAATGCAGATCATAAATACAAAATTAATTAAACCACTTACTGGAAAGAACAGCAGTGGGAGATGGGATGGAGAATGGAGTGAGACTTTGATATTTGAACTGTTACTTATTCTCAAAGTTAACACAATTAAATTTGAATCATATCTAAAAGAGAGGTAAAACTAAAATTAAATGCAAATAGAAAAAAATAACTACATCAAATTGATAATATGCAGAGAATACATACATATACCCACACACAGAATAATTTCAGGTAACTATGAATATTAACTTTGTACTTCCTTTATGGGATATAGTCTTAAGGGCAAATAAGAAAAGAAATCTTGAACTTAAAAGGTTGTTATTAGTAGTAGTACTGGTGAAGCAATTCCAATACTATTTTTTACACATAATGAAAGGAAATAAAATATCTTGATATGGTTGGAAACTCAGATACCCTATATGAGAAAAGGGAACTATAAAAAAACAATATGGGTAAAGTAAGACAAACACTCAATTTTAATGGTGGGAGGGTTGAAATTAAAAGTAATATGAACTTGGAGATAGACCTCCAATATCATTCCTAGAAGGCCTCCAATAAGGCCTAGAAGCCATGAGACTGCTCTAACAATGAGCGTGACTAGAATCCAGTCATGTTTTTGTAAACTACTTGCAAGCTTCTTTAAGAAATCAGTGATTTCAGGTCTGGAGAATGAAAAAGACAAACTAAATCTCTAACAATTTTGTGTCAGAAATCAAGGATGTGCTGCTCCAAAACTAATGGATGTAAATCAAAAAAAAAAAAAAAAAATTCTAGTACTTACATTATCTAAATTTTGCCAGTGGAGCTTCTTTGACCTGGTTTTTGTTCCCTTTCTAAAAGTCTGCCTCAGAATCTTTCCATAAGCTGTTCATTGTGCTCTGAATGCTCTTTCCCATATGTCCCACCGGCTCACTTGTAGGCTTGGTTTCAATGCCTTCTCAGTGAGGTTTATCCTAATCACTTCATTCAAAATTTTCTTCATCCCAGCTCTTGTGATCCTCCTCTGCAAGCTCTTTTTTCCATCACATTTACAATTTTCTAAATATTATGAAAATTAATTATTTATCCTGATGTCTGCACCACCCCATACACTAAAAAAAATGCCAGTTAATGAGGTGTTTTTTGCTTGTTTTATTCACTGTTACTCATTATTCACTAGGTCAAGCCTAGTGCCTAGTGCCTGGCCTAAAATATACTCTCAATTAATATAACTTCTCAAATAAGTTTATTGACTCCTAAATCTACATTGCGTCTACTACATCACAGACATTTCTTTAAATATGGTCATCTGCTTTATAAAATAGAAAAAAGAGTTTCAGAAAACAAATCATTTGTGCACAGTTTAATATTCTTAAAGTAATTTTAACACATTTTTTCATTACATATTTCTAATAAGCAATCAAATCTTGTCAGTCCTTCCCTCCAAATGTCTCTAAATGTGTCATTTAATTTAATTATATGTCATTTTATTTACTTACTAACTTCTACCTTAGTTCTGGAGCTCATCATCTCACACCTGGATTACTGAAATAGCCTCTCTTCTGGCAACCATACACAAATTATTTTCTGCATCATTCCTTCCTAAATGAGTGTTTGATTTCTCTAAATAACATCTTTCAAAATGTGACTTTTAAACTCAAAAATTATCAATGAGTCTCTAGCCACTTATGAGATTATATCTTCAGTTTAGCTTTCAAAGCACTAAGGAATCTGTTGCTATTTACATTTTTCTCTTACCTTTGACTCATTCCATACATTCGACTCTGAATGAGTATAGGCTGTTTATTTTATTTTATTATTATTTTACTTCATCTTACTAACTTTTGTATTTCAAATGAGAAAACTAAAAAGAGACACCGTATAGGTAGACTCCAACTATCATAAAGATCAAGAATTACTTTTACAGAACAGGAAAAACATGAAACATAAAAACAAAAAACAAAAAAAAAGCCTTCCAAACTTTTAAAACCACTTTATTGGGAAATATAACCCCTCAAATTATGAGGAACTAGAAAGAACAAACCAAGAAAAGAGAAACAGTACAAAAAAACAACATCAAATGGCCACCTCTCTTATCTCATGGCACCACTTGAGAAGATGTGTATTAAATATTCCCCACAACCATCCATCATGGGAGGAAAGATGGGAGGACTTATTTATAGGCATTCATTTTAAGTGGGTCAGAAGTTCACCCCATAAATCATTAACTCCCTTGCACTTACGGATTGCATGGTTCTGAGGAAGGGTATTGCCATATTGCACCAACATGAAGCTGATTGTAACCTATGCAAAAACGGATGTTATAGATAGATGGAAAAAGCATAGGAGAGACTGAAAGCATCAGTGGTACAAAAGTGGTGTCAGATACAATCTACACCTGCACTACCATGCTGTGTCCCTGCATGAAATCCAACCTACATATGAGGTGCACTGAAAGTGGTAGCTGCAATATCTTTGAAGACTTACTGAAAGAAATTTAGTAAAACAAGTTCTAGTCTTTGCTACTATAGCTTAGGCCGAGTATGTAATTGATATCCACACCCCTCCTTAGTCACACATTGTATATTTTCTTCACACTCAGGTGACACTGTAGCTGGCTGGATTGCTTGCCTTTTCGTATAACCTAGAACTTAATCCTAGAGAGTCTGAAGGTCATAGTTGCTTGTCTTTTATTTTTCAATCTTGCTCTTAACAGTCAAATTATTTACTGATGCCCACATTCCACTCTGTCAAAAGAAGAGATCACCAATTGATATCTAAAATTAGCCCCAACCTCAAACAGCTGAATTCATTGCTTACTGAGTTTTAGAGAACTATACTGTAAAGCACAGTCTTTTTGAGCAGAGCAAACTACTGTCTTACATGGGTTTGGAAGGTATGGACTTCAAGGATTAATGAACTTTCAGATTTCAGAGGTAGAAGCAGGTTGAAGTTAATTATGCAGTTTTGCTTACTAATGTGAGATTGTAAGTGATTGGTTGGCATTTAGAGGCATTTCATTGATGTGATTCCTTCCCCAATTTGTTGACTTTCAAGAGCAAAGAATGTCATTACTTGGTAGTTTTTCAGAAGCATGTCCATTGTGGCGGTGTTCATTTTGTTGTTTTTCTGTTTTGTTTGGTAG
Source organism: Pteropus vampyrus (assembly GCF_000151845.1). Taxonomy (NCBI): domain Eukaryota; kingdom Metazoa; phylum Chordata; class Mammalia; order Chiroptera; family Pteropodidae; genus Pteropus; species Pteropus vampyrus. The sequence goes on along the minus strand of NW_011888808.1, from coordinate 7,444,492 downwards.
GGGGAAGGTATATAAATTTAATATGTATATGATGGAGACCACCATGTTACAGTCTCTTAATCTTTGCTGGTGGTCCTTACTCCATCGTTGGATGTGGTTTTGATTCTAATTTTCTTTTTCGAATGTGGGACTTATGTCAGTTTCATGGATTTCTACTGATACTTCTTACAAAGCTGTGAATGAAAGGCCTTATAAGCCATTTTAAGGAGTTATTTGTCTTTCAGTCACTAGAATATAGGCACACCTGAGATATTGCAGATCTCTGCAATAAAGCAAATAGCGCAATAAAGTCATATAAATTTTTTGGTTTCCCCATGCATATAAAAATTATTTTACACTATACTATAGTCTAGTAAGTGTGCAATAGTGTTAGGTAGCTAGTCAGACATGGGCAACAGGAGAACAAAGGAATAGGGACCTTCCTTAAGGGCCTCCCAGAAATACCACCCTTTTAGGGTTGTAAATTACCCCAAATCCTAGAGCACAAAGGCCATAAAAGCTGCTGGCTAAATCAGCGACAAACGTATGTGCAGAAAGTACTGCCCATAACTTCAGCCTCATTATATCATCATTATAATCTCATGACTCTGCCTAGAAGTTCATGAATCTAATTATAACAGACTAAATTCTAGGTAAGCACATGTGCAGTAGGCAAAATGTTATGTAACAGCCAACTGTCTGGCAAAATGACCTCACATACTGATCATCTAGACTTCCCATCATGACCCAAATATAAACAGATCTTCTCATGTCTACAGTAACAGTTCTCCTGGCTGGAAACCAACTCCTCCCTTTGGGGTGTACTATCTTTATCTCTTCACCTCCTAAGTTCCAGCGGCCTACAGCCTTCCTTTGCATGGCCCATCTCCTTCTAAAATGTACTTTCAATAAATCTTACTTTTTCTAAATCTCACAGAACAGAGGGACAACAACACACAATGGCGGCTATCCACCTCCCCCTCCTCCTCCCCCACACCACTGGAGCAACCAGGATTTCACATTACCCCCACCGGTGACAATAGTATCGTCTAAAACAATGTACACAGTTTAATTTAAAAAAATACCTTATCGCCGAAAAAATGTCTGCCCTCATCTGAGCCTTCAGTGAGTCCTAACGTTTTTGCTAGTGGAAGGTCTCGCTTCAGGTGTTGAAAACGCAATATCTGCAAAGCACAATATGAGAAGTTCAATAAAACAAGGGAAGCCTGTATTATAGGGCTCTCCATGAAGATGTAGGACAACATTTTAGAATTTCTACTCTGACTGCAGAGCAGAGAATAATGTGTCAGAAAACACAGAGATGGTGAATTAAGACAGAATATATTTTAGATATATATAAAAAAAGAGCAGCTTGTGAATTTAGACTAGCACGATGGATAAAAGAAGGTGAAAGGAGTGAATTCACG
>NW_011888808.1:7440829-7443036 GCF_000151845.1 Pteropus vampyrus | reverse complement strand
TCCCCATGCATATAAAAATTATTTTACACTATACTATAGTCTAGTAAGTGTGCAATAGTGTTAGGTAGCTAGTCAGACATGGGCAACAGGAGAACAAAGGAATAAGGACCTTCCTTAAGGGCCTCCCAGAAATACCACCCTTTTAGGGTTGTAAATTACCCCAAATCCTAGAGCACAAAGGCCATAAAAGCTGCTGGCTAAATCAGCGACAAACGTATGTGCAGAAAGTACTGCCCATAACTTCAGCCTCATTATATCATCATTATAATCTCATGACTCTGCCTAGAAGTTCATGAATCTAATTATAACAGACTAAATTCTAGGTAAGCACATGTGCAGTAGGCAAAATGTTATGTAACAGCCAACTGTCTGGCAAAATGACCTCACATACTGATCATCTAGACTTCCCATCATGACCCAAATATAAACAGATCTTCTCATGTCTGCAGTAACAGTTCTCCTGGCTGGAAACCAACTCCTCCCTTTGGGGTGTACTATCTTTATCTCTTCACCTCCTAAGTTCCAGCGGCCTACAGCCTTCCTTTGCATGGCCCATCTCCTTCTAAAATGTACTTTCAATAAATCTTACTTTTTCTAAATCTCACAGAACAGAGGGACAACAACACACAATGGCGGCTATCCACCTCCCCCTCCTCCTCCCCCACACCACTGGAGCAACCAGGATTTCACATTACCCCCACCGGTGACAATAGTATCGTCTAAAACAATGTACACAGTTTAATTTAAAAAAATACCTTATCGCCGAAAAAATGTCTGCCCTCATCTGAGCCTTCAGTGAGTCCTAACGTTTTTGCTAGTGGAAGGTCTCGCTTCAGGTGTTGAAAACGCAATATCTGCAAAGCACAATATGAGAAGTTCAATAAAACAAGGGAAGCCTGTATTATAGGGCTCTCCATGAAGATGTAGGACAACATTTTAGAATTTCTACTCTGACTGCAGAGCAGAGAATAATGTGTCAGAAAACACAGAGATGGTGAATTAAGACAGAATATATTTTAGATATATATAAAAAAAGAGCAGCTTGTGAATTTAGACTAGCACGATGGATAAAAGAAGGTGAAAGGAGTGAATTCACGACCTGTTGGGACAATGGCAGCGAGGGCGGCAGGGCCCCGAGGGCGGGCATGCGGCTTACAGAGGCGGAGTGCGCAGAGACTAAAGGCCGCTACCATTTTGCTTGTGGGTTACTGCCCTCCCTCTCCACGCAGGCTCTAAGAGAGCAAACTGGAGGCAATGGGTGGAGCGAACTTCAGTCTTCACAACAGCTGCATTCAACGATTCATTGGAAGGTTTGGGTAAATTTTGGTTGTTTGGTGGGATGGGTTCTATACCCTATTTCCCTGAGTAGTCCTTAAATCAGGATATCCGTGAGCTTGTGCGCGCCACTAGCAGGTGGGAAGGATGTCAGTGAGTGGGCCCCGCGCACAAACCCTCCCTTCACCCTCCTACAGCAATGCACTTTCCCCCAAATCTCAAGACCGCCTCCTGCCCAACCTCCCTCTCCTCAGGTAGCCTTCAGCAGCTGAGTGAAATCCGGTGGGCGGATCAAGGACGCCCACTGAGGAGCGAGGAGACCAGTGCGCAGACTCTGGGCATCCAGGGAAAAGCCCAGCTGGCGCGGACACACGGTCTGAATCAGGAGCAAGAAACGGAAAGGAGCGGCAGGGGTGGAGGTGGAAGTGGGGGTGAGGGGTAGCGGGTGGGAGAAGCAGCAGGAAAAAGCCTAGCAGTGTCGCCTCTCTGGCAGCCTGTACGGGGCTAAGAAGTTCCCATTGCCCCCCACGTAGTGGCTTCGCAGCATCCTACTGCGCTTGCCCCAGGAGAAGTGATCCCCAGTTTGTGAGGAGGGGAGTGGGAATTCCTTTATGCCATAGTGATTAAAAGCAGAGAGAGGGTTAGCTCAAAGAAGAAACGGGGAGGCCACAGAATAAAACTAGGGTTTTTCTCATTAAAATGGAGCGGGGGATGTTGTTACTGATGAGATTTCACAGTGGATAAAGGAATCCAATGAACGAAATTAAAATGAGCTTGTTTTCCTCTCTAGAAACTGGGTGAATGAGATTGGAAAAGCAAAACGAAGGAGGAGTTGAGACTGGGTGAAGGGAACAATAAGAAATAAGTTCAGTTTCGGACATCGTCTTAGTTTCTATTGCTACCGTGAACAATTACCTTGAATTTAGAGATTC
>NW_011888808.1:7436575-7440779 GCF_000151845.1 Pteropus vampyrus | reverse complement strand
GAAACGGAAAGGAGCGGCAGGGGTGGAGGTGGAAGTGGGGGTGAGGGGTAGCGGGTGGGAGAAGCAGCAGGAAAAAGCCTAGCAGTGTCGCCTCTCTGGCAGCCTGTACGGGGCTAAGAAGTTCCCATTGCCCCCCACGTAGTGGCTTCGCAGCATCCTACTGCGCTTGCCCCAGGAGAAGTGATCCCCAGTTTGTGAGGAGGGGAGTGGGAATTCCTTTATGCCATAGTGATTAAAAGCAGAGAGAGGGTTAGCTCAAAGAAGAAACGGGGAGGCCACAGAATAAAACTAGGGTTTTTCTCATTAAAATGGAGCGGGGGATGTTGTTACTGATGAGATTTCACAGTGGATAAAGGAATCCAATGAACGAAATTAAAATGAGCTTGTTTTCCTCTCTAGAAACTGGGTGAATGAGATTGGAAAAGCAAAACGAAGGAGGAGTTGAGACTGGGTGAAGGGAACAATAAGAAATAAGTTCAGTTTCGGACATCGTCTTAGTTTCTATTGCTACCGTGAACAATTACCTTGAATTTAGAGATTCGAAAGAACTCAGATTGATCAGTTGACAGTTCTGCAGGTCAGAAGCCCTGGCTGGCTGTATAGTTTTTCTGCTCTGCATTTCACAAAGCTATAATGAAAATGCCAGCCGTCTAGGCCCTTATTGGGAGGAGTTAGGAAGAATCCGTTTCTAAGTTTTTTTCAGGTTGTTGGCCCAATTCTGGTCCTTGTGGTTGTATGACTGATGTCCCCATTTCCTCAGTGGCTATCAGCCAGAGGTCAGTCTTTGCTCCTAGAGGCTTTCTGCATTCCTTCTCATGCTTTTCAACTGGCAGTTCTTACTGCAATGATGGGTAGAATCTCTCACACCCTTCCAATAGCTTCAACAATGCCTACTGCCACATTTCTCTGACTGACTCTTCTGGCTGTTCCTCTTTTAAGGACGCAAGTGATTACCTTGGACCTTCCCCCCCAGATAATCTAGGATAATCCTATTTTAAGGTCAAGTGCAGACTTTTAACTCATTTCTTATTTATCAGGGTCCTCAGAAGAGGAATAACCTCAACATAATCTCTGTGAGCATACTAAAGATCAGCCTTTCTGGATAAGATACTAATCTTATTCACCATCAAAAAAACAATTAAGAGTCCTTAGTTATAAAATGTTTAACCAGTGTATTCTTGCATGGGTTACTTAATGTAAAAAAACAACAACAAAAAAAATTGTGGATTTATGGATTTATGGAAATATGGTTCTGAAATGGCTCCTTTGCATAATCATTCTGTCTTCATATATTGCCTAGAATGTACCACACATTTTAAATATGAAATTAAGCAGGTTCAAATATGGGAGAAATAAGGCAATTTTGGGAGCTGCATCTGTTATCAGATCCCTTCAATAAAATAATGTTTCATTTGTACCTGATGTTTGTTCAATAATTTATAAAAATTTGTGCTGAGCAAGTAATATAATAAATTTTGTTTTGACTTAACTATTCAAACCTTTTTTATTATATGTGTGTATGAGATCACCCAGAAGGGTTTAGTATAAAACCCTAAGGAAGAAAAACCTTTGAAGAACAGTCATAGAAAGAGGAGTCTAACAAGAATTGGCCAGAGATAGAGAATATCATATGATAATGTGATGATTAATATTATGAGTCAACTTGACTGAGCCATGGGGTGCCCAGACATTTAGTTATACATAATTCTAGGTATTTTTGTGAGGATGTCTTTGAATCAGATTGATATTTATATCAATATACTGAGTAAAGCAGATTGCTCTCCATAATGTGGGTAGGCCTCATACAATCAGTAGAAGGCCTGACTGGACCATAAAGATAGACTCTCCTGTGACCTAACAGGGAATGCCTCCTCCCTGTTTGCATTTGAACTGGTGCATCGTTTTTTTTCTTGCCTTCTGACTCGAATTGAAACATCGATTCTTGCTAGGTCTTAAGAATGCTAGATTTCAGTCTGGAACTGCACCTTCTCCTCTTCTGGTTCTCAGGTCTTTGGCCTTGGACTGGAACTATGTCATCAGCACTCCTGGGTCATCAGCACTCTTCAGTCTCCAACTTGCCAGCTGCAGATCTTGGGATTTGTCAGTCTCCTTAATCATGTGAGCCAATTTCTTATAATCTCTCTTTTTCTCTCTTTATCTGGAAACAAATGACTTGAAGTAGGAAAAAAAAAAAAAAAGAAATGAAAAATACTCAAAAATACACTGCAAAATTAATACAGAATGTATAATGTTATCTAATATTTAATGAAATTATTTTTAGGTTTTTAAATAATTGCTTAACAAATACAATATGAAACTAAGTAATGTAGAAAGCAATTTTACTATCGCCTTTTATTTTATCATTACACAGTACATATGTAAACTTAAATCATATTTATGAAAACGAATAAAATGAACTAGAACAGGAGAAAAGCTATGACTTCAAAAATCAGAGAAACCGAGTTTAGAGACCAACGTGTTTTGTGTTTGGCCTTTTATATTATAAATTTATACTGCAAAAATTGACTCATTTGAAGCACTTAAGTAAAATAATAATAGTAATAATAAAGAAATATTTTCCTGTAACACCAGCAGTATAGTAAAGATCTCTAAGAAAAAATAAGAAAATATTTGTTATAGATAGATGCTTCCGAAATAGTAATAAAGCCAATTAAGTTTAGCAATCTTTTGTTCAGTTTCAGCTGAGTACAATGACTTTTACTAGGCTCTTTGAATATTGTGAAAAGGAGTGATATACTTCCTCTACCCTCCAGATCTCAGCTTATTGGCAGGGGGGTGGGAGGATAATAATGCAGAAAACTTTAATGAACAATGTAGTAGCACTAAGAAATTGCAGTAGGAGAACAAGGTAGGTGAATTTAATTCTGAGACGAATGGTTAAATGTGGAAATATAAAGTGATCATTCTTGTACAGGGTCTTGAAAAATAAGTTAATATTTACTAGACAGAAATCGTAATGGCAACTTGGACAGAGGACAGATGCACAGTCTTCAGGGAAGAGGAATAGAATGAAGAAAAAGAAATTAGAAAGTAAAGTGTACAAACCAAGAATGATAGACTGTCTATTGTAGATTGGGCCTGGGATGTGTATGTGTATGTATGTGCACACGTGTGCACATGTGCGCACATGCAGTGTTGTAGCAGTGTGCTAGGTTTAACAACTGTGGTCTAGGGTCAAAAAAATAGAAACGAAGGACCTGATTTATCATGTTTACTAAGTTCTCTGGTATAAATGCCAACCATGGCCGATTCAAGTAACCAGTGTGATGTCATTGAATATGAACTTAGGGTGAGATGTATCCAGTTTGCTCTTAATATGAATTGGCTCCAGCTTACCATTGTGTTTTCTTTTATGTGTGTGCCTGTGTGCATGTGCAACAAGGATAGCTAGGAAGTAAATGGAGGAGTGGGAAGGGATGATATTTAGGATTGGAATCAGATACATGAAACACTGTTGGGATAAAATACAAGTCTATTTCTCTATTGTGTAAAAAAATATTCTGAAGATAACATTCCAGGGCTGATATAGTGGTTTGTTAGGAACTCATGGTTCTTTCTATGCTCTGCTGTCTTCATAAATCAGCTTCAAAATATAAAAGTCATCTTGGTCCAGTATGGTTGCTGGACCTTTATCATATAGCAACTTTGCAGGCTAGAAAAATGAAGATGATTTCAAAAAAGGAAAAAGAAAAGAGATATCACTACTTATGAAAAGGATTTTTAGAAGTCTAAGCCACACCTCACTTACCATATCATAGTCCAAATCTTAGTCACATGAGTGTATAAATGTAAAAGAGACTCTGAAGTGAATCTTATTAGTTGGAAATTGTAGCCTTAAATAAAAGTCTTTAAAGACAATCTATAAATAAAGGGGATATGTAAAGGCAATTCGAAGGCTCTACCATAAGCTATTAGGGTAAAAAAATAAATTATAAAATATGCCAGGGTCAGAATTAAACATCAGCACAGGAAATTTAATATTATTCTGTATCTCTAACTATGGCATTTTCACCTTCATTCTCTTTTATGATGCTGCTTGCCACTTGTGAAGAGAATATTCGATTAGAGATACAGAGACTTTGTAAGCCAAAAAAAACATGCAATTGTCTTATGGGACAATATTAGCCAGAAAATAATGTGATTGTTTATAGATTCTGAAGATTGTAACAAATCTAATGTCAAC
>NW_011888808.1:7416481-7436525 GCF_000151845.1 Pteropus vampyrus | reverse complement strand
GGGAAGAGGAATAGAATGAAGAAAAAGAAATTAGAAAGTAAAGTGTACAAACCAAGAATGATAGACTGTCTATTGTAGATTGGGCCTGGGATGTGTATGTGTATGTATGTGCACACGTGTGCACATGTGCGCACATGCAGTGTTGTAGCAGTGTGCTAGGTTTAACAACTGTGGTCTAGGGTCAAAAAAATAGAAATGAAGGACCTGATTTATCATGTTTACTAAGTTCTCTGGTATAAATGCCAACCATGGCCGATTCAAGTAACCAGTGTGATGTCATTGAATATGAACTTGGGGTGAGATGTATCCAGTTTGCTCTTAATATGAATTGGCTCCAGCTTACCATTGTGTTTTCTTTTATGTGTGTGCCTGTGTGCATGTGCAACAAGGATAGCTAGGAAGTAAATGGAGGAGTGGGAAGGGATGATATTTAGGATTGGAATCAGATACATGAAACACTGTTGGGATAAAATACAAGTCTATTTCTCTATTGTGTAAAAAAATATTCTGAAGATAACATTCCAGGGCTGATATAGTGGTTTGTTAGGAACTCATGGTTCTTTCTATGCTCTGCTGTCTTCATAAATCAGCTTCAAAATATAAAAGTCATCTTGGTCCAGTATGGTTGCTGGACCTTTATCATATAGCAACTTTGCAGGCTAGAAAAATGAAGATGATTTCAAAAAAGGAAAAAGAAAAGAGATATCACTACTTATGAAAAGGATTTTTAGAAGTCTAAGCCACACCTCACTTACCATATCATAGTCCAAATCTTAGTCACATGAGTGTATAAATGTAAAAGAGACTCTGAAGTGAATCTTATTAGTTGGAAATTGTAGCCTTAAATAAAAGTCTTTAAAGACAATCTATAAATAAAGGGGATATGTAAAGGCAATTCGAAGGCTCTACCATAAGCTATTAGGGTAAAAAAATAAATTATAAAATATGCCAGGGTCAGAATTAAACATCAGCACAGGAAATTTAATATTATTCTGTATCTCTAACTATGGCATTTTCACCTTCATTCTCTTTTATGATGCTCCTTGCCACTTGTGAAGAGAATATTCGATTAGAGATACAGAGACTTTGTAAGCCAAAAAAAACATGCAATTGTCTTATGGGACAATATTAGCCAGAAAATAATGTGATTGTTTATAGATTCTGAAGATTGTAACAAATCTAATGTCAACTCTATCCTCAGACAATGAGGTATTTTTTTTGCCCTACCAAGATTAAACCAAAAAATGATGTCCAAGACATAAAAGTATCACTCTGGAAAGATGGCTTAAAAGCAGAAAGGACTATGGACATTGAGGAAATGGAGAGAAAAAGGAAGACCAAAAAGAGAAAGAACCAGAAGTAAAGAGAGCACTTTCAAACTGTGCGATGGTAGAAATGAATTCCATGTGTGTTTGTGATTATATAACAGTAAAAATCATTTTTTTTCCCAGTTGTGAATTTTACTCAAAGCACTTATGAGATGGCTGTCATAAGTGAGCTCTTACATACGCAGCCTAAGGTCATTGAAGTTGTTTGAGGAAAATAGAAGAAAACAGCAAAGTTTAGGTTTCTACTTAGAAGACTTATTCTAGTGGCAGACTGTATAATTCATGTATTTTGAATGAGTAGACATCGGAGGCATGAAAATGGATAAGAAATCAAACCCAACAATTCAGGAAAGAACTAATGAGCTCTAAATTAAGGCAACAGTATTATTGCAAATGGAAGGAAGAAGTAAAAAATCTTGTCAATTTGCATCACTAGGATTTACAAGTAATTGGCTATGGAAATTTGAAGAAAATAGATTTAAACTTTCCTGTGCGGGTCACTGATAGAATATAGGGTTGCTTAACAAGATAGAGAATGCATTAGAAAGAAAATATTTGTAGAAGAAAAAGGTACAATCAAGTTGAGTAATATTTATTTTTAAGTATCTGCTAACTATCCAGATATGGGCTTTCTGTAATTACTGGAGAGATAAATATAAGTATGAAACTCAGGTTAGAAATAAAGATATTTAAAAAGCATCTGCTGGAAGGATCGTTTCTGGAAATCACTGCCAAAGAAGAATAATGTAGCAGAGAAGGAGCAAAACCTGGAATTTGAGGAAATCTTCATTAGAAAGACTAAAAGGGCACTGCAAAGAGATTGGGAAGAGGGGAGACACAGTTATAGGAACAATTCATCTGCGTAAAATATTAAATTTTGAAAGCTCTGCTAATACATACCTTTTCTCATAAGAAAATCAAAGACACGTATAAGAAAAACAATAATAATGATTGAATCTGTCAGGGCTCTCGATAGCCTACCTCAGAAAATGATTCTAGATATTTTGAGAAATAGAATCAGAAGTTCAGAGGCAGGGCAAGAGACCAGGGGCCAGGTGCCGGGAGAATTACCTGGTGTTGAACAACCAGACTAAAGACAATTGCCTGTGTAGTGGCCTACACAGGGTTTGCCTCTGCAATTACTTTTTTTCTTTCCACCCCCAGTTCTCAAAAATTACCAGAAAAGAGACTCGTTGCCCTTCTCTACAGCACATGCCTCCCCTGTGACTGTGCTCAGACGGAGAACTGGAGAGATGGGCTCCCTGTGCTTCTGAAGGCAGCACCACCTCCCTTACACTACACACACTGCGGAATTCCACAAAAGGGAGCGGAGGGAATTTGTAGTGGGAGGGGAGTATTCAGAGAACCTGAACATTCATGACATGGTGAGTGTGTATATTGCACCACACACCTAGCTAAATGCGTGTTCTGAGATAATTATCACAATTTATGTGGCTGTATTAATCTCAGTGCACAGAAAGGAAAACTAAAGTTTAGAGAGATTATATGCTCTAAAGTCACACAATCCATAAATAGAGCAAGAATGAAAACCCAGTAAGGTCAGTTCCATATTCAAATTTGGCCGATTTAGGGCTCTTACACTTTAATACTTCTATATATTATTAACTTGCCTGGAATGACTCAACTAATTAGTGACTGAATTGTAACTAAAAACTATTAGCTAATCTCAGTATAAGGGGGGTATATAGTAAAATGTTCTCTCCCAAGTACTTGGAAATAATGGTAATAAGAATTAGTGCTCAGACTAAAATTATGTATTGAATATATAATGAATAAGGGCAGGAATAGGTAGCGGAATATTAAATGTTTTGTAGCTTCAGGATTTGGTTGAAGACCCTTCAGATTAGAGAAAATAATGGCCTTTCAGGGTCAAGTAATGGTCATAAATTTGTAACCCAACTTGAGAGTATGTAAAAGGAAGTGATATTAATCAAAAAAGTTCAAATGCTGGGCCTTTATGTGAGAGAGTTTGGATGAATGCTAAGCACATTTTTTTTCCTTTTTATTGAGAAGTGTGACTATATGCTTCCATCCTCCTCAGCTCCAAGTCAGAAAGGAGATTTAAAGAGAAATAATAACCTATGCCCACCAGAGATTGTAGGGTACAGAGATTCGTGCCAGACACCCTTCCTGGATCAGTCTGCTGGTGAGGGACTTAATGTACCACCTATGATAACAATGCAGAGAGAGCAACCTGCCCTTCCAGATTTTGGCAGAGCTTCTTCAGATTCAAGCGGACCTCATGCAAGGTGGCTGAGTTTGATTTACCTTGAAAATGCTCCAGTCCAAGTGAACTAAGTGCCAATGTGTGTGACCATATCAAAAAGACAACTGGGGAATGTTTGGGAAAGGTGACCAATAAGAAACCAAACCATCTGTATTAGGAGGAAATGCAGTGGAAGGTTCTCAAAAAGACCTTCCGAGATTCACAGAACAGTCCCATAGAGCAAAACACTAAGGAAGTCTGCAAGATCAGATTTTAACCAGTCTCCTTACTACTCCTAACCTCTGCTTCTCTCCATTCTAGGATCTGGAGGCTAAAAGAAATGAAGAGAAAAAATAAAAGTGAAAATGGCATAAATATGACAATCCTGTCATATCCCGTCTCGTCTCACTGCAGGCATCAAACTAAGTCCAGGTGGAATTATGTGAGGGCAGATAAAAGCTTAAACTGGAGGAACAGTTAAAACTTTAATATCAGACTTGACAATGCTCTTTAATATCTGAAAACAATAGAGCTTGTTAGTAAATGAAGGTGACCAGGAAAACCAAGAGATATGACTGAGCTTTTGTATCAGGGAAGGATGACAGAACAACTTAAGAGTGAGAAGAATAAAAATTAAAATTGACTTCTGCTAGCTTACTACTCCAGCTCATTCAATAAGTCAGCTTTTGATATAAAAGATCATTTGAAAAAGACAAACTGGTTCTCAGTATGTGAAGTATGACTGTAAATAAATTGAGTTTGTAAACATATCTAAAGAAGAAAATACGCCAACAACAGGAAATGGTTTTGGACATCCATGGAAGAAAACATTGACAGATGGTGTTATGATATTAGCCCTAAGAAAATGAGAGGGAAATGGAGGTGGGTGTAGAATAACTAAGTAAATAATTAAAAAGAAATATGGTTGTAACAATATCTAAATATCATTAAGTGTTTATCTTGTGGAAAGCACTCTGCTAAACATTATGATGGAGTCACATATTTTAATCCTCTCAAAAGTAACACAAAGTAAATATTTGCATTGTGTAAAATAAGAAACTGAGTCACAGAGAGGTAAAACAACTTGCCCAAGGTCGTAGCTAGCTAATGTCATCAGAGATGCATACAAAACTATAGAAATTAAAACTTAATTGTTTGGACAAACTACAAATATATCAGGTCTTAAGAGCACATGATAGAGACATTGACTTCACCTAAAAAAGAATTTAGTTTGGCCTTTTGGACAATTGTGTTAAATCAAGCTAACCTAATTTTTCATTTCGCTGAGTCTCTTGCAAATTAAGTCTGATCTCATTACTGTTGTCTAAGTTGAATGCTTTTGGGAAAAAAAATAACTCTATTAAGCCATAAAGATACAATTAATGAAATGTATTAGATGTGATTATAATGTGACAGATTATTTTTATAAGCATACCAAGCTTACAGACGCAAATGAATATTCTACTTTACACTATTAACTTTGAAAGAATAGGCCATATTGTAATGAAGCTTTTCTTGTTGAAACTTTTTTTCTTCTCATTTTGAATTTAGCTCAGAGAAGTTTTCAAGGCATATCAATAATATATGTACTTATAGATAAATAATATGCACAAAATTTTCTATTACCCAATTTGATAACCCAGGCTTTTCCCACAATGCCTTTGGCATGTTTCTAGAAATGAAATCTATCTTCTAATTACAAAACTGTGTAAATATCAAAAGCGTTTCTAAGACTAATTTGAGACATTTTTAAAGGGAATAGTTCTCAAATAATTTGAACAGTGGCAGGATTATCAATAGAAGCTCATGGACTACTAGGCAATTATTGTGAAAAGACAGCATTCAATATATATTTAAAAAATGTCAGTCATGGCATTTTATATTTATACTCTTGCAATAATTTATTAACTGAATAATTTCATACATAATTATGCATCTAGTGATGTGATTGGTTTAAATCAAGAGTCTTAATATATTACCAGAATTAGACCAAGTAACGCCACTTTGAGTTCACATCTCATGTCTTTAAAGAAATAAAATCTTAACTACAGAAAAGAAAGCATTGTGCAGTCATGATTATTTATGGAATTACTTACAGTTGTGTACAATTGTTAGCAATATGAAATGTTTAATGCTCATTTTGTGAACAATTAATGAGCATAAAAAAAACAACAACAGAAAATGACACATAACCAAATGGCAGAAAATGCATGAAATATTTAAACGGTGGTTGATTTAAGTGGTAGATTTATGGATAACTTTTCTTTTCATTTTTTTCTTATCTTATTCCATATTTCAAATCTTTCAACATAATCCAGCATCGTGTATTACTAAAATGACAATGTATTAATATTCATTATCTGAATAAAGGGGTTTTAACTACACAAAGCTGTGAAGGCCAGGAGGTGAGAGATTTGAGGGCCAATTTTGAGGTTGCCTCCCACAGTCTACCCTCTGGCCCACATAATTCATGTCCTTCCAATATGAAAAATATATTCACCCTCTTTGAAGATTTTCAGAAATCAGCTGCTTAAAATTTAGAATCTTGTTTTTTATGTCAGGTCTTGGTATGAATGAGAATGCCTGGTTCCTTAGGCACTTCTTAAATACTTTGTCACTTGATCTCGACCTGTGAAATTAAGGAGGCAAGTTGTCTGCCTTTTCAAACACTACATAGAAAATGATGGGGTAGACATAGAGTAACTGCTACAGACATTCTTGTTTAAAAATGGGAACAATTGGAGGAATAAAGGAATCACTGGCTCAGACCAATTCTGCTACACAGTTACGTAAATGTAAGTTTCTTGAATGGTTTGCAAGTCTCTGGAATCATTCACTATTGATTTCTTGCCTCCCTTGGGAATCTTAGTTCTGTCCTCTGAATTATCTTTCCTTTTCCATGCTTCCTTTAACTTGTATGAGCTGCTAAGCAGCAATTTTAGCTTAATTCCTGCCAGTATAATTTAGAAGATCCAAAGGACTCTCTTTATTCTGTACTGTATCTGTCTCCCTCAGTAAAATCTGCTGATGTTTCTGGATGGGTAACTCTTTTAAAAAATTTGTGGGCCTTCTGTGATGCTTTTCGGGACTACTGAAAAGCCTCAACTGCAGATCTTTTCACGATAAACCCTTCTCTACCTTGGCCTTCTGTTGAGAGATAATGTCCGTATTCTTCTTAGAAGCCCTACTTGATTGAGGGGAAATATTGTTGTATAGCTGTAAAATCTTTAGAGGATTTTTGTCTTTGGCTTTATCTTTTGACCGTGGTTTTTTTTTTTTTTCTTTTCTCTCTTTTTTTTTTAGTACCTAATACCATCTGAAGAGGCTGAGAACTTTCAAAATATAGAGTCTGACTCCCTTTTATTTAATAGTTTTTTCTTTAATTTTGTATCTCCTTCCACATTTTACTATAAGAAGCAAGAATTCAGATGTCATCTTAAAGACTTGGGTTGAACTATTAGATAAATACACTCAGTTCATTAAGTGCATTTGCTGTATTCCATTTAAATGTTATGCCACTGCATAACAAGAATCCCCTTTTCTACCACTTCAATAAGATATGTGTCACTGTCCTTTAAGCCATTACCAGCAACTTCTTCAAGTCTAAAATTCCATTGTGTGTTCTAGGCATTTTGACTTTTTGCAGATACTTTCTTGACAGCTCATTGCCCAGCCTCAAAGCTACTTCCATATTTTAGGTGTTTGTTACTGCTACTTATTGGCATCAAAGTCTGTATACTTATTTACTGTTACGTAACAAATTACCAGAAACTGTGAGATAGCATAAAAGATCCAGGTGCAGCTTAGCTAGGTGCCTTTGCCATAGTTCTGTGGTTGCAAGGCAAGTTGTTGCGTGGGGCTGTGTTTTCACATGGACATTCGGTTGCAGAAATGGGTGGTAGTGTGAGTCCACATTCATTCTTTTGTTTTTGTCAGCCCTTATTCTCTCACCACGTAGGATTCTTGACTTGGTCGCCTCATGATATGGAATCTGACTTCCCCTAGAGTAAGCAAACTAGGACAGAATGAAAAAGAGAGTGTCCAATGGCACTATTTTGTGCCCAAGTTGGAAGCCACAGTCTAATTTCAGAAGTGATGTCCCATCTTTTCTGTCATATTCTGTTAAAAGTAAGTTAATAAGTTTATTTCATACTCAAGAAAGAGAAATGATACTAGTAGGTGGGTATCATTTAAAGCCTTCTTGGAGGTTGGCTACCGTTTCAATCTTTGCATCTAATTAATTCACTTCTTCTACTTCATGTATGGAAAACATACTCTGAACTACTTTGATGCAATTCAAAAGCACTGGAGCTTGTTCCTAGAGCTAACCAAGTAACCACTGCAGCCTATACCACAAATTTACATTATGAGCAACGCGCCAACAATTAAACTGGAAAATACAAGTGGAAAATTTAAGACCAAACTTATAAGAGTTTTTTGGTAGTATGTTACCACAAAGGTAGTTTTTATGATCAAACAATGTTCATGTTTATCTTGAGTTATTTTGAGAGTTAAATTGATATAAATATAACATAATACCTACTAAATACTAGTGCTTAATAAATACTAACCACTACTACTACTATTATTATCAGTTACCATTATTATAATCATTAGTGAATAAATATTCATCGTTTTTAGAAATGCAAGAATTTAAAAAAATAATTGTTGAGTGAATAGTTTTAGCCATTTTAATAGATATTTCTTTTGCAATTATGAGGGCTATATAATACATAGTTAATAAAGTCATATTTGAACAGATATTATCATCTGCAATTTAAGGCAAATAAATATATATGGCTTATGCCAGAATTCTTCAGTGAAAATCGTTTTGTTACCACCTGGAGACTTTATAATTTAGATTTTAAAAAACTAAAGCATAACATGACTAGTGTCATGTAGAAAAACAAATATATTGTGAGTATATAGCTTGCTGAATTTTCACAAACTACTATTGTAAACAATGCACAAATTTAGAAAGATTATTATTATTCCAGATGTCTGTTGAGTGCCTTTCTAATCTCCACACCCCTACAAGGATAACCACTATTCTGATTTCTTAAATCGTAGACTGGTTTTGCTTGCTTTTGAACTTTATATAAATGTATACATTTTAACGTTTGAATTATTTTGCTCTGTTACATTTGAGAGTTCTATTCATAGTGTTGTCTGAATTTATAGGTTATCCATTTTCAATGCTGCGTAATATTCCACAGTGTGATCATTCCATAATTTAGTCTTCTATTGTTGAATGGATTTTTTTTGTTATTATTAATAATGTTGTGATGAATATTCTTATGCATACTTTTTGGTGAACATAGTTTGCACTACTTTTTAGGTATATACTAGATATGGAATTGTTGAGTCATAAATTATGTGTGTATTATATTTTAGTAGGTAGTGGCAAAGAGTATGTGAGTGTACTCGAGAGTTTTCATCAGCAACATGATTCCTTTTTGCTCTCCATCCTTGAAAACACTTAGTGATATTGCAGTAGAGTGAATTTTTGTGTATCCCCAAAATTCAAATGTTGAAACCCTAATCTCATTGTGATGATATTTGGAGGTGGGGCTTTTGAGAAGTAATTAGTCATGAGGATAGGGCCCTCATGGATGGGATTAGTGCCCTTTTAAGAAAAACAAAGAACAAAAAACAAAACCAGAGCTAGATAGCTCTGTTTTCCACCACAAGAGAATTCAATGAGAAGTCAGCTGCCTGCAACATAGAAAAATGGCTTTTCCCAAAACCCAGCCATGCTGGCAACTTGATCTCAAACATTCAGTCTCCAAAACTGTGAGAAATAAATTCTATTGTTGATAAGCCATCCAGTTCATGATATAGCAGCCCAAACTATGACAACCATCTGCCATTTTTTATTTTATTACTTTCATTTCATTGGAAGTATATTGATATCTCATTATGGATTTAATTTGTATAAACCGTAGGCCCAATCTCTTGATGGAAGGAATGTCAAAATGTAGATATCCTTAATTTACCAGAAAACAATTAGAAATCAAGCCTAAAAAATAATTATCTTAATCACAGAATTAACTTGAGAATATCTGTTTAATTAAGTTTATCTTAGGTGGTTAAGAAAGAACATAAAATAAATGTTTCAGACCTTATATTTCCATAATAAATTTACATTTTATTTGTAAAATAAACATTGTTAATTGCATACATACAATATTGAATGTAATTCACCAAATTACATCTTTTTTTTTGCAAGGTTTGCTGAGATGACATTTAAAGTTTCTTTCTTCCTTGATTTCTAGTTATATTTTTCAAAAAACCCTAAGAAGATATTCATCTCTCCATTATATTCATAGTATCATATGAGGCTTAAATATTGACAGCTATATTTCTCCAAAGAAAAGCTTTTTTAAGAGTTTAAGCAAAAATAATTGTTTAAGTAAAAAAAATCAAAATAATAATGAATTTTAGTAGCTGAGAAATGGTCATGAAATCTTATTTACAAATGATGAAATTTACAGTCATATTCTTTCTTATCTCATTCACTTGTTTCAAAATATACCCCAAGACTAAATATTTAATTATTCAATGTACTTAATCAATACTAAAGTATTACATGTTTTTCTAAATAGTAAACCAGGTTGCAAAATTTTACAAGGAATAAATCTGTAGATTTATTACTCAGAGATTTCTAAACACGTGAACTTAAAACATACCTAAACCATCCATTAAATAAATCAAGAGTGTTGATAAGATTCTAAACTTACTTGTACCATTCTAATGCTACAGAAAAACTTTCAATCACTCATTTAGGAATTAGAATAATTACCCAATATATTAATGTCTGATAATAATGAATACATTGCATAAATTAAAATTAATTTCATATTCTATTTCATAAATTTGATCTTAGATCTCGAAAAGTCTTTAAACACATCACATGTAAACTGCCTATTATCATTAGAAAAGGCATAAACAAAGAATACAGCTATAAAGGAATTAGTCACTATACTAATTAAATTAGATAATTAAAGTGTTGAAAATATTAGCTATAAAATGAAAATGTATTTCATTGGAAATGTAGATAACCATATGAATCGTAATTAATTTTCTATGGTAAATAATTATCTGAAATAAAAGAATAAAAAAAGAAATAAAATAACAATATAAAATTTAGATATGTACATGAAGCTTAAAACTATCTTCATGTACATATCTAATTGCAACTACATGCTGAATTCAACTAAAATATTTAGCTATATTTTAAACTAAACTCAAAGATATTTGACAAAATGTTCTATAAACATGGACAGGTCTCAGAACAAAGTACTATAATCTTTGCATTTATGGTAAGCCTGCACGGAAAACTCAGATTTAGTTTTAGGGAAAAAAAGTAGCTTTACGTTTCTCCTTTTATTAAAATAAAAGTATAAAGAAGTGTTTTAATGTCAATTACTTTTTAATTGAATAATATAATGCCAATCAATAGCCATTTGCTAGCATACCTCATGCACTTTAGGTCAATTTTGTATTACCTTTAAACTATAGCTTTGAAATATATCATAATATACTACCAAGAAAACTCTCCCAGACTGCATAAAGGCTGTTATTGGAAACATAGCACTGTGGACTTTAATTTGTTCCCCCACACTCCCAATATTTATAGCATATCTTCAGTCTGTCAGCCATATCCTATCATTTCTTCATCTTTTATTTTTGAAAATACCCAAAGAAAGCTGAGTTTAAATCCAGCCATTTGAACCCAGGGAAATGGGAAACACTGGTTTCCATGATTATACTTTTCCCAAGGAATAGTTCCTTTTTTTAGATGACATAGTAATGTGTTTAATTCCTAAAGTCAATTTCTTTAATTCAAGGGTATCATATTCCTCCCTCTAATATGCTAATTGACTTTTAATTGCATATTTTTAATTCAGCTAATAAGTTTAAGATCTAAATACTTTAATTTATTTTCATGATCTCAAGTTTACGATAGTATTTTCATAGTATTATAGGAGAAACAAAAATATTATAAAATATGGTTCTTTTTTCCAAGGAATTTTAATTTATTTGGGAGAGTAAGACTTAAAAGTCAGATGTTTGTATCCTACAAAGCCTCAGTAGAACTGGTAATGTAGGAGACCCCTCCATTTCTCCCTCAGGGCAGATGCATTACCAGTTCCTAGTCAGTAAGGGGTGTTTTTTTCTACACAAGCAATAATCTCTGGAAGCAGTAATGGTATTCTCCAGACTCAAAAGGCATACGTCTGAGTTCAGGTTTAAGCACAATGAGAAAAAAAAAAAGATTCACCATTATTATTATTATTATTTTGAGAACTAAATAAGGCTTAGGGTTTCTTGGAATTTTCAGAAAAAGAAGGAAAGTTTAATTTTGGCTATTTAGTTATTCTGGTTTTAAATAAAAGATAAACCCACCATTAGAAAAGCAGTATATCTTGTGAAAACAGAGTGGGTTGAATTGTGATCCCCCAAGAAGATATGTCTAAATCTTAATCTTATTTGGAAAAGGGACTCAGTAGAGGTAATTAAGATAATGGAACTCAAAATGACCTCATCCTGGATTTAGGGTGAGACCTAAACCCAATAACAGATGTCCTTGTAAGACATATACAGAGAAAAAGACCACAGGAAGATGGAGGCAGGTATTGGAGTTACTCAGGAACCATAGAAACACCTGGAGCCAGAAAGTTGGAGGAGGCAAGGGGCTGATTCTCCCCCAGAGTCTTTGGAGGGAGCATCGCCCTGATGACACCTTGATTTTGGTCTCTGAGATAACAATCAGGGAATACATTTCTGTTCTCTTAAGCTACCCAGTTTATAGTAATTTTTACAGCAGCCTTAAGATACTAACAAACAGGATTAAATAAAAATCAACCATTCCTGACCTTTCTAATATTGATTATAATATTGAAACGAGGAAAAATTACAATCCTATCATCTTTTAATCTCTCAGGTGGATATGTAAGTAAAACATTTCAGAGTCCTGTTGGGAATATATCTTTATACTTAATATGTAACTACAATCAAAAACTTGAATGTTATTTGTTTTATAAAAGATGCCAAATACTTGGAAGAAACATTTTTTAAAGAAAAAGAAAAATGGAATAATTTATAACTTTGGCTTTCTGGTTATTAAAAGCTCATTGGGAGCTCTTGTTTGTTTGGAATAGGTATTGTTTTATTCCTTATAGGTAGTATGAATGTATGGTTAAGCACAATCATTTCAGACAGTGTGGATTAATATTGAGGCTCTAACACTGTATATTGTGTGTTCTTGCCAATTTGCCTTCTCATAAGAAAAATTTGCTTATCTCTAAATTGAGCAAAACAAAACTGTCTACTATACCAAGGTTTTGAAGACTAAATAATATAACATGTGTACTTGTGCTCTTTGTTACTGTTGTTAGGATAATTGTTCTTAAGAGAGTTAATGATTACAAAGATAATATATGAAAAATATTTAGCAGAGTGCCAAGCAGATGATATCCCACCCAGTAAATATTGTTTTTCTCATTATTAATATTATCACTTTTATTATTGTTGTGTTTTCAGTTTGATTTTAATCATTTTCAATTGGATAAAAATGAGGAGAAGCTCATTAAGAATGTAATTCATTAAAGATAGTTTATTTAAGATAATATAAAAAAACCTATATAAAGTTCATTATAATAAATAGTCCAATTTCAGAGAAAATAATTTATTTTGATGTTTAAAATTTATAACTCTTCCATTAATATTTACTCGAAAATGAATGGGTACTTTATTTGTTAATAGCTTTTTATATTTTAATTACCTGAGAACATCTGTGTAGTTACCCTTTGTGGCAGTCTACTTAATCAGTTTGTTAACAGGAAACAGAAAGATTTAAATTATTTTTTATTATTAAGTCTTTTGTTAGGTTCCTTGAAAAGTTCCATGTAATTTATATACATGTACAATCTAAAGTTCTATTTTTCAAGTAATTTATTAAACAATTTTTTTAGAAAGATCCCTAATGCTCATGAAATAATTAATACATATTCCTTAAACATTGCTTAAATGGTCTTTTTTTCCCCCACAGAATATCCTTATAAAATGCTTTATAGAAACATCAGATATATTTAAAAGTAGTTGAGAATAGAAACATAGTTTGATAACGTATCTACTTTACTTATAAATATATCTGCCATAATTTGTAATTGCTGGTATGTTGGGAAAAGTGAGAAGTCCTATTTTTCTTTAAATAAAACTTCTATTACTTGAATGATAGATTAAAATAGTTTTTTTCTCTCAGTTTTATTTTTTATTCATGCACTGTCTAAAATAAAACATTTGGAACTAAAATCTCATAATTTTGAAGATTCCCTCCACCAAAGATATTGATTACTTTTGACAACTCACTTCTAAGGTTTATGGATTATAAATCATAGTATAATGGCCATTTACTTTGTGACCTTTTACTACCTCAGATTTTCTAGGACAACATATTCATTAGCACTAAAAATTTCTTAATCAGATGAATACTCTTGAATAAGATGAAAGAGTAATATAATCTTCCTATTTCAAAGACTAGCAGATACCAGCTTCAAGTTTAAATTGTCTCATTTGGTTTAAGGATATGTGTAATCTCATATACTCGTTTCACACAAATGTATACACACTCACAGACACACAAAGGAACGTGTATTTTATAGCATGTTCTAAATGATAAAATACAATTTTCTCTAACTCTAACATTAACAAATTTCTACCCTTAAATTAATAATTTATCCCGTTGATTAGCAAAGGTTTATTGTTTTTATTTTATTTTATTTTTAGGTTTCAGAAATAATTAGAGGTTATATCCTTCTAATTAATGGGGATAGTGTATGGTTTTGAGCATAGATTTTTTTAGTTCTCCATGCCCAGAGTTTGCCTTATATTAGAGATATATCATTTTTTCTTCATTCTTTTAGTACATATAGTTATATTTATAAAGCTCAGCTATATAAACCTACAGCCATTGTCTCTTACTAAATTGGAAATTAATTTAAGTAAGAGATCAGAAAAAACAACAAAGAAATGTTTATTGCACTTTGATCAACATCAGTGTTGTAACTTGGATGATTTACAACATGTAGTTACACCCAGAATCTCTCACCAACCTGGGAAAGTATCACTGTGCTAACACGAAGAATTGAACTGTCAGATGAGACTCACACGAATCAGAGACCTTGCCTGTGATCTAGCCTTGTTAATAATTTTAAACATGCAGAGAGTCAGGGGCATAGTCAAACAAGAGAGGTTTGGGAAATTCAGGACAGCTCCCCAGATCCTTTATTTCACATCAGACATATGCTTTCTGACTCAGTAGATAAATTCTCTCCAAATGAGGTCTGTGGATAACCTTACCCTGCAGAGAACATTTGTGTTTTGGGACATCTCTATTTTATATCCCAGAAAGCTGCATAGCTTACATGATATTCTCCAGAGAGACATGCTTTATAAATCCATAGATTCTCAGTTTGTTTACTGTAAGCAGAGTTAAACTAGGATCATTCTGTTAAGAGCAATCTATAGCTAGTACTCTTCCTAGCAAATACCATTAATCTGTTTACCAAAATATCTGTTATCAGTGTGTTTACAAGGAGATTAGACCACATCTACTGCTTGCTGTTTCTGCTGGGATGTTCTTCTGTAATATTGAGAGAAATGAATCACAGGCCAGCTGGATTAATTCCTTTGTTCTCAGTCTAAATAAATCGAAATGTAATTTATGAGTTAGAATACAGCCTAGACTTAGTTCTTATTCTATCGACTAGCCTAATTTATACTCTCTGTCTCTGAATTATATTGAAGGACCACAATCAAAAAAGGAGTCCCGTCTAAGCCAGAATGTGTCTCAGGAGAATATCTGCTTCATGGACTTGTACCTTACCACATTACTAGATTGGTGGCATCAAACAGTAAAATAATACAACTGAAAACAGAACAGTGCTTGAGGTGTGTCTTCCTGAGCACCTGACTCACCAGGATTTCAGAAATGGCTATATCAAAGGGGACACAATGATTCTGAGTACCATATATACGACTTCTTACTGACAGTTTAGAATTTTGTATATTCAGAAATTAAGTTGATCATTTAACAAAAATGTGTCTCTGAATAGATTGGAAATTTTAGTATACCTTAAAAATAAATTATGGATACATTTACTAAATTAACCTTAATATCAACATTTTAGATTTATTTTTCTATTAAGTGAAGAATATCTAAATCATATTTTTACTTTTTATTGCATTTAATATTATGTGGAACATGAACAAAGAAATCCCAAGTCTGATTGTTCATATATATTGTTATATAGTTGACTTTCTGCACATAGCTAGCTACATATTTAAATGGACCTATAGAAAGAAATACAGATAGATATGCAACTTTTAGTTTAAGATTAAACTTACATTGAGATTAAAAGAACATAATCCAGAAAGTGAAATATATATTAAAAAACTTATTCTTTTGTTTTTTATGAACTTGGTTCACACACACAGACACACACATACACACAAATCCTTTGTAATATCACACCTTCGGACCCTATTGCCTTTCTACTAACACTGTAGTTTTTGTCCCAATTTGCCTCCAAAATTCCTGAACAATATTATCTTCACCTGAGAGCTCCTACATCTAATTTTTTCTCTTTTTCTTGTCTGTGTGGTTTGCAAAAAAAAAAAAATCTCAGATATGGAACAACTATGCTTTAAAAGTGAAGGAGGAATACTCCTAGGTAAACCAGAATCTCCCCTAGAGGAATGGGCATAGAAAGATGATAACCCATGAGCATTAATAATACTGGTCCTGTCACATTTTCTACAGGTTAGAGTCTCCAGATCTGCACTGAATATGTCACTTATCAATGCCCTCAAATTACAAACTAATCTCATGTGCATGTGAAATAAATTTTAGGCTCCAGGAACCCTTATTTTCATGGATCTTACACCACATCACACATACTATAATAAAATGAATTAAATATACTTTTAAACTGTATAATATTGAAAGGTTATAGTTTTCCTTCTGAAGTAATTTCATTCATTTAATTTACAACAGGATATATTTGATCTGCAAAAATCCCTAATACTGGATAACTTTTTTTACCAAAATATGATTTTCAGTTGCAATGATGGTGTGTGAACTTTATATTTATATATTAAAAGTATACAATTCTTTAAATTGTCTCCAGATATAATAATTATTGAGGTTGTCATATTCCCTTCTTATAAACCTTTCATCTGAGGAAGAATTGATTTTTACAGGACCAATAGCATTTATATTTAATTTTCTTCCCTTCCAAGATAAATACTTTAGTTGTTTTAGGAATTCCAATAGACAACTGAAACGGAGGTTGAATCACCTTCAATACTTCAAATGTTAAGTTTATTCTTCTTAAATGTTCTTGAAATTGCAGAGATTGCATGATCGAACCACTAGAGTGGTTTCACTTTGCTCTTACCCTGCTATATTATATAAATATATGTTATGCATTCTTTAGCTGGCCTTGGAGAGTCACCTGATCAAATGAGCAGAATGAGTTTATCTTATCTCTGTTTCTCCATATGTGGAATGCTTCCTCAAAGAGTATGATATATATCAATTTTAGCTTCCCAAATCTGCCCAAATGCCTCGAGAAACAGTTTCATTCACGCTTCTGTTTCCTGTAAATTATAAGGTTCAAATTCTCTTTTTTGCCTTTATTTATAAAACACTGAGAGCCAGGACAGCAGTGGGGTAATCAGTCATAACCCATAGAGTACGTCTGTGACTCCTTTCACTTGAATAAGACAAAAAAAGTCTTGCAAAGATGTGTAACAATTGTCTTCTAATACCTGAGGTAACCATAATTATTTATCTGACTAATGTTAGCGCCAATGATACTTATTCTATGTAACATCTTATATATGACTTTGTAATCTGTACCAGACTCTGTCCCAGTAAAGAGGTTGTCTTGCAATATTGATAAAAATTTTGAAATTTTTACCAATTTTTGTTTTTTTTTCTCCAAATAGTTATTACATTTTATTTTTTCTTGCAGATTAACTCTATATACTTCCTGTTACTTTATGTGTTTGAATCTTCTATTCTCTACAACTTAAAACTAGTACAAATGATATTGTTTGGTCTACTCTCTCTGAGTAGACTTTTAAAGCACATTTGTGGAGTGCTGCAACAAAAAGAGCAAGTATATAAGTGTAAGAATTATTAAAATAACAATTCATTTCAGCTATCCTGTTAAATTGAGAGTTACGAATAGAACCAGACCAAAAAATATGACTTAATGATATAAATATAAAACTGTTTGTTAGTATATAAAGTTTTAAGAAAAGTCTCCAAAACAACCCAAGGAAAACAATTAAAATAAATATTTTCTGATATCTCTGACTCAGTTTTATGCCATTAATTCTTGTCGGACAGTTTGAGGTCAGCAGGGTACCACTCAAAGTCATCTGCTTGTTTTGCTGCTGTGAGGTTTCTAGTCTGTCATTCAAGAATTCATCTGCCCTTTATGCTGATAGAGTGCTGGAAATCCTACTTCTTAGAACCCTGGGCACAGGTCTCTGTTTTGAAGTTCTCAAGATGTATTTGCTGGATGTTTCTTTCAGAGGAATTAATAATTGGCCTCTAGTGTATTGCAGGGAGCCTCAAGCAAGGTAAGGGGAGAACAGAGACTACCTGCTGTTGAAATAATGGATGGATTGTGTTATTTTATTACAGGAGATGACAATATCTGAATGATGGAGTGTTATCCTCTATTGGGAGTAAATATGTGAACACATCTATAATTATTTTTAAAGGTAAGGATTTTGATGTAAGACTATACTACAGAGTTGAAAGAATTGACATATCTCTAATATTTCATTACATCTTAAAGGGTCTGATTGTCAATCAAAGACAGATATTTTAGACTAGAAATTATATCTTCTATAAGTTATTTTATTAGTAATTATGTCAACTTTACACTTAAATATTTATATATCACTGCATATCCAAAAACATGGATAAAATCACTGAAGCATAGTCTAAATAACACTTAACTGTATAAAATCAGCCTAGAAAAGAATGATCTTGTCTCTGATTTGATATGAGAGACTTCTCACTTTGGATGTTCAAAAAACAGGCAAGCTTACAATACTCTTGAGTTAGTATAAAAAATGGAACACACCGAAAATATCTATGTATTCTCATCATCTCTCCTTTTATAATGTAACTTTACCATGAAAATTTGATAGTTAACTTTTTTTACTATGAAATTGAATACTCCATTCTTTTTATTATCACTATTACATTCTATTACTAGTGCTCTCAGTCATCAATATTTAAAGATATTCTATCAAGATGTGTCACCAAAATAGCATCAGATAATTCTGATCTTCAGTCCATTTGCCAAATGCCCTATTTACCTACAGCTTTTGTATTAATTAAAACTTACTTTGATTATATTTAAGAGAAATAAAGTTTAGCTAACTTGAGAAAAACTCTATTGGAAACTAGAAAACTGCTAAGGGAATAGGCAGTTCCAGCAATGGAGGTCTGAGATCTGTGCTCATCTGTAGGTTGACGTTTTCTTGTTGTTGCTGGGGAAGCAAATGGACTCTCTCTACTTTTGAATGAGCGTAGCAGAGGTCTGAGAACATGGGTGGCCAACCAAGGGTTCCAATATTCAGATATTCATCCCTCCAATGAATTTACATAAGAGTAAGTTTATTGATAAATTTGCCTCTTCGGCACCGTAATGTTGCAATATTATTGAAAATGAACTTTTTTTTCTTTTGTAAATTCTTTTTTTTTCCCTTGCAATGCCTAGACATTAACAACTATAGAGTTTTATGTTCAAACTACAGGGAACTTCACATTTCTTCTCAGTAGTTCTCAGTATCTAAAGATGTGGATGACTACTTTCTAGTACCTATTTTATCTCATGCCTCTATCATCCATACCTTCACAAAGTCCAGTGAAATGTAGATTATGAATGTGAAAATAATTAGGGTTCCTTTTTCAGGGTTTTGGAATTGTGAAAGAGAGGTAGTGAGACATGAGTACTTAGTATGGGGCTGAACATGTCTTTTGGATCTAGGACAATTTAAGATCCACCATATGGATAAGAGGGTAAAAAATGCTTGACTCCTGGGGTAAGTAAGATGAAGGATAGAGACAGAAATAAAGATGATATATAAATATGGTATAGAGTCTGAAATCTGAAACCATTTCTATTTCTTGACTGTGATTCTAAGTAAAAATAGATTCATTCTAGACCTTTGGTTTGACTCATGGATTTGTGATATTATTTTGTTTAAGTGTTTCAGGTGTTTATTATTAGAAATAAATGTAAAATTAACTAATAAGTTTGTCTGAGTTCTTTTGATGATAGCTGAATAGAAAGGACAGCAGAGTTTTAGGCAAAGTACACATTTCCTTTGCCCCAACCTAAAATGGGTCATAAAATGCAGTGGAGAGAGAGAGAGAGAGAGAGAGAGAGAGAGA
>NW_011888808.1:7412815-7415966 GCF_000151845.1 Pteropus vampyrus | reverse complement strand
CCTTGCA
Organism: Pteropus vampyrus; assembly: GCF_000151845.1. Taxonomy (NCBI): domain Eukaryota; kingdom Metazoa; phylum Chordata; class Mammalia; order Chiroptera; family Pteropodidae; genus Pteropus; species Pteropus vampyrus. The sequence goes on along the minus strand of NW_011888808.1, from coordinate 7,415,959 downwards.
ATGCCTAGACATTAACAACTATAGAGTTTTATGTTCAAACTACAGGGAACTTCACATTTCTTCTCAGTAGTTCTCAGCATCTAAAGATGTGGATGACTACTTTCTAGTACCTATTTTACCTCATACCTCCATCATCCATACCTTCACAAAGTCCAGTGAAATGTAGATTATGAATGTGAAAATAATTAGGGTTCCTTTTTCAGGGTTTTGGGATTGTGAAAGAGAAGTAGTGAGACATGAGTACTTAGTATGGGGCTGAACATGTCTTTTTGGATCTAGGACAATTTAAGATCCACCATATGGATCAGAGGGTAAAAAAATGCTTGACTCCTGGGGTAAGTAACATGAAGGATAGAGACAAAAATAAAGATGATATATAAATGTGGTATAGAGTCTGAAATCTGAAACCATTTCTATTTCTTGACTGTGATTCTAAGTAAAAATAGATTCATTCTAGACTTTTGGTTTGACTCATGGATTTGTGATATTATTTTGTTTAAGTGTTTCAGGTGCTTATTATTAGAAATAAATGTAAAATTAACTAATAAGTTTGTCTGAGTTCTTTTGATGATAGCTGAATAGAAAGGATAGCAGAGTTTTAGGCAAAGTATACGTTTCCTTTGCCCCAACCTAAAATGGGTCATAAAATGCAGTGGAGAGAAAGATTGAGAGAGAGAGAGAGAGAGAGAGAGAGAGAGAGAGAGAGAGAGAAGAAGAAGGAGGAGGAGGAGGAAGAGGGAGGAGGAGGGAGGGGGAGAGGGGACATCAAGACATCACTAGATTAAATTGTAAATGTGGTAACGGATAACCCAGGTTTTCTCACATAACTTCTTACATACTTGTCAAATATAATTTGTTCTCTTTTTTGCTAAATAGAAAGGATTTTTGAATGAGAAAATAATATTATAGTTATCACCCAGAATCTTATTCATTTTTTGTGGGCCATAAACTAGTGGAGGTTTCTCTCTAACCAGATATAATAAAATACAATTTATTATTTCATTTATTTCTCATTTCAATTTATCAGTTTTACCATTCATGAATGGGATTTTTAAAAATGTATTAAAAATTATTGGGGTGGCATTAATTAACAAGATCAAATAAGTTTCAAGTGTATCGTTCAACAATAAGTCGTATATATATTGCATTGAGTGTTCACCACCCAGAGTTAGAGTTCCTTCTGTCACCAAATATTTGACTCCTTTTACCTCTAGCTACCTCCTCTTTTCCCCACTTCCCTCTGGTAATCACCAATCCACGGCTGTATCCATGAGTCTGTTTGTTTGTCTTGTCCGTTTGTCACTTTCAGTTTTATATCCTATGTATGAGTGATATCACACGAGTTTCAACTTTTTCTGACTGACTTATTTCACTTAGCATGATTATCTCAAGATCCATTGATGTTATTGCAAATAGCACTATTGCATCTCTTCTTATGGCTGAGTAACATTCCATTGTATATATATGCCACAGCTTCTTTAGCTCATCATCTATCATAGGGCACTTCAGTTGTTTCCATGTCCTGGCCGCCATGAATAATGCTGCTATGAACATCGAGTTGTTTCCATGTCCTGGCCACCATGAATAATGCTGCTATGAACATTCAGATGAGTTTTCAAGTCTTTGGGGTAAATACCAAGTAGAGGAGTTGCTGGATCATATGGTAGATCAATTCTTAGTTTTTTGAGGAACCTACGTACTGTTTCTATAGTGGCTGTACAGTTTACATTCCCACCAGCAGTGTATGAGGGTTCATTTTTTCACCACAACCTCTCCACCATTTGTTATTACTTGTCCTATTGATGATTAGCTATTCTAACAGATGTGAGGTGGTACTTCATTGTGGTTTTGATTTTTATTTCCCTAATAGCTAGTGAAGTTGAACATCTTTTCATATGTCTGTTAGCCATTTGTATGTCTTCTTAGAAGTGTCTCTTCAGACCCTCTGCCCATTTTTAATTAGATTGTTTGTTTTTTTGTTGTTGTTGAGTTGTATGAGTTCTTTGTATATTTTGGATATTAGGCCCTTATCAGAGGTGTTGTTTGTAAATATGTTCTCCCATTCAGATGATTGCCTCTTTACCTTGCTGACGGTTTCTTTTGCTGCACAGTTTTTAAATTCGATGTAGTCCTATTCATTTATTTTTGCTTTTACTTCCCTTGCCTTTGAGGTCAAATTCATAAAATCCTCTCTAAGTCTAAGGTCTGTGAGTTTAGTACCTAGGTTTTCTTCTATGCAGTTAATTGTTTCAGGTCTTATATTCAGTTCCTTGATCCATTTTTAGTTAATTTTGGTGTGTGGTGATAGCCAGAAGTCTAGTTTCATTCTTTTGCATGGGGCTTTCCCATTTTCCTAGCATCAGTTATTTCTCTTTTGTATGTTTTGGCTTCTTTTTCAAAAATTATTTGTCTATATATACAGGGGTTTACTTCTGGACTCTCAATTCTGTTTCACTGGTCTGTGTGTCTGTTTTTCTGCCAATACTATGCTGTTTTGCTTATTGTCCCTTTGTATTATAATTTGAAGTCAGGCAGAATGATATCTCCTGGTTTGTTCTTTTTTCTAAGGATAGCTTTGGCTATTTGGGATCTTTTCTGATTCCATACAAGTCGACAAACCCTCAGCTAACTTTATACTTATAGGCAACAACCTAAAAACCTTCCCTCTAAGATCAGGAATGAGACAAGGCTGTTTGCTGTCACCACTATTTTTCAATATAATATTGGAAGTCCTAGTGAAAGCAACCAGCCAAGAGAAATAAAAAGCATCCAAATAGAGAATGAAGGAGTCAAATTGTCACTTTTTCCAGATGACATGATTCCCTATATAGAAAACCCTGAAGATTCTACTAAAGCACTATTAGAAATAATAAACAAATACAGTGAATTTTCAGGATACAAAATCAATGTTCAAAAATCCGTAGCATTCTTATACTCTAATAATGAACTTTCTGAAAAAGAAATGAATAAAAACAATTCCTTTGGCAATTTCAACTAAAAGAAAAAAATACCTAGGAATAAATTTAACGAAACATGTGAAGGACCTATACACCAAAAACTATAAGACGCTATTAAAAGAAATTGAAGAACATACAAAAAATGGAAAGATATTCTGTGTTCTTAGATTAAAAGAATCAATATAAT
>NW_011888808.1:7406734-7411825 GCF_000151845.1 Pteropus vampyrus | reverse complement strand
TCCAGAAGTGAAATCTGGATTATGTGGTAGTTATACTTTTAATTTTTTGTGGAACTGCCATATTGTTTTCCATAGTGGTTGTACCAATTGACATTCTCACCCATGATGCAGAAGAGTTCGCTTTTCTTCACGTCCTCACTATTTGTTTCTTGTCTTTTTGATAACAGTCATTTTAACAGGTGTGGGTTGAATTCTCATTTTAGTTTTGATTTGCATGTTTTTGATAATTAGTAATGTTGAGCATCTTTTCATATACCTGTTGGCTGTTTCTATGTCTTTGGAAAAATGTCTATTTAGATTTTCTGCCCTTTTTTTAATTGAATTTTTTGTGGTTTTGCTATGTAGTTGTATGAGTTCTTTATATATTTTGGATATTAGCCCCTTATCAGATATATGATTTGTACACATTTTCTCTGATTCTGTAGGTTTCTTTTTCATTTTGTTTGTGGTTCCCTTTGCTGTACAGAGCCTTTTAGTTTGCTGTAGTCCCTTGTGTTTATTTTTGCTCCTGTTGCCTTTGCTTTTGGTGTCAAATCCAAAAAGTCATTGCCAAGACTACTATCTATCTATCTATCTATCTATCTATCTATCTATCTATCAATCTATATATTTCCATATGTGCAATAACTTGGGAGATTTTATCATCCTCAATCAGCAAAGAACATGGGATATGAATAGTTTATTAATAATATTTCAAAAATAGATATTTGAAATCTAACCCTATAAGATTTTAATTCCCAGAATGTGTGTGTGTGTGTGTGTGTGCGTGTGTGTGTGTGTGTGTGTAAATCTACTTGCTATTAAAAAAATTGCATTTCATGAGAAAATATGTCTCACATTTTCTTCTGTTAGGTTTCTATCATCTTCAACGTCAACCTATCTTACAGTATTTTATTTACTGTCACCCAGCTCCCATCTTATTTGCCGGGAACCATTAGATTAGCAAACAGAATCCAAGCATTCTATATGCTTTCTATATCCACTATTGACAAGGTGAAACCATACTAAGAAGATTGAGCAGAGACCTATTTCTGACATATTTTGCTTATGAGAGGAAGGAAAGCAGCCATGAGAATGGTGTTGTCACTTACTGTATTCTGGCACGTATCTTTAAGGTACCCAGATTTACAGCTCCAGATTCCTGATTGTCTAAAACTTCTAAGAAAATAGTCTAATAAATTTAATCACATCCCTAAAGTCAAGTCTTGCTCAGAAAGAAGGGATATCTTCAGAGTTAAATAATATTATAATGCTGAAAATAGCAAGATTAAGAAATATGATTGTTTTGAAGTTCAAGTTAATTTAGGAATCTTCATGATTTTTAAATAGAGTTCCAATTGGCAATTAATTTCACAATTCATATTGCAAACTTCATTTTGCTCATTCTGTTTTGCAGATTTTTTTCCTGAGAAACTGCAAAGTATTACAGGAAAGTAACAGCTACTAATTTATTTCTATTCATTCTCATTTATTCTTTTTTCTCATCAGCATTTTTTATGAGTTGATATCAATATATGACCCAGCTACCATCTGTGTATATCAATTAGTTCTGAATAATAAGTTAATGCCTAATCTTAACAAATGACTAACATGCATTTTCTTCTTGTTCTGTGTTGTTTTTTTCAAAATCCTATTATATCCAAATTTTATATAAAAAAGAAAGAAAAGGAATAAAAAAGACAGTGAGGCATGCATGTATATTGTAACAGTTTTTTTTTTTATAATAAAATTAAGCACCTATAAGAGAGATGTTGGTCAATTCAAGTAACAGAGTCATGGTAAGTAGGAGCTTTTGAATCTCCTCTCATCACTTCATCTCTTGCTGTGAACTTTAGCATGTTGCTATCCATGAGCTACAGGTATCCTCTGAAAATGGGGGAACAGTAATGCTGTAATGCTGACTTTTAAATGCAAATTTAATAATCTAATACAATGATTTACAATAAGTATATGCCTTTTTCCCTTCTTCCATCAACTGACCCATTTTTTTTTTTTTTGGCTATTTTGTTTTGTTTTTGAGAGAACAACTCCAAGCATGTTTTATTTCTACAAAAAGGGCATATTTAGCGAAAGACACACCAAGAAAAGAGTGGTTATAGCCCAGGAGACAAGGCAGGTAGGTGGCAGGCTGAGGTCCTGCTGGGGGCAAAGGGGTCTGGGACAAAATGGTGAGAAGTATTGGTGAGTATTGAGTGGTGGGGGCTACAGAAAAGAAAAGAAAAAAAAAAAAACTCCAGTTGGATCAACATTGTTGCAGGTCATGGGTGGGACTCACAGTGACGTTGATGCCTACTATTGCAGGGGTCCCAGTGCCTACTGGAGTGAGAGCCACTGATTAGTTCACAGAGGAAACCCAGCAAAAGACCCAGAACAGGAAGCCCAGGATGGGAAGTACAGTTGGGGTGAAGGCCAGGGAGAAATATGCTCTGCAGTGGCTGAGAAAAGTCCAGACGTTGAGGTGGATGTGCCTCCAGTTAAGTGCAGGCCTTCAGCTCTGTCTCTGCCAGGTATGCTTTGCCTAGGGCCTGAACATGGACCATGCCTCATTTTAGGCACTCCATGGCATTTTCAATGCCAGCACAGGTGGATGGCATCTCTTGGCCCATCTACTCTGTGATCCACAGCAGGTCCGTGGGGGTACTCTAGGTGCTGGTGGCTCATTGCCAGTGCATAGTCAGTCCATGGAGAGTCCAGAGCCATTAAACAGTCTATAAGGAACATGGAAGGAGCAATGATTTTTTAAATTGAGGTATGATTGACATATCACATTAAATTAGTTTCAGGGATACAACATGATTCCATATTTGGTTACATTGCAAAATGATTGTCTAAATTGAGTCGTGGTGTTTGTTTCTCAGTTGGTATTTAAATAAATAATGTCTGTCTATGTTATATTTTCATTAACTATAATCCTCGCAATGACGGCAAACAGGTAAACTTTTCATGTAGATTCTTGCAAGGTGAAAATATGTAAGGAGGTGATATTTATGTTTTTAGTTTGTTAAGGAATATGAACTCATTAACTGATTGGAAAATGATTGGATGGGATGGGATGAGGAACTAAACCTCTCAAGCTTGGCTTAGACAAGGTTGTGTCACAACAGGGAAGTATATAACTGATGGTGGTGGTGGTTGTTGTTTTGCTTCTTATAGATTACAAAATAGTTTAAACACAAAGGTGTAAAATATTTTAGTCTTTGTATCAGTATACAATTCCACAGTAACAAGTTTCATCTATTAAAATTTTTAAACCTGTATATACACTTTCTGATTATTCTTTCTGCCTTTGTGGATGAGATACAGATATTTTTGAATCCATGGCAGAGAAAAATGAATCATTTTGTCTTCTTGTATTAACCCAATGAAAAATTAAATTAACATGAGGAAGTGTGCTTATTTGAAGGACACATGTTTTCATGTTTATGAAGAAGTCACCTTACTTTTTAACTAAGTTTAAGGTAGTGGCGTACTACTTAGTTAATTACTTAGTCATACTATCTTATTTAGTGCTGGTTGGTATTAATCAGGCAACTAACTTTTCAAAATCATTCAAAAAGTTGAGATTTGAATGAAAGTTAAATATTCTTGGCAGATAATATGAAGGTAATGACTGACTCTTCACTCCAACAATGGCATTTTTTCAGAATCTATACCACTTTGACCTCTTTTTCAGTATTTCAAATTGTAAAACTCCATAAATTTTTTCCATCTGGCAAGGAACTCTATCAGCAAAATGCATTGCCATCTTCAACTGTCAAGTAATTTATGATCTAATATGAGAGCAAGAGATGTTTAAGAATAAATGGATATCTTTCCCTACCAAGTGCATGAGACATCTTCTCATCTGACAAATTTAAAATTGGTATTTATCAACATAGGGGAAATATGGCAAGATACCAAAGTTTAACTTCACTCTATTCTATCAACCTATAGTATAATGAGCTGTCACACATGTCACAAGCAATCACTGTCTAAATTTTTATCCGCTTTGAACTTGAGCAATGGCCCTTTTTACTGTTTTCATTTTCTATTCTCACTCACCATCAAATATTTTTTGAAGTTTTAGATACCAGTTTTAAAAACACATAATATATATAAAAAAAACACCTTTAGAATCTTTTGTATGTATTTTGCAAGTCAAATACACTCCTTTCACGACTATCCCCATCTTAATTTCTACACTTTAATAATATTCATGGTGTTGTCATACTTCCTTTAGATATAGTACATACTGTTATTCAGATTGTATGAATGAAAAGCTAAGCAAACCTCACCCCTAAAATTATTTAAATTGATTTTAATTGAATAACTACAAGCGAAACAGCATATTCTTTGCTAAGCAAGTAGATGGCATAAGAGTATACTGCTAAGTTCTTCGACAAATGCAACTTGAGAGATTTAAAATCATAATTGTTTTATAATGAAATGTTATTTCATAAAAAAGCTTTGTTTTCATATTATTTTAAAAATACACTGGAAAGTTATAAAATGGCAGTTGGTCAAACAACACAATGCTCTATATAATTTCTCATGAGGTTAGTGGATGTCAAAGTAAAATTGTACCAGAGTCCATTAAGTTTATGGAATGATGAAATAACTTTGTTTATGTGATTTTTATTTTATTTCATTTTAAAATGCATTATGAGATATTTTATAAGTACAGACATGTATAAAGAATGAGATAACAAGCATTAGTGTGTCCACTGTTGAAATCAAAATAAAAAAAATAATAAAAATAATTTTGAAATTTCCTGTGTAATTCTTCTTGATCTCTACCTTGACTTCCCTTCCTATCCTACCCCATCCAAAATACTCAAATACTCTCCATAGTGGGTATTTGTCAATCAGCTAAAATTTCACAGAACCTTGCTACATATGTTTGTAAATAACTGTGTAGTAGTATTCTGTATATTTAAATGTTACATTATTGGTGCCTATTGTTTCTGTAATCTATGACATTCTAATTTCTATTCAGGAATATAGTTTATTTCATGTCATAAGTATACTAGATTATATTCAAAACTGTTATGTGAATGTAAGTTATTACTATTTATTACATTTAAGTTATTACTATTGATTTTTTGATACAAA
>NW_011888808.1:7353904-7404484 GCF_000151845.1 Pteropus vampyrus | reverse complement strand
CATTAGTGTTCTATTTTTTACTGGTACTTCATTCACAATTTAAATACTCCAACCTCACATTCTTTTTCTTGTATTCTGATTGTGCATGCTTTTGAGCACACTATTCTTTCTGTCACTACTAATTTTCTTATGTTATTTTAAAATTTTTCACTATTATGTGTTTCTTTTCTACTTTGAGATTTTCATATCTATTTTATTTCTTTCACCCTACTTTCTTTGGGTTTATTTTGTTTTTTTGGGGTTTTCATTTTTTTTTTTTGCTTCTTGAAATGAATATCCCTTTTTTGTGTCTTTATTTCTTTAGAGCAGTTTTATATTTTCAGCAATATTGAGAGGGAGGTACAGAGATTTTTCATATATTTCTATGCCCCTGTACACTCGTTGCCTTTCCCACTGTCAATATCCCACATCAAAGTGGAACATTTGTTTTCAGCTAATGAACCTACCTTGACACATGATCACCCAAAGTCTGTAGTTAACATTATGGTTCACTCTTGGTGTTGTACATTTTACAGGTTTAGATAAATGTATAATGTTATGTATCTGTCATTATGATAGAGTATTTTCATTGCCCTATAAATCCTCCATGTAAAGCCTATTCTTCCCTTCTCACCCCTACAATCACTAGAAACCATTGATCTTTTTATCGTCTCCATATTTTTTCTTTGTACAGACTGTCATATAGTTAGAATCGTATAGTATACATAGCCTTTTCAGATTGGCTTCTGTCATTTAGTAATGTGTGTTTAAGTTTCCTCCATGTTTTCATGGCTTGATAGCTCATTTATTTTCAGTGCTGAATGAGATCCCACTGTCTGCATGTACCACAGTTTATTTATTCATTCACCCACTGAAGGACATTTGATGACTTCCAAATTTTGGCAATTATGACTAAAGCTGCTATAAACATCCATGTGCAAATTTTTGTGTGGATATAAATTCTAACTCTTTGGGGTAAATACCAAAGAATGTGATTACTTGATCTTATGATAAGAGTATGTTTAGTTTTATTAGAAACCACCAAACTGTCTTCCGAAGTGGCTATACCATTTTGCATTTCCATCAGATATGAATGAGAGTTCCTGTTGCTCTACATCCTTGCCCATCTATGTTGTTCGCAGTGGTTCCTTATTTTGGCCATTCTAATAGATGCGTAGTGGTATCTCATTGTTTTGATTTACATTCCCTGATGACATATGATGAGTATTTTTTCATATGCTTATTTGCCTTTTATCTATCTTCTTTACTGAGGTATCTATAAAGGTCTTTGACTCATTTTTTAATTTAGATTTCTTTTTACTTATTGTTGAGTTTTAAGAGTTCTTTGTATATTTTGGATAATAATTAATTATTAAATGTGACTTTTGCAGTATTTTCTCCCAGTCTGGCTTGTCTTCTCTTGACATTGGCTTTCACAGAGAAGTTCTTAATTTTAATGAAGTCCAGTTATTCATTAATTCTCTCATGGATTGTGCCTATGGTGATATATCTAAAAAGTCATTCCTACACCCAAGATCATCTAGATTTTGTGAAAATTATCATCTAGATGTTTTATAGTTTTTTTTTTCCTTTATATTTAGATCTACGATCTATTTTGAGTTAATTTTTGTGAGGGTCTTTATTTTCTAACCTTTTATCTCTCCAAACAATTTTTCAAAAATTTCTTTACTTCTGCCTTTCAATTTATTATATCCCTCTTAAGCTTTATAATATCATTTTTAGCCTATTACTTAACTTTTATTATTGATACTGTTTCATTTCTAGTAGTTCACCCTGGTAATTTTTAGTCTATATTTATATTGTTGTTATTTTTAAAGATTTTTTTTTATCTTTCAGAAGTTGAAATATTTTACACAGACTTTTAGATTGTTTTGTAATTTATAGATTCTTAGGTGATTCCTCTGTTTATTGGACCTATGCACCATCTTTAATTCTATAATATATCTTATAATTATTTTTGTGAATTTACCTTAAGCAAAAATTATCTTAGCTGAGTTACAATAATCTTGGTTTAGAGGTTCGCTGCTTCTAAAACTAGATATTTTCATTAGGCTAAGGATTGATCCTTCATAAATGAGATAAGCGTCCTTATAAGAAGAGGTCTGAGAACTAGTTAGTTCTCTTTTCACTATGCGAGGATAGTCAGCAACCTGAAACCAGAACCTGATTTCAGGGCCCTCACCAGAACCTGGCCAGAATCTGAACCTAATCTATCTGATCTCAGACTTCTAGCCTCCAGAACTCTGAGAAAAATATTTCTGTTGTTGAGAAGTTACCCAGTTCATGTAATTTTATTGTAGCAGCTCAAGCTAAGATACTCTATTTTTTTATGATAAATGAGAAACATTTAATTTTACTAAATTTATTTGGGGTGACTTTGGTTAATAAAACTATATAGGCTTCAAGTGTACACTTTAATAATACATTATCTGTATATCACATTCTGTGTTCACCACCCAAAGTCAATTCTCCTTCTGTAACCATATGTTTGACTTCCTTTACTCTTATCTACTCCCCCCCATTCCTCCCGTTCCCTTTCATAGCCACTAAACTGTTGTCTGTGTCTATGAAGGTCTGGTCTCGTTAGTACTTGGGTGGGAGAAACAATGTTTTAAATTCACAGTATACTTGAGGAATAAATATACAGTGAGATTTTTCACTTTTGCTAAATTAATTTGAAAAACATTAAAAATTACTATGTATATAATACTTTTAAAGTCACTGTATTAGATACTATTAGATAAGAAATAAAAGAATGTATGTGATATCAGCAGTTCAGTAAAGAAATAAAAATGACAAAAATAACACTTGTTTTTCAACAGAAACCAACTACACAAATTTGTGTGTGAGAAATGTGTGCCTGATTCCCCAAAGGAAGGAAATATTATGTCCCATTTTGTCATTTCATTGAATGTGTTTCCACAAAGCGAAAATTTTTGTTAATAAGACCTCACTGAACCACACAGTTGAATTTTTAAGATTACCTTGGGACTTAAAGCTAATAATAAAAAGATTTCAAGACATATTATCTTACCATGACCAGGTCAGTAACTTAGACATAAAAGTCAAAGAAGAGTAATGCAAAAGTAGTTCTAAATGAATGCTAAAACAGGGAATGGGAAACGGGTAAGTGTGTCTCTCAGAAAAAAAGAAAAAAGAAAAGACATGATAAACAGTGAAGATAGTAATATCTTAAAAGAGAATAATAGAACTGAAAATTAGAAGTTATTTTATTGCAGTTTGAATCAGATAATAACAAAACTATTAATTAGAGTCTTTCTTATTTAGCTATTTAATTAACATTTGTCCGTTTTGATCCACACGTGCTTGAGTGTATGCACATGTTTTTTATTTGTCTTTATCAGGGTATTGTCTGTTGTGTGTAGTGTGTGTGATATGATGAACATACCCGAACTCAGCTATTCACCAGAGTGTCCTCGGAGTTTAGACATATTATCCTTCAATAAATATATATCGAAATGTAATAAATAAGTAAAAATCATTGCAAGATCTTTGGTCCTGTCCAAAATGTTCAGGGACATTTGGTCCATGCCAAAAAGTCCTCGATATTTGGTCCTGTCCAAAACATCCATAGAGACATCTGGTCCATGATTTGTTACAGAATACAAACACTGTTCAAATTGTACAGATGTAACATTTTATTTTTTTGTAATTCATGAGGAATCTTGGATATCATGTTTATTCTTGTTCTTCCTCCTCATGAATTCAGCAGGGTTACTCTAAAGTTGATGAGCAATTGCTCTCAAGTATATATCAACCTGATTGTTGGCTTTCTATTCATACTGTGAACAGATTTGGTGATACAAATTGGATTCTGTCAGTATTGCCAGGAAGTTAATGGCTAAATCACCAATATCCTGGGTGATTTACCTGTCTATGGCTCTGATGTTTATCTTTTCACACTTTAAAGACCTTTCAGCATAGACTAAATCTCTCTTTGGACATTTTCAGACAGGACCAAATATCAAGGACCTTTCAGCCTGGACCAAATGTCTCCACGAATGTTTGGACGGGACCAAATGTCCTGGAAGGTCAAGCTTTAGTTGCTAATTTAGTTACTTCATTCAGCAATTAGAATATCTGTCTCCTATGCTGAATTTCTCCACCTCTGTAAAGTGTAAAACAAAGAAAAAATAAAAGTATTACCCAACTGCTTTTAGAAAAGAGAGAATAGGACCTTTCCCAACTTGTTTTTGAGACTACATATACCTAATGTCATTATCTGACAATCACATTACATTAAAAGAGAATTATAAAGTGATATCCCTCATAAATCCTAGACAGAAATTTCTAACAGAGTATTAGCAAACTGTATGTAAAAAAAAAAAAAAAACATTTTTAAAAATGCATGCTGGAACAAATAAGCCTTACCCTACTAATGCAAAGTTAGCTCAACATTCTAAATTAATTAATGTATTTTTCACATTAATAATACCAAGGAGAAATAACATGTGATTACCTCAAAAGATGCAAAAATGCATTTGGCAAAAATCTTTAACACCCATTCATTATAAAATTCTTTTATCTAAGAATTAAAAGGAATTTTCACAATTTGATAAAAGATAGCTGAGAAAATCTTAACCAATTCCAAATAGTTCATTGTTCAAATATATTTTCAATAAGTCTGTTGCTTCCATTTTTATGTTGTTTAATGTATGGTCTCTAATGAATTAATACATGTAAAGTTTTTGGAGCTGCGTCTGTCATATTATATGTGCTATATAATTGTTTGCTTTTAGTATTTACCCCAAAGCACACACACTTTTTCATCTTGAAGTATTTATTCCATGTTGTCTTCTTATGTAATGAACTAAGGTATATTTTTCAGTATCATTTATCCAAGTCACTTGTCCATAGAAGCATTAAAATAAGTGCCCACAAAGACATTCTACGTTCTTTAATTAAACCATCCTCATGCCTTGATCTTATTATTATGGTCAAAGTTATATTGTGTATTAATTTTATATTGCTCCAATCTCTTTCCTGCTTTCAGTATCTTTAAAAGAGTCATCTGATTAGGTAAATTACATTTAGGGTATTTCCCTTTTCATCAAATCAAAATCAACAGATTAAAGACTTTATTTAAATTTGAAAATAGCACTTTACTTTTGCCTTATAATATAATCCAATCATGGGAGTTACATCCATTATATTAATAGATTCCACCACATTCAAAGGGGTAATAAAAAGCACATACATACATACCAGGGAGTGGCAATCCTGGGGTCCATGTCAAAGTTCTGCCTACTACATATTAAAAAGTCTATTTTTACTGTTACCTAAACTTCAGATTATGTCTTATTCTACTCCAAGTATTAGGGGTGATACATCAGTAAGCTGTATTCTTCATTCCACCAATCTTCAGAATGTAGCCAATGAACTTCAAAGAGTGTGGCTGGGCATATGGATTTGTGTTATTGTTAGTTTCAAATGAAATCTCCCCCTCAGTAAAGGGGGATAATGATAGTTAATATAGTTAATAATTGATAGATAATGATAAGTAATAGACTCAATAATTTTCTTAATAAAAATAATAATAATAAATTATTCTGTCCTTATTTAGACTACATAGTGTATTCACTTTGTTATTTCCAGTTTTTAAAACTGATTTCAGCCTCTAAATCTCTAAGCCCAATAACACATATTCATCACTTTGTTACATTTCTAGTATTGCAGAACATATTAGTGTCCATCATTGTTACCCTGCCCTTGGCACCTGTCCATGCAGGGGGTGTAATATACAATGTTCCCCTGTTGAACATGGCTATATGATATGCTTTACCTAATGGAATGAAAATGGAAATGCCCTATGTTTTTTATAGACTTAGGATTTAAGCAATAGTGAGTGGTTTACAATGTTCTCTTTTCCTTCTTTCTGAAATTAGAAAAGTATATGTTGAGGTGAACCCTCATTTGATATTGCAAAATGGACATAGAGGATCAGTGACAAATTTTTATTGCAAACCACTTGAATTTTTTTTCGTTGTTATATGTAGCTCTTTTCAACTGTTCTTGTTAGTTACGGAAGTTTTGCAGAACACTTTTAAAATTGATAAACATTTTCTTTTGGTTGTGTTTGTGTGTGTGTGTGTGAGATATATGAAAACATACTTTAATTAGCTCCCTCCCTTATGAAGTTACTAGCAGGGAAAACAAATTAAATGGCCATGGGGCTTAGTTCTGTATAATTGTCTACTTTATTTGAATGCTCATATGATCACTCCCTTTGATAAAACAGTACTCCAGGACTTTGCCTTATTCTAAATCCCCCTCCTCTTCTTTAATGGGTTTTCTATGTGTACTGCGTGTGTGTGTGTGAGAGAGAGAGCGGGGCAGACAGATAGACAGACAGATAGACAGACAGAGACAGAGAGAAACATGGGCAGGGATGGGGGAGAGAGAGATTGAGATCTACCTGAACACTCCTTGATTATTCCTTGCTTTCACATGTCATTCTTAAGATGCCTCATTTGCTCTGACCTCAGACTTTCCCTCTCAACTATAATTCATTTTATCATGTCAAGAAATTTCTTCTTGCCTTTCGTGCCTGAGGATCAACTAAGTTAACACAAGCTTGTTAATCTGCATCTTTACTAGATTCAGCCATGATACTTAGCAGATCTATATAAACTTGTACTGAGCAGTCAATTTTTCTCACATGCTGTTTTTCTTACAGTAGAATCCAGCCGTTGTGAAGGGCAGTAGTTCATTGCTTTTTTTCTTTGTATTGCTCTATCATGACTGGTCAGCCTCATCAAGAATAAGTCAATGAATTTATTTTCAAATGTTGATGGTATATGTCACTTGCCCTGTGATATTTTGTGAGGCCCCAGTAACATTTTGTTCTTTTTGTTCTCACATTTAGATTATGTAAGAAGTGAATAGATTGGGCATTAAGGGGAATTTTGAACTAGCCTATAATATTTTTAATGCTTGTGAAAATATACAAGAAAAACCCAGGTGATTTTGTCATTTTGAAATAAAACACCTGACACTCTTTGACAGATGTATATTTCAGTTTTAGCCATGCCATTCTTCTGAAGTAAAACGTCAACTTTATGTCGACCTAATATTGTTTCTAATCACTAATAATCCTTCATGACATATCACATAAGTAACACAAAATGAACTAAAGCATGTGCATGTACCTACAGTCTTAAAAAATGAAATAAAGATGCTAACCTGGGATAAGCCTCTTGAGTATGAGCCATCAAAGGAGATGATTTTGTTTCAAAAGACACATAGCATGCTTATTTTTCTGTCTTTAGTATTTTGACAGTGGTTATATTAAATGTTGATATTTTAACTTTGGAATTGATAAAATTAAATTGATTCTAATTTTATTTAAGTGCAATGATAAACATAAGGCAAAGAGTAATCATTAAAATGGCAGATTTTTATTTGTATGTAACTCTGCCTACCATAAAATAGCACTTACACTACAGTTGCATTCATATGCATTTATGAGAGCCAGATTATTATATGTTTAGGCTGAATTTAGCTATGATAAGTATAATGTTTTCCCTTCAAGGAACTGATAATTCAGACTCGACTATGTATTTGGGGGCAGGGGAGCTGGGACATATATATATTTTGACACCCAGTAATAATTCTTGCAAGTAAAATAAGAAAGTATTACAGATAAATTAAATAGGAAGGCAAGATTAACACTAACAATGATGAGAAGCTAGATTCAGGTAAGTCTTCACAGAATAAAATGACATGATTTTAAAAAAAGTTTCAGAAATAAGTGATTGAAAAAATACATGTAACAGGTACATATATTAGTCTGTGAAAGAATTCAAGACAGGCCACCCCAAGATATGCCTCTTAGGTATATTGATAATTTTGAGATACTTGAAATACAGCAAATACAGGGAAAGGCTTCCTCTGAATACTACTTATTTGCCTAAAGACAGATCTTCCAAAAGGACCAGATTGTCATACATCCTCTCTGCAGGGGTTTCATTAACCAGGAAAGATTGACTCTTATCACAGGAGAGAAGACTAGAAGTTTGGCACCACATCTAGGGCTGCCATAAAAAATACCATAAACTGAGTGACTTAAGAGAAATTTACTTTCTCTTAAGTAAATTTAAGTTCAGAAGGCCGGAAGTCCAAAATTCAGGTGTTGGCAGCGTTGGGCTCTCTCCTTGACTTAAAGACAGCCAGATACCTTCTTGCTGTGTTCTCATCTAGCCTTTCCTTTGTGTGTGTGTGCACCCGTGGGAGCTCTTCCTCTTCTTATAAGGGCACTATCCTATTAGATTACGGCCCCACTCTTATTACCTTTTTTAAACTTAATTGCCTCTTTAAAGACCTATCTCCAAATACAGTCACATTCTAAGATACTGGGGGTTCAAACTTCAATGGAAATTTTGAGGGAGCACCGTTCAGTCCATAACTGGACATTATAAAAATGTACAGAAAGATAGTGATGAACTTGAAATGTTAGGTGGTGATAATGTATGTGGAATGGGGAATAAGAATGTAAGAATAATAACTAGTTTACACAATTTGTCATTTTGACTGTTGTCAATTGTGTGTGTGCAAGTATGTTTGTGTGCTTTGCATCTTTTTAAAATTAAAAGCAAGAAATTAATTTTTATCAAATTATTTTTTTTCACTTCATGTAATATTTTCTTTTTGAGTGCCTATTTTCTTAGTAGTCATGAATGTAAATTTAAGTGTTCATTGACTTTCACTTAGTATTTCACTCAAAATGTTATCATCTGTATTTATAGATGTTTTCACTTTTATAATTTTTGTTTTTATTTGTATGATAAATATTGTTTCATAAAACAAGTAAATTGCAGTTACTAGAGTTTATTCAAAATGACAATATTATTATCTAGAGCAGCACACACAAAAAATCACCCCAAATTAAAATAACTCAGAACAACTTTTTATTTTAGAATACTAACAAACTAATCATAAAATTAAAATTAAAAATTGGCTTTAATAGTTAAGATTTTCTCTCCATCAAAAGACCTCATGAAGAAAGTGAAAACACAAACAGTATAAGACAATGTCTGTTTGCTATGTCTATATATGAACTCATATCCAGAACATGTAAAGAGCTTCTACAAATTAATACAAAAAAAATTTAAGCTTCTACAAATTAATACAAAAAAAATGGGAAATATTCTTTGAAAACAATTTTAAGATAAATGATAGTCAACATCACTAATCATTAGGGAAATGCAAACTAAAATACAAAGAAATATTGATACACAGTTACTAGAATAACTGCAATTAACTATATCTGAAAATATCAAGTGAGCATAATAGGAGAAGCAGGTGAATTCTCATAAATTGCTGGTGGGGGTGTAAAATTATAAAATCACTTTGGGATAACTGGCCATTTCCATTAGATCCACTGTTAATTAGATCCACAAGAAAAGTCCACACAAAGGCAAGCACATTTATAATAGTTATTCATAATAATTAAAATCTGGGCAAAAAACCATATGCTTAACAATAGAGAATGAATAAATTGTGAAAAATTTTATATGGAATACTACTGAGTAGTACAGAAGAATACATTTCTAAAATATATAACATGAATAAGCATCAGAGATAACAATATTCAGTGAAGTTAGATAAAAAAATGGTATCTATTGGATGATTTCATTTATTGGAGGTTCTAGAATACTCAAAGCTAACTGATCATGAGAGAATTCAGAATAGTAGTTATCCTGGGGGCTAGTTTAGACTGAGAATGGGCAAGAAAGTACCTTCCTGGTTACTAAAATTATTCTGTATTTTGTTCTTGGTGGCAGTTACATGAGAGGATATGCATGTAAACATTATCATGCTGTACTTATAGGTTTAATTCACTTTATTGGTTTACTATATGTATTTTGCCCCTTGATTTTAAAAAACAAAATACCCACATTCATGAAAAATGTATCTCAGCTTTTAATTAACAAACTAATTTTTTCCCTAAGAAATGTGATATTCAAAATGAGGAAATAGTTTACCTTCTCCATTATCAGAAAAAGAAATCCTTAACCATTAGACATAAAATAAATGATTGTTTTTTGTTAATAATCTTTTGAAGGTAATAATATACAATAGAAACGGTATCACATGTAATCTCTTAGAAAATGTTATATAAATGCTGGCAGAATGGTGGACTTAAATATATCAATAATAATTACCAAGTACACAGTCAAAAGAGTATTTCCACAAAGGTATTTGAACATTAAAGTGTAGCCAGATAATCTAGAACTTTGTGTTATGCAATTTGAAAGCTATGTTCAAAGAAAAATGCAGTTAAAGCATTATCAGAAAACAGCTTGTTTGTTCAGACATAACATAATTTCACACATTCCTGTTTCACATTTTGAGAGTATCAATCATTAATAGAGCCTTCTCAAAAAGCTTCAGTTCATTGTGGGATTTCTTTTTTGATAAAGAATATTATAATTACAAACAAATAAACAGGCAAACTTTGATATGGAAATTAAAATACCATATGGTAGACGTGGTTGCAAAATATGTCTTCTAATTAGTCATTAGAGATGCTTTGGCTAATACTACCTCACTAATGGATCTGTATTTCCACAAAGTTTCAGGCTTTATCAAAGAAATTCTTTCCCATGATGAGAACCTCCTAGCATGTTATTGATACCTACCCTACCTTTTTAGACATATATTATGTTTTCTATGTTTAATTTTTTTCATCCTTTATCCTTTATATGGGGAAACTAGGGCTCACAGAGGTCAAAAATCACTTTCAGAATTCCACAGTTAATAGGAAGTAGAAGTAAGACTTGAACTGGTTTAGAATATGTCTCCAGAAGCTTTATGGAAATAAGAAAACATTATTGCTACTTTTCTCCATAATCATTACGAAATTTTAAAATGCAGTCTTATATATCAATTTTCCAGCATCAATCTGTGAATTGGCTTTTGCCTTGCTGAGCAAAAAATATTGATTTTGTGTCAAAAGTCACAGATTGCATGAGGCCTACATTTTTCTAATTTGCGTTGTTTAGTTACTGTCTATTTATTGTGATCATCTACCACAGAGATATTAAATTTGTTCTTGAAGTACAAATGATCACCCTTGAAAGATGTTGTTATATTTTAAGCTCATGTTTTAATATTTATAGAAGGAATAAGTGATACTTTACATGTAGCAAGAGAAGAAAGGCACCTTTACTGTGAAGAATCGTTCATATTACCTCAGCCTACATTATTCAACAGACAGGACTATGAATCATAAGAGGTAGGCTAATGAAACTTACCAATCCAAATTCTTTTTTGGAGCACTTGACTTAAACCACATTCAGTGTGATTCTGATATACAGAGAATCTGCTATCTAGTAGGCTAATGATGACAATTAAATATTGAATGTGAAAAGGAGAAATGCTGTATTTTGAGTAAGGAGTTATTTGATAGAGGAGTTAAGAAAAAAATCAAATGGAAAGAAATGTAGATTTTTTTTTACTGTTTCATAACATCGAAAGTGTGGCAAATACCTAAGTATCAACTTTAATAAAGTCTTCTGCTAAATTAAAGATATTTTACAAAGATATTTGTAAAAATAAAATGCAAAAATAGAATATATAAGTATATTAATTACTATAACTCCATTATTTAGAACACTGCCTGACAACGAGTAGGCACTTTAGTAAATCACTGACCAAATAATAGGATATAGTTAATAATTATTTGTTGAATAAGAAATAAATGAATAAATGAATCTAAACATTAGAAATGGAATTGCCATTAAAATGCAACCTATAGATGCTAAAGAATCCTCTTTTGAAAATGGTTTTGGCTAATACTGACAATGTGAGAATTAAAAGTACTGTCTTTCATGCTCTTTCATTATAAATCTGAATTCAGATGTTGTAAAAATGAATCCATATCATCTATATATTCTTAAACTTGTTGAAGTTAAAGATCTCAGCATGTTTTACTCTAATTTGAAATATGAATTATGTTATTGGAATTAACAAATAATTGATATTAAAATAAATTCAGTTAAATTAAATCTTGTGCCATTGCTTAATGACTGTAAACAATAAGAGTGAATAAAATCACATACATATTAATTATATTAATAAAAGTTTCAGTCTTAGTAGCTGAAGAATAGAAGATTGAAAATTCACTAAATTGAGATTTCAAAGATTAAAATTTTATTTCTGCACTCCAAATGCTTTGTTCTCCTTCTAAATTAAGTTGAAATAATTAGACTATATAAACTATTGATTGAGATACCTTAATTCCAATCACAAAATATCACAACTTTCACATATTTCTAACAAAAAATTAAAAAATGCTCTTCCCAAATAAAATAAAGAATAGAAATATGTCATAGTTGCTATGAATATATATACTCTTCAGGTACATTTTATTTTGTCAGTATTATAGTATAAACCATTTGACATTAACATGCTTTATTTATAATGATTTCGTTTGTTTTACAACATTTTAAAAATGAATATACAGTGTCATTTTTTTAGACTTAATCATCAATTAGGTATTAAATTTGCTGCCGGAGTAAAATTTCAAGGAACTAAACACTTTAGAAGGAGATAATTTTGTTATAGTTGCAAAACTAGTCTCTTTAATGCATCATCTTAGGTTTTGACATTTCAATCTGTTACAAGAATCCTTTGTTAATTGGATTCATCCCTTTAAATTCAATTTATCTCCACCCAAGAGCTACTTTTCTTGACACATAACATGATTTACCTGGATATTAGTGATAAAGTCTGATGATATTTCATCTCCTGCTTAAATATTTGCTACATGATATTAAATTTTCTTTTATTACTTTGGAAAAAAGTGTTATAAATAAATTTTATATTGAGTTGGTAAGGAAAAGATACATAATAAAATGCATAATATAATATTTTCCTTCCCTTTATATTTTAAAAATTTAGCTAACCTCCCCATAAAGTTCCTAAAAAATCACATGATTCACTTTGATTCTATCAAGTTTTCATTTTTCAAAATACTGAATATTTTTAAAATAACCACTAGAAGAAGTAAAAATAGAAACTATTAAAAGCATTTGCCTCTAGGAAATTAGGCTATTTGCAGAGAATGATGAAGTAGAGGATTAGCACTTTAATTATAAATTGATTTCTGCTACATAACTTAAAAAAATCAATTTATATTGTTATAATTTTTATTCAGAATATTCTATTTTGAATAAAAATTATAACAATATAAATTCACAAATATCCAGAATTCAAAAGCATCTTTGAATTTTTTATTATGTGGCCAATGGAAACAAGCTGTGAAAAACATGTACAACATAAACAGAATTATTTTACATGAGTGTAAATGCCAAGAAAGAAGTAAAATAGAACAAATTTCAGAGTGATAGAGGAGTAGGAGTTCCATGGTCAAGAAAGCCTTGGCCAACAACTCCCTACTTCCCCTCCGCCAGCCCTTGGCCACCACGATTTTAGTCTTTTATGAGTGTGTCTATTTTAGATACCTTATATAAGTGGAACCATGAAGTATTTATCCTTCTGTGACTGGCTTATTTCACTTACCATAATATCCTCTAGGTTCACTCATGTTGTCACATATGGCAAAGTTTTCTTCTCTTTTTTAAGCCTGAATAGTTTTAGTTAATATTTTATTATTGAATATGTGTGCTTTAAACTGATTCTTAGTCTTTACTAAAAAAATATATAATAATAATAATTGGAGGCTCAGATCTGTTAAACCAACAACGGAGAATTCTTTGGTGCTGTCAAAAATTTTCATCGTCTGCTCCTTTACAACTATTTCAAAATTCCTCAGTCTATAGTAATAATTTCCATTGCTTTCATAGTTAATATAAGTTAACATATCTTCTTTTAAATACACTCATACCATTTTATTTCATATTATAATCATCTTTTAGCCTGCTTTTTCCAAGCCCCACCTTCTTTCCTACTGCAACTGACTTGAACTAGGTCAAATAGACAGGTTCTTTGTGGTCGATTGTACTACCTCTGATTGCACTGAATGAGAACGAAAGGTCTTCTCCTTCCTAAACTTATTACCACATGGATACTGAAATTAAAGCAAGTAACAGAAAAAAGTCCACCTTGTAAACATATATTTAAGACACAAAAACTCACACAATATGTTCTTGAAGATTCAATAAGTTCTTTGCTTTCTATTATTTAACCACCTTTATACAACTCATATAGAGTATTATTTCTGACAAACTAAAATATTTTTTAGGGCTGGATTCACTTAAAGTTCTGGAGAGATCCAGGTGACAAAATCATTTGAATGTAAGCCCTAGGCCAATACCATCTCTCAGAAGTGGGTATTGTGTTAGGTCCTTCTGTATGGCAGAGGTGCTTGCATAATATATCTAAGACATCAACATATCTCGAATATCACTTATTTAAAAAAACAAAGAAAAATTATTTCTGGTAAAATTTTATTCAGATTAAGAAAGCTCCAGTGTTGATCTAGAAAATCTATAGATTCTAGAGTGTAGATACTACACTCTAGAGATGTTGCAATGCTGTCTATCTTCTCCTTGTTCGAGAATAAATGCTAAGAGTGTGTGTATGAGTGTGGTGGGGATTGGATGGTCAGAATGATGCCACCATCAAGCATATAAAAAATTTTGGTGGGTCCACGACCATGCCACCATGAACAAGCTCAGCAAGGTCGGACCTGATTAGTACTTGGATGAGAGACCACCTTGGAATACCAGGCACTGTAGCCATAAAACATAAAAAATAAGGGATTGTAAGCTGACAAGGCCCAGGTCCTTGCAATCTGTGAGATCAACCAAGGGTTGTCGTGCCTAAAAAAAAAAAAAAAATATCCTGGTGGTAAAAAGGTACAAACTGCCAGTTACAAGATAAGTTAGTCCTTGGGATATAATGTACAGCCTGGTGACTATAGTTAATAATACTGTGTTATACATTTGAAAGTTACTAAGATCTTTAAAGTGCTCATCACACACACACACAAAAAATTGTAACTACGTGTGGTATTAGCTAGACTTGTTGTGGTGACCATTCTGCAATATATACAATATCAAATCATTATGTTCTACACCCAAAACTAATATAGTGTTATATGTCAATTATATCTCAAGGAAAAAAAATAAAATAATCTATAGAAACATTGCTGTCATGGAAATATTCCACAAAGAGATATTATGAATAAAGTTTGATTTGAGGGCTAGTCTGTCCCTTGAACATATTAGATTTTCAATTAGATATCAAATGACAAACAAAGAAATATGGGAGTGGATTCCTGCCACAGCCTGTACAGAGGACAAATCTGAATGACAATTATGAAACTGGATTATTGAAAATGTAATCATGCAATGACTCCAGTTGCAGCTGATAATCCAGATGTAGTATTCATTGCTGGAGCAAATTGTCATATCACCTGGCAACTTAAAGGCAGCTATAGATGTAGAAAATGATCTTTTTATCTATACTTGTGAACAAAGAATATAAGTACTTTGCTTTCAGTGGGCAGGGTTATAAATACATCTATTCTGTTCTAATACAGGGTTATATCAACTGTTAAGCCTTCTGTCATAGTCTAATCTGTAATGACCTGAAGTACCTCTCAATTCAAAAGGACGTTATGTTTATTCAATTGAATCTGATGAATAGAAAGTATCAGCTACTCTAGAGATTTTGGGTAAAATACATGCATGCCAGAGTTTGGCAAATGCATCCCACAAAATTCAGGGACATGACACCTTGGTGAAATTTCTAGGGAGTCCATTTCATGGAGCATGTTGAAATAACTCTTCCAAGTTGAAGGGGAAGTTGCTCTCTTGGGCCCTCCCTACAATTAAGAAAATTATAACACTCTATGGGCCAGTTTAGATTTGGAATACCATATATACAATATTTGGCTGTATTACTCTTGCCTATTTACTGAGAATCTTAAAAGGCTGTCAGTTTTGATTGGAGCCAAGACTAAGTCTCTAGAAAAAGGCCATCTGACAAGAAAGCTGCTCTGCTACTTGGACCATATGACCCAACAGGTCCAATTTTGCTTTAAGGGGCTGTGGCAGATGGGACTGTTGTATGGAACGTTTTGCAGGCTGGGATAAATGACTCACAGAACAGAGCTTTGGCATATTAGAGCAAAGCTATGACAATTTACAGATATAATTTTTCTTTTGAGAGATTACTTCTTTTGCTACCATGCCTTAGTAGAAATTAAGTGCTTTAATACAGGACAACCAATTATGAAGCCTGAGATGCCCATCATGAACTAAGTTTATCTCAAGGAAACTAGGTGCAACTAATAAAGTATATAATTACAAAAATTCACATTTGCAGAGTTCTATATATGATGGAGGTTGAATTATGCAAATATTTAAAATTTATTTGATTAAGGGCAAATAATTTTTAATATTAAAATGTATATGAATAAGTCTTAGGCAATTTATAGAATTTATCATAGGAGTGAAATGTTTTTGGCAGGACAAATACCTCAAGGAGGGAATTCAGAGGCGAAGGAGGTGGAAGCCACTGTAATGGCAGCAGCCTCCACCCCCAGGCCACAGCCTTCGCTCTCCTGAGCTGTATCCTTTTCCTCCTTTCCCATAAAGCCTTCTGCTAGACTGCCTGACAGCCTTCTATCTATACAGTTTTTAGTTCGTTGGTTTTATTTCTTCTTTTTTGTTTGTTTAAGTAAATCATCAAATGATAAATGGTCTGAATCGAAATAAATATTAAATTGACTTTCATCTCAAGGAATTTTATTTGTCCTCTAGTCTCTGAGAAGTCTAGAACTTGGGGTAACTTGGAATAAGAAAAAAAAATATGTAGAGATAAAAGGGCTGTAATGGGCTACAAGACGATAATAGGATAAACTGAGGATGATAATGATGCCAGAGATTCCACACTTAAGTCATTTGTTATTTTTGTTTGGTTATAAATTCCCTTCAATGCCAAAATCTTAAGTAATTGTTTACTGCATGCAATCAATGTCATTATTGACAATTTGGAGAATAATGCAAAAGACATTTTTCAACATTACTGGTAAGATGTCAGCAGTTGCAAACAGTAAGACTCAATTTTGGTACTTTCAGATTGATCTGGAAACAATTTCTGATCAGAAATAGAACTCCCTTAGAAATTAAAAAAATATATATGTATATTTACAATAGACCAACAGCAATAGTGATAGTTGTAATAATATAAATGGTGATAATAATTATTATTAATGAATACTTCATCCATCTATGTATTGTTGAAGAGCTTAATTATCACTACAATAAATCAGGTGAGAATTATTGTTCCCTCTGTTTTCAGTAAGGAATTTGAGTCACCAAAAGATTAAGAAACTTGCCAAAAAGCAATCTTCTTACAAAGGAAATTTGAAGGATGTCAGAGTAGGTAGACTTGGCTCATAAACACTATACTATATACTTTCCATTCATAGAATGAGGGGGAGGAGAAGATTTAACATTTGCTTTTTTTATTAGTTGATGAAGTAATTCTATATCACCGAGATTCTTTGGATCATGAATGTTATACTGTATTTGTATTGATATTTATTTCCAAACTTTTATTAAGATTATTTTCCATTTTATTTATGTGAGACATAACTGTCATGAAGTAAATATCACTAGGACTATATTTCCCATACTGTCAACTTGTTGCAAATTCACTGATTAAAACTGAATAAGTACTGTTATGTAAATGGTTAAGTTTTATCCTCCATAAGACTGGTGATTTAGGAAACACTTTTCATAATAAGTTAAGAAGACTGTGGGAATATCACTTCACCATAAATGAAATAAAAGAATCAATTTGTTACACAGAAAATGGGTAATGTGGAAATTGGATTCTGTGACAATTCATTGAACAAACAATCATGAGCGACCACAATAAAATGCAATTTCCTTTATCTCACATTCTTTAAAGTTAGCAGTTAAAGCTGCTTTCTCATATATGCCATTCTGTACAGTTTATCTTTCAAGCAGATGATTTTATGTGTCAAATATCTGTAGCAAGGATAATTCATGAGCTGAGATTTTAAGGGCGAAGAAATCAATGGAACATCGCACTGCTGTTTCTTTGCTTCAAACTCATAACTGCGCAATATTGGTGGAGTTTTTTCTTTTTTTTTTTCACTTTTGTGTGAGCTCATGTAGCAGCAGGAAAGCACAAAATAATCAGGACAGCAGGGAGCTTCTCTCTAAAAGTCGAATGAATTTACATTTGTCCATTATGGAAATGATTCTTCACCATTTTACTATTTGCCTTTTTGAAGGAGTAGCAGAGTGAATACTCTTGTGCACTATGAGAATGTTTTCAAAATCTTTATACAGTGATACAATAATACTTATTTTTTCATTCATATCAAGATCAGTTACTGATGTATCTTTATTTTCTATATGATTTAACCAGCAAAGCTAATTCTAATAGATTATATAACCTGAATTAACCATTGTTAAAGTTTTAATACTTGGTAGCCATTAATTCTTTTTAAGAATTAGTAAATCCTCAAATTTTTCACTTAAAAAGGCACCGATATGATTTATTATTTTAGAACAAACAAAATAAAAATTATATCATTTCTAGATTCTGATAAATATCTTTAATCAACAAGTTCTGGAAATTTATCAAATAGAAAGTTTCTAGATTATGCAATTTTTGAATTATGTCTCTCTAGTTTTGTTCTCTTGTATTATAAATATAGTTGAATGGATTTTACTGCGAGTCTGAAAAATATTTTCCACCCAAGAAGTTAAAGTGCAATTTAAAATGAATACCTT
Source organism: Pteropus vampyrus (assembly GCF_000151845.1). Lineage (NCBI taxonomy): Eukaryota > Metazoa > Chordata > Mammalia > Chiroptera > Pteropodidae > Pteropus > Pteropus vampyrus. The sequence continues at coordinate 7,385,720 of NW_011888808.1, read as the reverse complement.
TCTATGTATTTCATTTCATTTCATCGTCAACCTTACTTTTGACTCAATGAATGCCATATATTTTTTACTCCTGAAATTCAGTTCACTTTATAGCAGCACACAGTCACTCACTCAGTCAGTGTAATTAATAACAGATGGTGAGCAAGCAGTAAAAGTGTTCAAACCATTTATTTTCTTTAGTGCAGACTCTTGGGGCAGTGTACTGTGGCACAAGTCTCTCACTAGTAAGCAAGTTTTTGTTGAGTGGTATGTGACTTTTTTTCAAAGAGCATTGTCCAAAGAATAGTCTAAGCTCAGGGCTCCATTATTCTCTCTGAATATTTCTCTCAAATTGCTCATCTACTTTTATGCCTTCCACTGTTACTTTTGAGGTAACAACCCTCATATTTTATGTGCTTCTTTCACTTTAGTTATATATTCAAAGCTACCTTCAAAATATTTACACTTTAATTTTATCATAAACATACGAATATTGTCATAAAAGAAAAGCTGTCTTTCTATTGCTCTTGCACCCTTCTCTCCCTAGATGTTACCCTTACGTCTGTGTATCATGCCCAGTTTGCGCTCTCCCCAGACCTGAAGGCTTTGATTCCTTCAGCAATGTTCACTTACTCCCAGTACCTTCAAAATAGTTAACTCTATTTTGAGCTCTTGTGCCTGCTTTAATTTGTTTCACAAAAATATCATGATTATGTAATGCCTTCGTCATTGAACTAAATCCTTTAGACTTTTTTTCTGTAACTAGTAGAATGAGTTTTTTTAGGGTCATGCTCATTTCTTAACAATGCAAACCAACACCCCTAGTTACCTGTAGTATCAACTCTCAGAGGAAGTCACTAACCTCAGGGGATTTTCAAAATCAGTTCTGGAATTCGTATCTTTCTTATCAGTTCTGGAATTCGTATCTTTCTTTTCAATTCCTCTAAAATTGGTGTTCCATTCTCCTCTCAGAAAGCATAACAACAACAAAAAGATATACACACACACATGCACACACACACACGCATGCACACAGACATACATACATTCATTTTTTCCTTTTTTCTTTTATATGTATTAGTTTTATAGTCTTTATTCTCTTCTTAATTTTTCTTTCTTTTTTTTATCAATATTCTCTGACTACATCATTATTGTAAATTTTCATTTAGGCCTTGTAGTGTATTTGGCCATTCAAACTCTAGAGCTTCTCAAATATTTAAAGAAGCTTCTGTTTTAATTACATCAAGCTTCAAACTCTTAACTGTTTCCTTCATGCTTTCATGGAAGTTATTACTAAGAGCACTGTCCAATAAATCTCATGCAGATATATCTCTTTCTCAGACTTGATTTCCAGCAGACCTCAGTCTAACATAGCTTCTAATCCCTTATTTCTTATCCATCCTATATTCCAGAGGTCGATACTATTCTTGACAACCAATCTCACACTCTCAACTTTGCACTTCACCAATCTTCATTAATAATCATTAAGAAATAAAAATTAAAATTTATAAACTATAAAATTTGGCAGAGTATAACAAGAAATATATAACTTTGTACACTGCAATAAATTTGAATATCTTCATATAATAAAATTTATTTCCATACTAACATATAATTTTATGTTATAAAGCTTTTTAAATAACCATCAACAAAACAAAAGGACAGATTTTTAATAGAATTAACTATAACTTTTGAAGCCTAGATTTAGAAATACTAAAATAAATGTTGGGTTCTGATAAGCCCAATGGATCACCAGGATATTTAAGAAAATAAAAAAATTAGTCATGAATTAAATTAATCAATACAGAAAATACTATGCCATTAGTAACTCTCAGTCACACCTAAATTTTACAGGCAATATAGACTTTTTATTTTCCCTATTTTGCACCTCTTACTCTTCTTAAAGTTCTCAAATTTATTGTCTTACTCCTTTTCATGTTTATTATTGACAGATTTATGGGAGTCAAATGAACATATTAACAACCACTAAATTTAGTAATACTGACTTCTGAAAATGAAATAAAGGCTGAATCTTGTTGAATGATAAGTAGATAGAAACTCAAGAGTAAATAATATTTATTACAAGATAAGCTTATCATCAAATTTGTAAATCTGTAAATGGTACTGAAGACTATATTTATCTGTCAGATTTTCTGTATCGACAGAAAAGTTATTGTCAGCCAATGTAGGAAAACAATCAACAACGACATCCCCTATACTATCTGCACTGTCGACATTTGTGAATTTATTTGATGTAGCAAATACTTAATGAAATAAGCTCTGGGGTAAGGAATGGTACCGGATCAGATAGTCATAACACTGCTGGTAAATGAAATTGTTCCTGTCCAATTATAAGAATCATTCAGTTTCTCTAGAAAAATACACACACACACACATATATGTATGTATGTCTGTGTGTATGTGTGTGTGTATATATATATATTTGTTGTTGTTGTTGTTATGCTTTGTGAGAGGAGAATGGAACGCCAATTTTAGAGGAATTGAAAAGAAAGATACAAATTTCAGAACTGATTTTGAAAATCCCCTGAGGTTAGTGACTTCCTTTGAGAGTTGCTACTACAGGTGAGCCTGAAGGAGGCATCGAGACTAAAATATTTAATAAAATTGGCATATCCCTAAAACTGTAGCACATTTTCTAATGCTTCAAGTATATTTGAAACAATTAATACATATTATGGAAATAGCACACAAAATACAAAAAGTAATCATAATTAATGCTGTATTTGAATCCTATGGTAGAGAAGATTCTAAGTTTTCTCCCCAAGATTCCTGTTCCCTGGTATAGTTGATTTGCATAATCTCCTTCCCTTGAGTTTGGGTGTGATTTGTGAATATGATAGAATTTTATTCTGGTTGCTAATAAACTGACTGCGTGTTAATCAAAAGGGAGATTATCTGGTGGGACTCACCTAATTAGGTAGGTCTTTAAAAGGTGAAACATCAGAGATGGAAGAACATAAAGATGTTGTGAATTCCACGAATCATCTACTATATAAATCAATTTGATGAAACCTATTTTGAGTTCACAGATTTTTATTTAATTTCATGTTATATATTTTTTTATTTTTTGTCTACTTATAGATAAAATTACTTTATTAATTTCAACTCAACTTTATTATTTTTGTTCTTTGAGTTTCTTTGGGTTTAATTTTGTTTTCATAAAGTATTAAAAGAAAAGTTTAGGTCATTGTTTTCATTCCTCTGGCCCCCCCACCCCAATATAAGCACTTAACATCACACTTCTCAAGACTGCTTTAACTATATTAAACAAATTTTGATATACTGTGTTTTCATTTTTACTCAATTATAATATTTTCTATTTTCTTAGCAAGTTTTTTGTGTTTTAAATGTTATTTAGAAGAGAATTGTTCAGTTTCTATACATTTGAATATTTTAATATGTCCCTTTTGTGAGTTCCTAATTTAATTATACAAATGGAAGTGTATAAGAAGTGGTATTTGTAAATGACTTTTTTAATCTATTAGAAAAATTTCAAGGTTCTTTCTATATTGTAGCATATATCAATACTGAACTTCTTCTTATTGATGAATAATATTTCATTGTATGAATATACCACATTGTATTTGCTTATTCATCAGTTGATGGACATTTGGACTTTTTCTTTCTTTTAGCTATTATAAATTATGCTGCTATAAAAACATGACAATACATATTGGTGGACATTTTTTTTTATTATTTATAGTTATATACCTGTGAAAAATACCTAGGACAGGAGTTTCTGGGTTATATGGTAACTGCATGTTTAACATTTTGAGAAACAGCCAAGCTATTCTCCAGAGTCTACACCATTTTACATTTCTACCACCGATTCCTCAACATCCTTGCAAATATGTTATGATCTGCCCTTTCAGTTTTAGCATCCTACTGGATATTAAGTAATATCTCATTGTGATTTTTATCTGTATTTCCATAATGGCTAACAATGGTGAGCATCTTTGCATGTTTAATGTCTACCGTAAACTTCAGAGTAGCATCAATTAAGTTTCTTTGCCCATTTTTGATTGGTGATCTTTTTGTAATTGAGTTGTAATACTTCTCTACGTGGTCTACGATATGTCTCTTATCAGATATATGATTTGAAAATATTGCACACTGTATTTTCACTTTCTTGGTGGTGTGCTTTGCAGCAAAAGTTTTTAATTTTTATGAAGTCAAATTTATCTATTATTTCTGTGGTTGTGTTTTAAGTGGCATGTCTAAGAAACCATCACCTAATTCAAGGCCAGGAAGATTTACTCCTATGTTTTTTTTCTAAAAGTTTCATATTTTGATTCTTAAATTAGGGCAATGATAATTTTTGAGTTAATTTCAGTATATGGTGGGAGGAAGTGGTCCAACTACATTTACTGCATGTGAATGTCCTATTGATTGTATCATTACTTTTTTATGAAAAGATTATTCTTTCTCTATTGAATGTTTGGCAGCCTTGTCAAACATGAATTGCCTATAAATGCAAAGGTTTATTTCTGGACTTTAAGTTCTGTTCCATCGATCTATATATTATCCTCATGCTGGTACTGCAGGTTTAGGTTATCATGCAGCTTTGGTTTGCATTTTGAAATGAAAAAGTGTGAATCCTCCAACATTAATACCCTTTTAAAAAAGGTCTTTTGTCTTTTCTGTGCCCCTTGCATTTTATATGAATTTTTAAAATCACCTTGTCAATTTCTGGAAAAAAAAAGGCTTGAATTTTGATAATAATTGCATTGAATCTATTGATCTATGAGTATTGTCATATAACAATAAACAAGGGATGTCCATGAATTTGAGGTATCTTTTCATTTATTATATTTAATTTATTTCAACAGTGTTTTATAGTTTTCTATTTATGTTACAGTTTTTCATATTTTTTTCTGAAGGATTTTATTCAATTTTAGCCCATTTTAAATGTATTTTTTGTATTTAGGTCATAAGCATTCAGCCTTTCACCATTAATTTTGACATTACCTGTGAGTTTTTCATAGGTATTCTTTAACAGGTTCAGGAACTTTGTTTCTATTTCTACCTTTAGTGCTTTTATTATAAAAGGGTGTTGAACCTTTTCAAATGCTTTTGGGTTTATTGAGATGATCATGTGCTATGTGTCCTTAAATCTATTAATATAATGTTACATTGATAGTTTTCATATATTAAATTGTTAATGCAATCTTTGGATGAAGTCCAGTTGGTCATATATAATTATTTGGATACGTTGTTGGATTCATTTTGCTAGTATGTTAGAAGGTTCTTTGTCTATATTCATTAGGAATATTGATGTATAGATTGTTCTTATAATGTCATTGTACTAGAAGGAAAATGGCTAGCTGTCTCATTGCTATGGCAAGGAAATATTTTTTTCACACTATGACCTCATTCTGTTTTTATCATGACACATGGAAAAATAATGCAAATTTATATTTGTACTAACACAGGAAAATTAATCATCATTATCATGAGGTGTTTCTTTTGAACTGAAGAGAAGCATGTAATTTCTATGTAAAGATACACATTTAAAAGAAAATTACTAAGTCTTATTTTATGGTGCTTTAAAAACGATTTTCCTCCTTTGGTGTTGTTATTTTAAATCCAGTACATTTAAGATATATATATGTAGGGTAGTGTTTATGTCTCAGATGTGGTTGGTCCATAAACATTATTTAAAATATGTAGAGTTTTACAGTAAGGTATTATTTCCTAACCTCTCAACTAAAGTTTATAAATAACTGATTCTGGCATTCTATACATTGTAATATAAATGAGTATGGGGTACAATATCAAGCTCTTTCCATAACTGATCATTAACACTCAAGAATGTTTTATGTTGGAGGAAAAAAAAAGTTGACTACCATTGAATGGAAAACAAAAACATGATTATACTTAGAAAATAAAGGCAGTAAATGGTTCATTTGCTCTCTTTCTATTTGCAGAATTGTAATAAAAATGCCAACTAGATTGATATTTAGGCAAACAGCACATTGCAATAAAGTTAAGATTACTAGCGGAGTTGCATTAATACACAACATTCCTCTTTGGATTTGCTTTTCTATTTCAATTTCAGGAGTACTTGGGTATTTTAATTTCAGTTATAGATAATTTAGCTTCTGATTTAAAGAGAACTGTCTTTTCTATAAAATAAATATTAACACTTCTAAGTTATTCTATTTTACCATGCTTTCTTAGATTTTAATCTTAATATTAAAAAATCACAATGTTTGGAAAAAGTTACAGTCCTGTATATCATACAACGTACTGAATGCCTTCCAGTTTACACATTATTAAGCTGCTGTAACAGCAGCTGCATAGGATTTAGCACAACATATGGTGTTGATTCTTTCTCTTTTTAATGAAAATGTGAATTATAAATCTCTTGCAACAAACTGGTGATGAGATGTTTAGTAAAGCTATAACACATATTACTTGATATTTAAAAATGCCACACTTTTTCTTGTGAGCAAAATGATGACAGAATTATGAAGGTATGTTAAAAGAGAGGAGGAAATAAAATGGAAAGACTGAGAAAAAAATTAGAATTACATGGTAATAGCTGATGCCTCCTAAAATGAGTCTCATAAAATAATAAATTTATTCTTATGGGTTAAATAATTATTTGAGTAGTAATTTTAGATTTTTCTAAAAATTTAAAACCAGTAAGAATATAATGAGGTATATTTGTGCATTTTTTATTTTTGATGGAAAGTAGAGAAGTAATACGCATTTAAAGAGAAACTGCTATTTCAAGAAGTGTATTACCATGTGAGACATTTCAAATAAATGTTTTTAATATGAACTATGCAACTTTTTTAAGTATAGAAAAGTTATGTTATCAATTAAAATAAAATGAAAAACGTCATACAGACTCTGGGTATACATATTGTAAGAATGGACTTGATGAAGCGTTCCTTTCTTACTTTACAAATCCTTTTTTTTTATTCCTATGGCATTTATCCTGTGTTCTAATTAACCAGAGAGTTGATGTGGTTCCCAGCCCCTTCCTCTCATGTAACAAATGATTCTGAGTGAAATATTTTCTTACATTTTTGAAGATTTCCTGTTATAGTACCTAGGATCTTTTCACTTAAAAATGGGAACTACTTAAAAGACCTAATGAAAATATATATTATCAATAGGTGACCTAGTAGAGGAGAAAAACATCCTTTACCTCTAGAGTCATATAATGCTGCTGCTGCCTTTTGAGTTTTCTGCTTCTCAGAACAGAACACACTGACAAAGAACAATCAAGGTGACTGTACTTTTAATCCATTATAAACCACGTATAATTATTAAAGGAGAATCTTTTAAGGAATTGCTTTTTGTTTGCTTTACATGGATTGTAATGAATTCTGAATCTATACAATGGAATTTTATAGTTATTTTTAACAGTTGTATAGTCATTTTCTCAATGAAGATGACTAATTTTAGTTTTTCTATTTTCATATGTGTTCATTAATGTTTTCTAGATTATAAGCCTTAAATCACTCATATTTGTGTTAGTGTTAATAAGAGTCATTATTTCTGAGTCTATCTCATGCCACATATACACAACTAATTCATGATACTGAATTTGTGGAAAATATATGTATCTTCTTTAACTGCTATTAATACATTTGTATATGCAAAGTAACTTTTGAGAATTTATGTAAGAAAAATGATTAGACAACTCACAGATTATATTGTACAAATATTGAGTATATTAATGATTTTTCATGAAACACAATCCTAGGCAAATACAAGAACAGTAACAGGAAGTCATATTTAAGTCAATCTTGTGGAAGTAAAAATTAGGAACATAGAAGGTGTTAATAGATTTCTAGGTCATAAAATAAAAAAATTAAATGATTGTGCTAACTTAGTATATAATGCCACACTACCAATTCAGAAATCTTAACAATGAGGGTCAAAGTTATGATTATTTTGTAGTGCCAGCATGGGGATACTGTAGGGTATATCCCAAACTTCCTTGATGATAAATGTCACTAGAAGAGATTGTTAAATATATTACCACACCCCTTCCCCAAGAGGTCCTCATTCCATAGGTCATGTTGAGACATATTCACCTGTAGTTTAATAAGCACCTGGCCAAACTCTTCTGGAAAGCTTGAACATCACCAAGGCTAAGAAAAGGTCCATGACTTTGGCACATTCTAAGTCTTCTCATTTTTCTCATTTGTACTCAAAGTTTGTGAAGTAAGTTATAATTTCTATATAATATAAATGATTTTATCAACACTTGATCACTTGGTCTTATTTGTACCCAACAGCTATGTGAACTATGTGATATATATTTCATGTATTCTTTACTTGGATTTAAGAATGCACATGCATTTTCAAACAATATGCATAAAGATCACTTGGAGAAGTCATTAAAATGCAAATTCATGCTCTACCACATAGATTCATTTTGTCTCTGGTGGGACCTAGGAATTCACATTGGAAACAAGCACTCCTGCTGGTTTTAATGAAGGCACTATAAGAACTGTTTATTGAGAAATCCCACTGTAAAAGACTGACAAATTAAAATCACAATAACTGCTGGGGACCACATCTTACTAGAATGCCCACCTAAATCTAGGCAAACACTATGGAAAATACCTTTGTATTTGGAGTTTCTTATTTGCTGCCATCTTATTACCTGAATTTTACTAGAAATGATGGAATTAAATGTCATAAGACACTATCTTTATTCATTTTATTTAAAAAAGAGCTAGGACAGAACCTCTAGTGATTTAATTAAAGCAAAATTTGTATTTTTTTTGTGATTTAGGTGAACTTTTTAAAAATGTCCAAGCAAAATTACACAAACTTTGCAATTGTAATTATGTTATTTGTCTCTGTATCAGAAACACCACAAAGCAATCGAGATTATGATTTTCTACATGATATCTTGAAATTTTACACTTCAGATTTTTAGTAAAATACAACTATTATTACTATGCATAGCAAGATAAAGAATTTAAATGCATGTGAGAATTTAAATGTTTCAGATTCTTTTCATAATAAAATGTTATGCATGTTTTAAAACAGGTGAATTACTATGCTTCTCACTAATGATTTGAGTAAAATTTTTCATGAATATGTTATAATATTTCTGAATCTCATTAAATATTGCATTTGCAAGATTTTAGTTTAGAACTATAGTTATCACTTATCTCAATTGTCATGATCCTGAAAAACACTGAATACATTTCATTTGGTCAAATTTGCATTCTGACTCAAAGTGGTTAATTTTAGAAGTCAGGTTTATTAGCAGGGTTAATTCGAAATTAGAACATGTCTGACTGCAGAAGAATAAAACTCAATCTAACAGTGATTAAAATAATGGATAAACAAATCTGTTAACCGTATAAATAGTAAATTTTTATATTGGTGTGTCAGTGTTAAATTTGTCAATGTGATCAGTTTCATTTTTTAATTTCAGAAAATATAGTCCAATTTAATGAAGAATAATAACACTGGCTTTCTTGTGGAGTTATTACCACAATGCAATAGGTAAAGTATATATATGATTTAAATAAACGGTGTGTGTATGTGAGAGAGACTATGCACACATACATGTTTTAATTAGAATATTGGTATTTTAAATAGAGTTAAAATTGTATGTGTGAAGTTTTGATTTCTATTTTGATGACAGACCATTGTTAATTAAACCATACTACAGATCATTTAGTTCTGATTTTCTAAATAATTATTTTAAACAGAAGTCATGTTCCTCCTTTTCAGGTTGGTTTTCCTTACCAAACATTGTGTATAAAAAGAATATCTTGATGAAAAAAGAAGGAATCTACAATCTAACCCTGGTTTTAGAGGGACAGCTTTGCATCTTCATCCATGACATCAAATAGGCAGGCATTATAAGGCTATCAAGCTTGAGATTTTTATTTAATTGAGATTAGTAAGGAATTTTATATCTATTTACCTGAAAACAAATTTTATATAATTTTTAAATAAGTATTATATCCTAATTTGTTTTTCACATGCCATCTCCATAATCAAATGTTCTCTTTTTTAAAGAAAGTAAATTTTTCTTTGTGAATATTATTTTATTACAAATCATTGTTTTTAATAGCTAAAAAATAATACATTTATAGAATTTTAAAAACAGCAAATCATAATTTGTAAGAATTTAAAGAACAATGATTATTTTTAATAAAATATAACATCAAAAAGTGATGATTATTACATTTATTAAAGCATAGTATGAAGTGTTTAAAAAAATTCATAGACCTGTGTTCCATCTAATATCACAGAATATAACTGATAGCTATGGTTTCAGGCTTAGAAAATCATTTTAGATACTTATTTGTCCAGGGGATTAGTTAAACAAATGCCCCTAACCTATTTAAATTTGTCATTTCAATTGAAGACAGGTCTCAAAAAAATGAATTGGTGGACTTTGAAACACATGGACACACTTTGTGGCTGTCCTATTATCAGAAGTTAAAAAGTAATTACAAATCACAGAGGTGGCAGTGGCTCGAAGGGGTCAGGTTAGAAAGACAAGTAGAAAAATTATGGTCTAATTTAAAAAAAAAAAGATGTGTGTTTAAACTCAATTGAGTTATTTTATGAGTAGAATTAGAGAAAGGATTGTACCCTGTCTTGCCACTTTAGCATACTGAATAGCTCAAGGGGAAAATGTTGCAAAGAAGCTTTAATTAATTTCCTTCATCTAATCCTCTGTTAACACTGAACAAGTCTCTGTCACACGCATCATATGAATTCCAAGGACAAAGTAAACGCAACTTAGAAGTAGTCATATCCCAATAAGGTTATTAAGAGACCATTTCTAAGTTCTTCATTAAAGTCAGTACTTTTAATACTAATACCATTCAAAATCCATATTATAATCCAGCAATGTTATAAAATATCGACTGATGTGTTCTTATATAAGTTAGTTCTTGTATAAGTAAGTTAGTGAGGAAAAAGTCCAGGTTATTTGGTTCCAGTTTGTTGTGAAGAATTGAAACTCCTGTAACAACTTTAGCAATAGCTCAAGCCTTCTGTTATATCAGTTTCCATATCTAAAATTGAGTGCCAGCCTTATAGCCCCTGTATTTTATCTAGAGCTTTTCTCTCTCAGGGTCACATAAAAGGATAAGGAGATTAATGAAGTGACATATTAAAAAGTTTTATGAATGATAAATATTATCCTTATTTTTTTGTAGGAAAAATGGAGTCATATGTAGGTTAAGTAACCATTAAAACTGTTATCCTTTAAAAGGATCCATTTATGCTACATTTAATTGCATTCCAAGCACTTATTTCCTGCTACTATTCTTAACTGTCACTTTGAGTGCCAAAGGTGGGGTGAGGGTAGGTATCATGTATAAAAATATGTAAATTTCAAATCATTTAAACTATCTTTTCAAATATAGATTAAATGCTAAATTTAATGTTAGATTTTTGCTTAGCTTTTGTCAAAAAATCTCTTTTACTGAGATTTTCTTTAATGTAATAGGAGGGGGGGAAAGTAATAGGTTTGCATATAAACATATTTCCTTTCAGTAAACTTACGTCTCTGAACCTCTAAAATACACTCTCAACTCTAAGATACTATGGGAAGAACGTCAAAGTCCATGTTGAAGAGTAAATGTAGAATTCTTCCTCGCTGATAGCTGTAGATAGAGCAGCATGTCTCACTATCTGAAGGACATTCATTTTTCTTTTTTTTTTCAGTCAAAATGCAGCTTAATTAAGTATTAATACTATGATAATTTGTTCTTTAAGGTCTTTCAATATTTTCAGCATAACATTAATAAAGTATTATTTTAATGATGCATTTTTCCATTAAACTTTTGAAGAATACATTTTCAATATAATGGGTAGAATCAGAGAGTATCTTAAAATGTACTGGGAAGGGAAGTGAGGAAGATAAAACAAAGAAAAAATAAAAGAAATAAAAAGTATCATTTTCTTATATAATTTTACATAAAATAATTAACTGGTAGATAGCTAAGCATAGCAAAGTATGCTAAATGAAATGAAAACTAATATCAGAGGCAAAAAAGTTACCTTTGCTGATTTATTCATGTGTCGAAATTGGAGACAGAGATAAAGAGAAGGACATGCATGGAAAGAATTTTTTCAATTTGCATACAAAACATTAAAAACCCATTGATATCAGCTAAGTTTTTTGTATTTAGACCTTTAATGTGAGTGCTGGTAGATGTTTTAATGTTCATAAGTCCTTCATCAATGAATCTCAGATTCCTCTATATATATTGAAGAGAAATGTCATGAATTCTTTTAAAGAAATTAACTCAAATGAAAAATAAGAAAAACTGGAGGAGAGAAAAGGTGGAAGGAAAAGAGGAGGACAAAGGGAAATGTATCATTAACACTAACATAAATGACCAAGAGAAAAATAAACTCTGCAAACAGAGAACTGGGGGATCAGTGCTTGGCCTTCTTTCCGGCAATTGGCTTTCTTATCATTTGGCCAGTTTACCTTGCACAACCATGCATTTCCCCCTACTTTCCATATGCATGCAGACACACTCAAACGTTCCACATTGTCTAGGAAATTCATGTCTTGAACACATGATGAGTTCTCTATTCTGTTCTAAGCAGAGCCAAAATATGCCAGGAAACTCTACCACAAAAAGGAATGACGCGGCATAGGTGAGGTACGTTTAGAGGCAAAGAAGACTTTCCTGTAGATAAAAGAAGTTCCAGAGTTAGCTAAGGCCTGAGGTGTTCAGAGGGTCACTGAAAATGGAAGTTCAACATGAAGAGAACTTAATGTGAAAGGAAGACAATACTATAAAATGAGCTTAAAAGAGTAGAAAGGGATGTAAAAAAACAAAACAAAACCTAAGATTATTCTTAATTTTAGATTTTTTTAAATAGAAAAGAGAAACTGGAAATATTTTATATGGAATAACACATAGGATGAGTTAGTTTTTGAGTAAATTGTTTCTTTTGCAGTGTGAGTAATGAATTGGAAAGCAAAATAAAATGGAATTTAGATTAACAAGTTAGGGGTAATTTTAACAGTTAAACAGAGATGGTTGCAGTTGAAAGGTGACAGTAGTAGAAACAAAATAAGTGAAGTAGGAGATAGAATCAAGGAATTGTTGATTTCTGAGAGGTCCTCAGAAATGTCAAGATGTCTTGCGTGGTAACTGTATGAACGGACTGCAAATTACATTTACTAAGAGAAGAGTTCTAGAACAGAAGTTTTGATGGATTAAATATCATGAGTTAAGTTTCATGTAAAATTTCAGTGGAGTTGTCTCATTGTTTGCTAGATATATCAAGTAAGAAAAATAAAAGAATTCTAGGCTAAAGAGCAAGCATGTAAAATGGACTTACAGACAAGGAGAGGAAGCAGATAGATTGGGTTTAAAACTTCCCTTGATTATTTACAGTTTTTCTAATCAAATGATTTTACCTGTAAAAAAAAAGAATTATAATAGCACCTCTTAACACTTATTTCAGAAGATTATTGTGGAAATTCAATAAACTATTATAGGTAAGTCACTTACCATAACTCAAGTTTTATCCATATTCACAAATGTTATTGTTTTCACCATCATCATCATTTAAACATATGGGATGTATGAATCTCTTAAGAAGAGAAGCTGTCTCAGTAGCAAGGAGCCAGTTAGAGGAGGAGAAGCCAGAGGATAAGACTGAGGAATATGGGCAGCCATGGAAGTAGAAGTATAACTATGAAAATGTTATGCCATAGATAGAAAATAAATTTCAGAGTCCAAGGAAGATGAGGGATGAAAATGTCCACTATAATTAACAATAAGAATATATTGAATACAATTGCAAAGAAAGTTAAATAAAAGATAAAGGTGAGACTGTCATGGCTTAGGCATGAAGTCTTTGAAAAGTAGCTTGCATGAGTAACAGATGGCTAGTGTTACCAAAACATTTATCCATATCAGATGGCACAATTTTCAGGATTGAAGAGAATGGAAGGTGAAGAAAAAAAAAAGCTGACAATTTGTAAAATTATTGAGGAAAATCTGGGCCATATAGGATGGAATTAATCTTGCTGTTTTCTTGGAGGAGAGCATGCTTCTGGGTACTAGAGAATTGACTTGTGTTATAGAAGAGAGATAGGTATATGGTCCAATAAACCTTGATAGACATGCAGGTATTGGTAATAATTTGCTTCAGTGAAATAAAAATCCTGAATAACGTGGTCTCTATGAAGTGGTGAGAATAAGAAAAGTTTGTGTTGGAAGCTGTCACAGCTTGTTTGGACATATTGTGTTATGTATGGAAATGTGGCACAATATCAGTCATATAGACCCAAGGTCAATTCTTAAAACAGAAACATTTCACAATGGCTCAATTATGGGACATTTCTTCCAGTCCTCATAAAATGTAGCCATCAGCAGCTTCCTAATATAAATTTTACAGTATTTCAGAGATGATCGTACTTTCGAGAGAGACTCCTTCTCATCAACACTTGTTCATGTTCAAGCCCCATCAGATTAACTGAAACTTTGTTTAATAGAAAACTTTACATCAATTATTGTATTCTCTCCTTTTCTTCATTAACAAACAGCTTGAGAAAATTTCTTACTATTTTTCATCTCTTTCACTTTTGTGAATTAATTTGTTGTTACCTCTTCATCAGCAACAAATATTGAGTAAGTTAGATCTCTTTTTGCACCATATATCTTTATCATTTCTTCTCTAATAATACCTGTTTATTGTCTCCAGCTAATTAGTGCTTACTTTCTCAAGTCATTCTTCTATTAACTGCTTTCAGTCTCTCTCTTTTTCTGTTTTTTTTTTTCAGCTTCCAAAGTACAATATATTTCTTTTACTTTTCCTTTCTTGTTTTTTTTTCATTTCTGAATTCAATCAGGACAGTTTTTACTGGCGTCTGTCTTTTTATTCCTCATGCGAGTTGTACTTCCTATTAGATCACCATTCTCAAAGAAAACCATTTTCTTTAATCTCCTCTATAACAAAAATGAGTAAGTATTGGATTATTCTAATTTCTGGTTCAGTATTTGTGGTGTGTATTTTTTTCCTATATCTTTTTGGTATAATCTTTTCATTAATTTTAGTTATCGTAACCATATTTTGGTTATCGTAAACAATTCTGCAATGAACATGGGGGTGCTTACATATTTTTGAGTTAATGTTTTTGTTTTCTTCAGATACTCAGAAGTAGCCATTTGTAAGTATTTATAATTACTATAATTATGTTATAATTATGATTATTTATAATTATTTGTCTTCAATTTGTATGTATTAGTGTTGATGATTCACGATACAGTTTAGTCAAAGCAAATATTAAAAGAATTATCATCACTTTCACTAATCCAGTGAACTTTATTTTAAACAAAAGGGCATTATAAAGAGCTTAATGTAAGAGAGTAGCATAAGATTTGTATTTGAAGAGGACCTTTCTGGTATCAGAGTGAAAAGATTTCTAGTAGTTAGGAGAGAAAATGTTCAATATTGATATTTGGCAGCTTGTGAGACATAAAAGAAAATATATGAAGTGATAAACAAATACATTAATGTGTCAAGATCCAAAATATCATATACTAAAAAAAAGTTCTGAAATGAAGAAAATGATCTGGAGATTTCTATGGAGCATGTTAGTTTTTTTATGGCAGCTAAAATCACATGATTAATGTGGTTTCACCTATATTAATTTATTCCTTAACAAATATTGTGAGTGCCTACTGTGTGTCAGGCTAAGTGCTAGGACCACAGCAAGAAACAAAACAGAAAATGTTCCAGCCCTCATATATTCTAGTATAAGCACAGTGAGAAGTGTTCCACAAAAAAAAAAAAAAAATAACTAGGAAAATATAGAATGGGGAGTCTGTAATTGAGACTGAAAATAGACACAATTAAGATAAAATAAGGAAAAAATGATGGCATAGAACCATATAGGAATAATATAATTACTAACAGGGAAGAGTTTTGAATTTAATTCAATGTGTATTAAATTGTTTGCTTCTATGAATATTCATAGAGACAGGAAGATGTGTAAGAAAGTATCTTTTATTTCTGAGGCATACAGGTAGAACATTTTATATAAGAAAAACTGTAATGTGAACCTAAATGATGGATAGGAATATACTTGTGATAGGAACACCATTTTTGGTGGAGGGGTAGTATTAACAAACATAGCCTGGAGGCACAGACTATTAGGGGCCAGAGCAAAGAAGATGATGTAGGTGAGGGTTGTACTGAGAAATAAAACTAACTTATTAGTTTGGGTTTTGGTAAAGAATATATCTTTTATACTAAAATTACTTAATGTTTTAATAATGGGTGACATGAACATTTTGGTTTTAGAAATAACAACTTGAATTCAATCTGGAAGACTAAATGAGAATTAGAAGCCAAGGACACTACTTATGAGCTCCTGTGATGTATTGAACGTGAGAGCTAAGATTCTGAATTAAAGCATTAATATTTGTGATGTTTAATGGGAAGATGTTATATTAATATTTGATGTTCAGAGATAATGAAGACCAGTTTGAATTCTCAGTGACAATTTGGGGGTCAAGCTGGTTTTGAAGGAAGTATGTTTAATTTTGCAAATGATGATTTTGAAGACATCATATGACATACTGGTGGCAACATGGTGGAGACAGTAAGTAAAGCACGTGGATATGGGCATCGATATGGTAACAGGTATGCAAATCTGGAGAAATTTCCAGGCTAATAGTAAAAACCAGGGATGTATAAAAGATTACTCAAAGTGAGGTATATATATATGTGTGTGTATATATGTAGACACACACAGATTATTCACAAACGAACATGTCCATATACTCGACACTCAGACCAAGGAAAAGAAGCATAGGCACTCTTGAGTTTCTACTCATTCAGCCAACACTATATCTGAGAGATTCATTTATAGTGTATATAATTTTAGGTAATTCATTCTCATTCTATAAAATATTCCATGGTATGAATATTCTATAATTAATTAATTCTAGTGTTTCAGGATGAGGACGTCAATATTTTTAAAGTTTAACAGAACTATAGAACCCATAAAACATGTAGAAGGGGACAGTTCCTAGTGCTACCTGACAAACTATGAGAAAAATACAACAGAAGACAGAGTATAGAAAATGTGAACTATCTTAATAATAACAAATACAGTGAACATCAGATATAACAGGAAGTATAAAGTTTCCATTATATTCAGCAATTATTGATAACATTGTTTAGAGCCATCCAATAAAGAAAGATGAGAAGACTGAAGAGCCTGAGTAAGTAATGTTTGAATAAAAAGAGGCAGAATCTGGAAGTTGTTTTATGAAAAATATGAATAAATAAATCTATATAGTGGAGTACTCCCAAGAGTGCATAGATTTGAGAATATTTTGTTGTTGTTAATTTATTATTCACTGTGGGAAATACTTAAGTACAGAGAAAAAATCGACTGGTAAGATAACTAAAATTGTAGAAAGGCAAGTCTTAAATATTTCAGTCCCCCAAAAAAGCAGGAGAAGGTAGAATCCAATGCAGAGACAATTGATATAAGTTTGCAAAAGAAGAGTATTCATCCTTTGGAAATGAGGAAAAGGAAGCATGTGGTCATGTTTTTAAATGGAAAGAATACAATTGCCTATGAAGAGAATGCCTCTGAAAAAACACAATGCCTTGTGTCTTCTGACCTAGATAATTCTAGTGAAGTGTAAGGCAAGGTTAACAGCTGAGAAAGGAGGATAGCTGTAACATAAAGGTTACTTCACAGTGATGACATTTTGCAATAGCTAATCCATGGGAAGCTTTAAGGTATGATGAATTTGAATGGCAAAGTAGTTGAAATGATTGATGAAAATGTAATAGAGGGCTGCGATCAAAAACAACTATTGAATCAGAATAAATGTATTTGAAACCCACATTTTCCACTTATATATTTTTGTAACTTTGAGTTTCAGATTAGTCATCTGTAAAATGAGAGTAAAAATAATTTATATGTTCGTAAGATTGCTATGAAGATACAATGAAGTAATTTAGGTAAAATGATAGACAAACTATGTTAACAAATATTACTCTTTTTTTTTTTTTTTTTTTTTTTTTTTTTTTTTTTTTTTAATGAGCCAGTAGATCTACAGTGATAAGAAAGTGGAGAGGTTGGTAGAGTAGGAAACATGGGTCAAGAAACATGATATATTTATTTTTACTGTTTTTTAGATCAAAAGTTAAGTGAAGTGAGGTGAAGGAGCTGAAAGGATAAATGGCTTTTTAGTAAAATGAAAATGAAATAGATTAGCATTCTTTAAATATGGCAAAACCAGATGTCAAGGTGTAAAATATAACACAGTTTTACTAGAAAATGGAAGATTGTGAACATTCTTAGATTCAAGATGTCTTCGCCTTCAAAATTACTATCTCTTCAACCAATCTTCATCTATATTTTGCTTGTAATGCTCAAATGATCCTAAGATCTCATCATCTAATTTTATTTGATCTAGCAACAACATTCAATACATTTGATCTCTCTTTTCTTTTTAAAATACTTATACCTCTCAACTGGCCTTCAAGTTTGTATTCTTTTCTTAGCCCTCCTACATCCTGGCTGCTACATCACTATGTTCTAAATAAGTATGGCCTTCTCACCAGTGCTTCTAAATACTGAATTGGGATGTCTTCAGTATATACATGGTGTTTAAGTTGCAGATGCACTTTACTCAGGTCCAGGAAAAAAGTGTGAACTGAATACAGAGGAGCCCAAATCTATGTCCTGAGTAAATTCAATATTCAGAAATTTTTAGAATGGAATATTCTATCTTTCTCTATGATGCTGGCTGTTTGAATCAGTAAGTATAGCCACCCATCTCCATGGCTTCTTCTTTTCATTGTAGGTATAACAAACTTAATTTACTCTTCCATAGTCTCCAGTCTCTACTAAATAAGCCATATTTAGTTTTCCTAGAACTCAGCTGTAGACTTCCAGCATTATTCTTTGTAGGTCATTGGCCTTCTGACAGAGTCCTCCACCACAGCATAGAAGTTAAGTATTTCCACACCTCAGACCATCTTTCTTTCCATACATATTGGATGACCAATGTATTGCTTGTATCTCTGCCTACTAGTAGTATTTCCCATCATTAGTGTTCTACAAGGTCAGCCCAGAGGGAGAGAGGGGCACCCTAATGAGATAGCAGTCCATTTTCTATAGTGACAATAGACCATAGCAAACTTAACCAGGCTTGAATCTTTTCCACTTCTATCTATACAACCTCTTGTTATTGGGGATCCTTTTTCACTCCATCTAGCATCCTTATTTACCTCAGATATATCTATCACCACCAGATCTGCTGGATTATATGCCCGAGCGGTAGGCTGCAGGTATGATACAGAACCTCTCTTGCTCTATGTTTCAATCAAAACAAGCAACCTTCTAAAACATCATATAATGACACCAGAGCAGGATCCACAAGCACTTTAAAATCCAAGTGGCTCAATAAAGGCCACACTTTGTGTTTTAGTGGCTGGAAGTGTAACAAAGTATCTTATAAATTAAGAGGATTTCTTGGAATATCACAGACCACTAGACCCACATAAAAACCACAAATACAGCAGATCAATGAATCTGAAAAGTTTATCGATCACTCTCGGTTCACCTGTGTCTTATTAGATAAGAGTACATCCCATTTACTACTTCCCTCATCTGATTAGCATGATACCCTTAACACGGTGAGTCAACATGTTCTGTGGAATATCAAAATGGTCAATGTCCTTAAGAACTATAACAGAGCAAGAGGGTTAACATAGTTCTGTGACAACACAGTTAAATGTTTGAAAACTGAGTGGTAGAAGTAGGAGAGCTCTTATTCCTTAATGGAATGAAGTTCTCATCAGCTCATCAGACAAACAAGTGAGAACCAGTCAAAATGTTGGTAAAAGGTGAAGTGAAATTTAAAATGAATGGTGAAGGAAATAGAAAGTAAATATAAATTTTAATTCTGGGATCCCTTGTAGCATCATGGACTACATCCGAGGATATTGAAATTGACCTTTACTTTGAAGAATTGTACTTGTTCCTTTTTTCTTGAGAAAGAAATAAGGGTCTCTTTTTCAGTAACAGATGTGTATGTCATAAGAGTGCATATGTGCTATATTCATTGGCCTGCAGGGTAAACTGTTTCAGACTGAGTTAATACACCACTCATGGTTACTTGGGTCTCATTCATTTTCTTTGTTTCCACATTGGATAGAATGATTGTAAAGCCCTGCCTGCAGTAACTGCATCTCATCTCTGAACACCACAAATTGCCTAGGGGTAGCCATGGGACCAGGGATGGATATTAGCCATGGCCACTATTGTGTCCTCCAAGGCATGAGTTGCAGCAGCCCCAGCATCTAATCTGACTAAGCTGTACTTGCGTCTAACTGGAAATATCTACTTTCCTTGTGGCTTTTGAATTAATTCAGGTGGATTAATGCCTCACAAAGATTTTGATTAATAAGAGACAGGAGATGGGAACTAACTAGCATAGAAATGTCTGTTTTTTATTCCTTCAAGGAACTGATCTGATGTCAGTGTTGCTGTGTAATCTCGTGGAGATGTCCCATAACTGAGCAATCATATTTATTTTCTTCGAAACCATGTCCGGTTTGATAAAACACCACATTTTATTTCCTACCCTTCTTTCCCACACTCTTGCTTTCATTTGACTTTCACCCATTCAATAAAGATAGAGCATGTAAGGTTTTCCTCAAGCTCTGTTTTCTAGGAAACCAAGGCTAAGACACAATACTTATGAAACAGATAAGATAAAATTGAGGTCAGAATAGAAGATTATTTAAGCATTTTATGATCCTATGATTATATGAGGCACAGAATTTATGTCTTTAGTTACTTACTCTTATATTCTAACTCTTATAATATCATCAAGCCTATAAACAATACCCAAGAAAGCAGAATTATGAGTCCTTACTACAGAAATGGCTTTTACAATTATGTTTTCCAAAGATAGTTCTTTTCCAGTGTAAATAGATGCAACAAATTAATTTTTCTCCTTGCAGAGCTATAAAAATATTGTAAATATCCTGTCAGTTATGACCTTTAAAATGATATTGGCCTTTTCATCTCATAATGGTAAAAACACAATAAAGTGTGGCTGCACATAAATTGTATTTTAGAAGTCCTCCACAAGAATGGGTAAAACCAGAAGCAGAAAAATACAAGGATTTTCAGTTTAGTCACATAAAGGGAGTGTAAGAGCATTTATGGGACAATTAATTATTTTCCACATCCAGAAAAGAAACACGTGTGTGCGAGAATTTTGCTCCTTTAGGCCATATAACTAGGTTTTTTACATCATGTTCAGCAACATTGAACAAGTTTAAAAAGGATAGCATCGTAATGAGAAATATATGAAACTATGAAAAGTTCTTGCCTATTTAAAGGCAATCATATTACATTGACATTTATATACCGGTACTAATGAAAAAGGGCAATAAAGGCTTTTTATGCTAAATTAAAAAAAAGATTAGACCTCTTTTTTTGTTAATGGTTTTGTAGAGAATCACGATAATGATCTTTTATACAACAGACTACCTGTACTATGTATATTCAGTAACCCCAGTTTGCCACCTATGTTTCTATAAGTCTCCAGACCAGTTTCCCTCAAGTTCTTTGGCAAGAAAAACAGAGCATCCAAAGCCACGTGTTTGAGATATTGAACCTCCTTTATGTGGCACCAGGTCCAGGACTCTGAGTCCTTTGATCAAGTAGCCAGGTACTTCTGGAAGGTAGAAGCATATTGTGGTGATGTGCAGGGTATATCTCTTACTCCGACTTAAAACAGCAGGATGAAAGCCATGTTCCAAACCACAACCACTGCCTCTGGCCTAATTGACTTTATTCATATATCTTTTAATCAATGAGTCAGGAAGATTTTAAGAAGTAGCTTTAGACACCTTTGACTAAGAAACCTGGAGTCAGTGAGATGCATGATGTTATGTCTTTTCCAAATGGAAAGGGATTTTAACCTCCAGGCAGTGTTAGAGTGTGATAAGGAAGTCAGTGAGCCAAACAACTTTTGGGGGTCACTAACTAGTGACAAGCCAAATAATATTAGTAGAATAATCTAACATGATATTGATTAACTGCTTTACTCCTTATAAAGATGAGAACCTAATTTAGGCCAAGTCTCATCCTAACAAATATGCCATTAAAGATAATTAACACTCTTCGCTAGCTTCTCTCATATCCTAGTTTCAAGTTTCAGAACAAGGTGAACTCGATTCTTGCCCCAGCTGCTAACAGAAAAGAAGAACCAATGAGCTCTATCATTGGGAAGAACCAAGGAGCATTTCCCAAATGTGCCCCACAAGAATAAATGGTGTATTTGATTATTTAAATTTAAATCCTTTAAAAAAAAGTATTAAATACACTGCTAAGAAAAATTAAAACAGTAACTGCAATCAAGTTGAAAACATTTTCTTATGTAATAAGTCCAATTATAATTGCAAAACAAAAGAAAAACACAAAGTTTCAAACCTACTCCTAGAACAAAAGTTAGAGTCATGCCTTTGCATATCTACCTCTAACTTAAATGAGTGTTTTCTGACTCATGCTTTCCATTTATTAATAATGGATAAAAGTAAAATGACTGGCAGTACCAAATAAGCAAAAAAATGCTATAATACATTTGAATTTCCTAAGTACTTATAAAAGAAGTGCAATAGTAATTTTATTAATAGGAAATCAGTTTTCCATACTAATACCAAATAAATTATCAACAATATTTACTGATTATGAGTTTGAATCAGAGTTTTTTAAAACCTGTTGTGCTAGGACAAAATTTAACTAAGAGTATGTAATCTGGGAAGCCCATTGCTTCTATGAAATATTTTTTTGCCTATCTCTACCACATTACAGTGAGAATGTTACAATTGCAATATTTCTCTTAATTATTCCTTTTCATCTGTTCATACTTTCTTCCTCAAAGGAAGTAATGACCTTTTCTGCTGGCCTAACTTTTTATTTTGTTTAATTTGGTTGCTTTCCTTATTTGATTTCTTTAAAAATACATTTGGTGTTACATTTTCAAAGGGGTGTGTGTGTGTGTGTGTGTGTGTGTGTGTGTGTGTGCGTGCGTGTGCGCGCGCATGTGTGTGTATCCTCAATTATCCTTATACTTTCTAAGGAGAGCAAACAAACTCTTGAGTTATCATCTGACTCAGCTTCCAGAAATACCTCATTGTCATTTGCTGGATTATAACATTTTTATATCAATAACTCTAGGTTGTTTTAATATATCTATTTAATGTGTTATATACATTGTTGAAAGTATGATGGTGATTACAAGATGGCATGAAACTTTTTTAATTAAATGGAGTTTTCAAAACATTCATAAATTAATCTATAGATTCAATGTAATCTTAATATTGCAAAAGACTGTTATTTTGTAAAAACTGACACGTGATTCTAAATATTTTATGAAAATACAAAGGACCCAGGGAAGCCCAAATGATTTCAAAACAGAAAAAACAAACTTGGAACACAAACACTACTTGATTTGAAAACTTACTATAAGCCTGCTTTAATCACATTTGTATGGTATTTGTGTAAATATAGAAATGTAGAACAAAAAAACAGATCAAGAAATGGATATACTCATGCATGGTTAATTCATTTTCAACAGAAGTGCCAAAGTAATACAGTGGAGAAAGAGACATTTTTAAACCAAATACTGTTGGAACAAGTAAATATTCATGTGAAGAAAAACCAAAAATAAATAACCTCAACCTTACTTTAACGAAGCAGAAAATTTAATTCAGAATGGATCATAGACCTAAACAGTAAAAACTAGGAATGAAAAGTAACTTTCTAAACTTGATAAGCTACTGCCAATATTTTATTTAATAGTGAAATTCTAAAATTTACTTTATTGTGCACAAGAAGTGTTTTCCGCTTTCATTAATTCTTTTGAAAAATGAACTGGTGGAATTAGGCAAGGGAAGAAATAAAGATTACATAGATCAGATTAGATCTGATCTTCGTTCACAGTTGACATGTTTGTGTATATTGAATATCTTAAGGAATCTATTTTAAAAAGTATCGGAAATTCCAAGGAAGTTTAACAAGGAAACAGACGACAATCTCAACATACAAAAGTCAGTTTTAAAAAATATCAACATACAATTTCAAAAGGCAAAAAATAATAATTAAAAAATAAAGAGCTATGAATCCTTAGCCACTGTTATAATTTATGATATTTTAGATTCTTGTAACTTCTCCATATTTGTTACTTTTAACTCATTGGTTTTATAAGAATGATTACCAATACATTTCTTCAAAAAACAAAGGGCTTAAAGTGTATCTTTGGGGGTACTAAAAACACAAATGAAAAAAATTATATCAACCATGTGAATAGATTTCTAATACAGGTCTGAGGGGAAATGTCAGTCAGGGTCTCTGATTATCCTGGGTATGACAGCAATGAGTTAAACCCCTAGGCTATATTACTGCTCACCATTCCAGCCCAGCAACAGTTCTCGATTACCAATATTCCTCTTGACAGAGAATATGCCCCACCAAAATATACCACTTTGCCATATTATTCTTAATTAAAGTCACTTGAGAAACAGCTTGTGTAAGAAGGACACTCTGACCTTCCTTTGTCCCCTTGAAACAGGACATAAATCTCTCATGTGAAAGATATTCTCTTGTACCGGGAGGGAGAGAGACATTCCTATCACCTGAAATAGGAAATTTTGGGCCAAGAAGGCTATGTTAACAAATCTTGTTACTTCTTCACTTTACTATCCCCAGCCCAAACCTCTATTGTCTTGTCAATTCTTCACAAATTTAATGTTTCTTTGTGTAAAAGGTATAAAAGCTATCTGCTTTCATCACTTTGTTGAGTCTCATATTTCATGGGGCTCCTGTATGTGCTTAATTAAATTTATTTTTCTCCTATTAATCTGTGTGGATCCCAGGCCTGGCTAGTCACAGGTCTGGCTATAATTCAGGCTCACGGCCAGGAATAGGACCCCAGATTTAGAATGTTACATTAGTGTAGTAGGGCGTCTGTGCCTAAAATATGTAAACATAATTCAGCTTATTGTATCACGCATGTGTGGCTTAATGCCACTATTGTACTCTAATATGTGTGAAGCCATGCGGTCCGCTGGGGAGCAGAAGGGGAGCAGGAGAATAGCAGAAGCAGAAGTGCGCTCCCCTCAACAGAACGGCCCTCCACGCAGTAAAGTCTGTGCCTGCCGTTTCATTCTCATGTCAGCCCCTTGTGCATACTTCCAACTGGCCATCTCACCACTGAAACCATCCCTTCTCTATCAGCTCAATAAGTTGAACACTCCCCTTGTCAGTTTTAAAGCAAATAAAGACTGCTAGACCACAACGTATACTTTCGTATCAAAAATCTTTGAAAGACATAATGATTTTAGTACAAAATTATTTGTAAATAATTAAATCATAATAGATTTGAGGAGTATGATGGCATATATGCATAGTATAATTTCATTCTTAAAATGAAAACCTAATCAAGGTTTCAAATTTTTTTCTCTACTAAAATACAAAACACACATAAAATAGAAACTACTTAGAAACTGATAAAATACTAGCATGTATTTGTGTGAGTGAGCTTCTCGGATCCTTGTGTAGGCCTCAGTGCAGCAGGAGGGAGAGATTCCAAGGAGAACTGAAGGACATGGGTTAACAGAAGAATTTCAAAGTAGGAAAAATATTCAGTGTGCGATCACAGATACTAAAGGCATGGTTTGGTTATTCCACAACTTTGCCTAGGAGTGATTCTTTATAAATGTTAAAAACTTTAGGAACAAATCAGATAAGCAATGTTGCAAATATTACACTAATCCACATTTTACTGACTACAAGCTTTGTGGTGGGAGGGGAGAGACAGTGTGTGTGTGTGTGTGTGTGTGTGTGTGTGTGTGTGTGTGTGTGTGTGTTTGAGAAAGAAAGGCTATCTCTGATACTCCCTTCTATCTAGTCAGGAGACATCTTAGAATTTTCATGTCATCTCTTAGGAATGCATAGCCTATGGCATTGACAGCTAGAGTCTATGAGAGGAAGAGACAGGTCTGGAAGATTTCCCCTGAGAGCTAAAATTTTCAGAACAAATTGGGCCACTGACAAATATTCACTCTCCAGATCTCAGAAGACAGTTAAAATGAGTGATCTCAGGATGGCCATAGAAAACTATTACCAAAGATTGACTCAGAACCCAAATATTTATTGTGACTCATGTCAACGATTTCTTGGCTGATTTTTTTCTTCAAATCAATGTTGGCAGATTTTTACCTTGTTTTGTTGAATTTGACTGCAGAGAAGATTCAAGTACTTTTTCATGAAATAAAAACTTTTTCTAAAGTAGATTTGAATATAAATGAACAAAAATATTCCAATCCAAGACAAAAAAAAAGAAAAGAAAGAATAAAAAAATCAAATCAAATCCATATATTCTTTAGTATATGGCATGCATAATATATATATTTCAGATTGCTTATTCTTATTCATAGTTTTTTATTTTATTTTATTTCACTAAATTCTGGCAGCAACTACCCTGCTCTTTATCAATAAATATTTCCCATTTAAGTAGAGAAGAAATGATGAATTTTTTGAAAGTGTTACTTGTATACATGCTCCCTACTCTTCAGAAAAGGATTTTATCAGTTTTTCCACTTATATTACATATTCAGGTTTAAGAACATAACAAAGGAAGACTATTTAGAATAAATATTTAAGAATATTTATAAGATTTCTAGTAAGCTTGATATTCTTGGAAAAATAAATTTTTATGCAAAGTGACATAACTTGACTTCTTACTCTTATGTGGAAAAATGAGAATTTGGAGTGTTGCTGTATTTGCTCTAGGACATCATATGGAGAGGTAGTATACAGTATAATTGTTAAGAATATAAACTTGAGACCAGTCTATTTAGGTTAAACTAATGACACTGCCTCTTACTGGCTGTGTTTCCTTGGGCAAGTTATTTAACCTCTCTGGGTGTTCATTCCTCATAGTAAAATGGAGTTTATACTTTCATATCTGCTATAGAATTAAATAAATTAATGTAAAAGGAACACTTAGAATGTGTCCAGACCCACATTAAAACATATGTATTAATGATTATAATTAGCCTCTGTTCTTAGTCAGTGAAATTTTTTTTTCATTTCACATTTAATTTCCTAGCAGCATTTTATAACTAGAATCCACAATAAAAAGCACAAAATAAGTTATCAACACAATTATTGTCACTTCCTCAACATGTTTTCTGCATATATGTATTTCTTTCTTGAATCATCTGCCTTTTACAGCTGGTTAACCTACTTTATCCAAAAATATCTGCCTTTGTTTCTGTCCTCTCTATTTTCATTTCAGATGTTCTCTCCTTCATTCTAAAGCCTTACCAAATCCCCTGATATAAATTATTACCTCGCAGTCATAAGTCTCATAATAATTATCACCTCTGTAGTAGCAAAGATTGCATTCTGCTTAACTGTTTACATTCTCTGCAGATTCAAATACTCATTTTTATATTCTTAAGCTTTAAGTTAACTCATTCTCCCTCACGTGTATGGTGTGAGCTTTTTCTGTGCCTCACAATGATATTTAAATTATAAAATTAATTGTTTTAGCATATTTAACATATCTTAATAATACTTTATATATAGACATAATTGCAAATATGATGTATTATTAAAATTCAGATTCAATTGTTTTCCAAATATTTTTATTTGTGATTATTTAAATAAGCATACGCCTTTGCTCTGTTTTCTAATTTTAACTTTAAGAAAGGGTATTAATTTTCCTCTATATTTATAAATGATTGTATAATATTTTAAAATTTATTTTTTTCACATATGTTCACAATATTACATTGTATAAATATTACTAAGTTGTTATAACATTTATTTTGTTTACTAACAAGGATATATTTCAAGAAATAAACTGTCCAATTAGTTTTCCACTTGAATAATTTTTAAAAATCTACTTTTAAACCTTCTGAAAATGTATAACAGTGAATAACAAAAAATATCATATAAATGAGTAAGTGTTCTCCAAGTACATGATATATTCTTCATCTTTGGACTTTTAAACATAAAATTAATCTAAAAATGTTTATGATTCAAATAAAATGTGCAATAGAATAAACAATAGTAAGAACATTTATATAGCTCTTACTATTTACAAACGCTGTAACAAGAACTTTATTAATAAATTTACTTGAAAGACAAAGTTTAACACTATTTCTAGTGCTACAACATGTGGCTATCCCTGTTCTTTTTTGTTTTGTTCAGTACATTTGTTAACAAATGTTACTTTGAAGATGAAAACAATGTTGCCTTTAATGTTTTTTCTTTGTTTTGTTTTTGAGAAGTTAGTTTCTTCCTGTTTTTTTTCCAAATAAATATACCACAATGACTTTTTCATATATTCTGACACTCTGTAGAGGAATCTCTGATATACAAAGGTTTTCTAATGCCTTTATCTTTAATGATTTATCTTATAATCATGAAATTATTTTGAATGTAAAGATTATCCATTGGGCAAGTTAATTGTTGAATGCAAAACATAATTAATAAGACAGAAAGAAAATATAATTTAGGTCTTTCTCTTTGTTATCCTAGTACTTTTGTTTACAATTCATTGCTTTCTCTTATCAAATATAAAAGCTTCCTTGTCTATAGGAACTTTTTTTTTACTTGAAATATATGTATTTATTTTTAACAATGTTTCAAGAAAAGTCAAGATAACTACAACTATAAAATATAAGAAGAAATAAGTATGTGTGAAAGAAAATAGAAAAACTAAAAGAAATTCTTAAAATCAATAACTATTGAAAAATTCTTTATATATACTACACCTTTTCCAACATACCTAGAATCATATGTCTTATTTTACGGAAAAAAGTTGGTAATACTCTATGTACAAATGTAAAGGACAGCAAGTTCAAAGTGAACCTTCCTTATTTCTAGGACATTTTTAATGAAATGTTTTCAGTTGCACAATCCATCCCTTTAAAGAGGTCTTCTGTTCCACCTTTATGTTTGTATTTGAAAAAGTTTTGGATTTTTCTTTGGACAGATACTCGTGATGAGATTTGCCTCTGTAGTAAGTCCACGTAGGGTCCTAATTCTTTGGGCTCTTGTATACTTCAATCTGAATGTAAGAATTGAGGCCATTGTGTTATACTTTAAGGATTTTTGGGCTTGCTTTTGTATGGCTGTCAGATCAGCCCCATTTTTACATTAGCAAAACTTGAGAAAAATACTGTGTAACAGACATATTCAAATACCATAACCAATAAAATTAATACTTAGACATGACCATAATAAAATATTAGTAATTAGTAATTTGGTTCTTTGGGAAATATTTCAGTGTGCATCTTGTTAATAAACAAAATACAAACACACATGATGCTTTTTATTAAATGAATAGCTGATAGCTCAAAGTGTTTCTAATATTGCAGTCTTGGAAGAAGAATTTTCTTTCATCAGATAAATATTAGTCTTGGTATATTTCTTAAATAATATGATTTTTTCCACATTAGGATTTTAACGTATGAAGTATAGCATATTTTTGAATACTTCTAATAATGATGTACCATGATGTGAGTAATTTAACAGCAAACATTTTAATATAGTAGCCTATTCTACATTAGTTGTTTTAACCAACGAGAGCCAATTGTCCACAGGAAATCCTTTATTGGGAAGTAAGATATCACCTAGAAATGCATTGACAGAGTTGCAGAATATGTATTGTCTAATAGTCACTGTGTCCACTGTGAGACAGACTTGAGCTAGTAGCAAAACAAAATATTTTATTAATGTTCATTTCCGTATGGGTCATATGTTCAGTCAAAACTCAATATGAATTACCACTCATTCATTCACAAAGATTTATTAAGCATTGATCTGGGAAAACGTTTTCCCCCAGACTATGGAAATTTTATAACTGTAAAAAAGAGAAAATGATCTTAAATTCATAAGCTCAGTGTCCTATCAGTGTTAACTATTTTAAATGTGTTTTGTAAAGAACTTTGTTTTTGTTGTTTCTAAACAGAATTAAAAATAAAATATATTTTATATAAAATGTCAGGTTAATTTAAACAAAAAAAAGAAAGAAAAAAGAAGGGAGTAGTTTTTAAATCTCAAAAACAAGATTATCACTCCTTAAAGCTTTTACCTAAGTAAAATAAAGTTGATTGGGCTTTTTATCGCACTTCTATAGGAAGGATTTTTATTCTTTAGAGAGAGACGTTCCCGGCATTTTTTTCTTTTTTACTAAAAAGAAACTGTTCTTTTTTTTTTTTTTTACTTGATTTTCACAGCACCAGGACATAGAGTAATCAAAGTCATTCACCAGAATGACCATGCACTATAACAAGGCCATCTATAGTGGCAGACTGTCAAAAAATTGAGTCATTTTTTAATGTAGAAAAGCTGGGAAAAAATAAAATGAAATGCCTGCCCTTTCACATTTCAGAACAGGGAAACTGATTCACTCTGCTCCATTCCAGTTAAAAGTAATAGAAGTATTTTTGTATGTGTTCAAGCCAGAGAGCTCTTGATAGACATTCTTTTAAAAAACTTCTATAAATAGAATATTTTCTTCCTCTGTTTATTTTCTTTGGAATGGCAGCTGCCTTAACTTAATGAGAGTGAGACTATTTCTTTGAGGATCAGGTGCTATTTCAGTAAGATTAATAAATAGTATGAAAGCTTAGTTTGCTATTTGGGGGAAAATCATTTATTTATTTATTTATTTGTTTATCTGTATTCATGATGTTCTATTCTCAGACTCAGAATACCTTGTAGACTTTAAATTACAACAGGTAAAATAATATTTCTATTATTTTTCTAGTTTTCTCAATATCCAGCTTTAATAACACTGGGTTTGTTCATCTTAATGGTTAATTCTGAGAAATAAAGGACTATTATTTTTTATTTACTATTAATAGATTCAATATTTGTCCTCTTGCTCTGTTAATTTGTTATGATAATTTCATAATAATGATACATTTTGACATTCTCGAATCTATTAGAATCAGTAAATTCTTAGCATCATCTATTATTTATACAGCAATTGATAAAGTTCATCTATTCATATTATCTATATTCTCACAGTGCATGTGTGACAGTTGATGGTTATATATATATATAGATATATATTAGAAATATTAGAAATATTTTGAAAGTGAATATTAGATATTAACATTATATTACTGTTAACATAAAAGTATTATTTCTCTGTGTATCTATTAATATTGAATTGTGGTAGGCTAAAAATGCCAGCCCGAAAGCTATCTACCTCCCTATCACTGGAAACTGTGAAAGTTATCTTATTTATCCAAAACGAGCAAACAAAAACAAGGGTCTTTGTAGATATGAGTAAATTAAATGTCTTGAGGTGGGAGATCACCCTGGATTACCCTGGTACATCTGTAATGCCATCTCATATATGTACTTCTATAAAAAGGACATAGAGGGAGATTTTGCTTACATAGTAGAAAAGGCAATGTGAAGACATAGCAGAGAGACTTAAAAATGCTGGCCTTGCAGATGCCATCATTGTAGAAAGTTTTGTTTTGTTTTGTTTTTTGGTGTGTGTGTGTGTGTGTGTGTGTGTGTGTGTGTGTTTGCCTTTTTATTTTTTAGTGAAATGTTCTATTTAATCTGAAACTTTTTTCTCCTACTGTATTCTCTATTCTTCTCTAGTGTCTATTTTGTTAAGATTGCATTTATATTTATTTAAATTTCCAAGCTCCCTGAAAACTAAATTTCATATTTTGCAGGAATGGTATCTTCTCAAAGGTTACTAAAGACATTTATTAAGCTAATTGTATTTATTTATGTTTGCATTAA
>NW_011888808.1:7349060-7352279 GCF_000151845.1 Pteropus vampyrus | reverse complement strand
CACACACACACACACACACACACACACACACAACTAAATTCCTAACAAGAATCCCTAGGTGATTGTGATGAGAGACACTGTTCAAAGACGGTATGTCCTCATTTTACCACTCAATTTAAAGACTCAATGGAAATAGGTAATCAGATTTGATAATAATGTAATAGCACTAACTTGAACAATAACTGTAATGGCAATAATGATAACAAGAGTAAACACAAACCAATTGTTTTCCAGTTGTCAGGTGGTCTGCTATGAACTTTATATTAATGATTTTTCTTTATCCTTAGAAAAAAATCTTAAGTAGTTTATACTAATGAAATTCATATTTCTGATTCAAGAATTGAGTCTAAGAAAGAGGAAGGTATTTATCTGATATCCTTTAAGTAGCAAATGGCAGTGCTCTTTGCCACCAGAGTCCTCTCTCATAATCCTCCCAGTTAGACAGTTCTATCCAAAATCATAATTAATTTTAATAGTGAAAATTAAAAACATACATATATTTCATATAATTACTCTGTATCATGTTGATATGCCACATAACTAACAGAAAGACACCTTTTATAATATTGATTCTTTCCATGTAAGAACAATGTACTTACTTCCATTTATTTAAGTCTCCTTTTAAGACTCTCATAATGCTTCAGTATTTCATCTATTGAATATTTACATATTTCTTAATGAGTTGTCTAAATTTTTTTTTGTTTTATTACAACAAAAATTCTTTTTCTTTCATTATGCTTCTTGAAACCTGACTATTAATTTTCATTAGAAAAATATTTTTGGTGTGTAAGCAAATCTCTATACAATTTAACACATTTTTTATTTTTATTTTTGTTGCATTACTAGAGTTTTCCAGATATAGCACCTATAAACTGTGAACATTTTGTACTACTTACCTAATAGCTATGCCTCTCACATAATCATATGTTAATTAACTAAATGCATACTAAGAAGAATTGTGTCAAGCTATATTGAATGCTGGAGTGAAAAAACAAAAACAAAACCTTGCCTCATGAAGCTGACAGTGTAAAGGGAATCTCAGTTGTTTGCCAAATAATTGTACAAAAAATATAACTCCAAACTATGACAGGTTCCATTAAGAAAATACGTAGGAAGTTTTGACAACTTATTGCAAGGGGCATGTGATTAATGGTTTGATTTGAGGGAGGAGCTGCAGTTAACTAGAGGTGTTAGAGAAGAGCATTTTACACAAGGTGCACTATTTGCAAGCTCCAGACATGAGAAAAACACTGCACTTTGGAGAACCTAAGGCCTTGACTGGTACACAGCCCACAAAGGCAGATGAAATAGAAGAGTGTATTATTTATTGCTGTGTAAGAAGTTATCCCCAAAATTAATGGTTTCTAACAATAAATATGTATTTTCTAATAGTTATTGGGAGTCAGGAATCAGAGTTGAGTGCCTCTGTCTCAAGGTTGATCCTGATATTGTAGTCAAGCCATTAGCCAGTCCTGGCTATGGATACAGTTAAAAGCTAAGAAGAGAGGACATAGATTAACTTAGAAACCCATTCATACGTTTGGCAGGCCTAAGTCCCTTGACACATGAACCTCGTATAGGGTTGCTATGCAACATGTCATAACATGGTGAGCAAATCCAAGAGAGTGTGAGTGAGCATCTAAGAAGGAAGCCAGTATTTTTACATCCTAATCTTAGAAACGACAACTTGTTCCTTCCATTATTATATGTTAGAAGGAATTACACAAATCCAGTCTTTCCCCCAGGGTTCTCCCACCCCAACATATTCAGATCCTCTCGATATCTCGTTTTTGTTTCCAGGGTGACCATAAGCTCTCACTGGACAACTGAATCTTCACGGATGCACAACCTGACAGTGCCTTGTAAAACTCCCATGTTATGCTCCTCCTACTTCCTGTCTGAGGACTTCTCTGTTAAAGCTGGTATAAAACCTCATTTAGCACATTCACTTGCATAACCTGAAAGTGTATGGGAGTTAATGCCCCATGGGATAAACTTTGAACAACAGAATTCAGTAATTTGAGGGTAAATTCATTATTTTTTCCTTACAATATGAGTATTTAATACTATAAATTACCCTGAAAACACTTTTACCTTTATCCCCGACATTTTAATATGTTGTATTTTTATCTGTATTAAGTACAAACTATTTATAAAGAGATTTTGAGACTTCCTCTTTAGCCCTGGGTTATTTAGAAGTGGGCTGTTTAATTTTCAAATATTTGATGATTTTTCAGATATATTTGCTATTGATTTACAGTTAAATATCATAAGCTATTAGAATATCATTGTTATGATTTCTACTCTTTAATTGGTCTATTTAATGAATATTCAGTATCCTTAGGAAGAATGTATAATCTACTGTTACTGGGTGAATTGCTCTATAAAAGTCAATGAGGACTATTTTGTTGATAGTGCTCAAGTCTTCTATACTATTATTGATTTTCTGTGTACTTTTTCTATCAGTTACTGAAAGAGGATTGTTGAAGTCTCCTATTATAGATTTGCTTACTAACAATATCTATTGTCTCATTTATTTTGATGCTCTGTTATTAGTAACATATACATTTAGAGTCAATATGTCTTCTTGGAGAATTGACACTTAATTATGACATAATTTTCCTATTTTATTCCTGGTAATATCTTTTGTTTAGAAGCTTGCTTTTACTGATATTAATATAGCTATTTCAGCTTTTTTGGGGGGAGTGAGTGTTTGCATGGTATAGTTTTATCTTTTTACTTTTAACCTATCTTATTATATATGAACTGTATTTTTATAGACAATATAGAATTGGATCTTGCTATTTGATCCAATTGATGATTACAATCTTTAGAAGTTACACTTAAGCCATTCATATTTAATGTGACTATGGAGGTAGTCAAATTGCTACCTGTTTTCTACTCATTTTATCTATTCTTTGTATACTCTTGTGCTGCCTTATTTTACACTAAATGACCATTATCTATTATATCATTTTACCTCCTTTATTGACTTATTGTCTCTTCTATTGACATTATTTTTACATCTTTTTATAAATTTTTTAGTAACTTCTTTAGGATTTAAAATATACATCTTTATATCTTTGATTAATCATGTTCTACTGTCAAATGATATTACTGATTCACCTGTCATATAAGGACCTTAAAACTGGCCCTAAAATGCCCTAATGCCCACAGTGTTGCTGTTATTTCAGACTAAGGATGTTGTTACCTGATGGT
>NW_011888808.1:7280057-7349010 GCF_000151845.1 Pteropus vampyrus | reverse complement strand
ATTTCAGCTTTTTTGGGGGGAGTGAGTGTTTGCATGGTATAGTTTTATCTTTTTACTTTTAACCTATCTTATTATATATGAACTGTATTTTTATAGACAATATAGAATTGGATCTTGCTATTTGATCCAATTGATGATTACAATCTTTAGAAGTTACACTTAAGCCATTCATATTTAATGTGACTATGGAGGTAGTCAAATTGCTACCTGTTTTCTACTCATTTTATCTATTCTTTGTATACTCTTGTGCTGCCTTATTTTACACTAAATGACCATTATCTATTATATCATTTTACCTCCTTTATTGACTTATTGTCTCTTCTATTGACATTATTTTTACATCTTTTTATAATTTTTTTAGTAACTTCTTTAGGATTTAAAATATACATCTTTATATCTTTGATTAATCATGTTCTACTGTCAAATGATATTACTGATTCACCTGTCATATAAGGACCTTAAAACTGGCCCTAAAATGCCCTAATGCCCACAGTGTTGCTGTTATTTCAGACTAAGGATGTTGTTACCTGATGGTGATATCAAGTGTGATCTAGGTAGAGATAGCAGCCTCTCCTACATGGTTATGTTCCTTTCCCTAATCCGTATCACAGTGGATATTTATGCTCTTTCAGACCTTTGCTCTGAGAAGCCATTGGAGTTCCTGAAGAAAGAAACTTCCAGAGGAGGCAAACCCCCACAATTTCTTCAGTGCTTAGACATTTCACATGATATTGCCAGCCTGCAATCATCCTTCTTCAGTATGTCATCTACTCTAGCTAAACTCTTTTTACCAGAGTCCTGCTGTGTCTGACAATTTTGTTTTGTTTTTGTTGTTTTAAGAATATGTTTTTTATCTGTATATAACAGTACTATTGCATTATTTGGAACATTTGTCTCCTAGCTGTCGCTTTCTAAAAAGGCAACTTCACATACGACTCTGACTAATTTAAATTCCTAAGTGTGTATCAACTGCAAGACTTTTTGTGACAGTAAATGTTACACCGAAAATATTTTATGATGGAAAGTCTTTAGAGTAAAATGCTCTTAGAATACTATAAGCAAATTTGAACATATTAAACAAGGAAGTTTTCAAACAGAAGTACTTAGTAAGTTCCTCACAACTGATATGTCTTTAAATAAGTACTGAAGAGAACAGTCCTATGCTGAGATGTATTCCATTACTGAAATAGCTGAAAAATCAATGTTTACTGGGGGATATATAGCCAGTTGTATATTTACATTGTGCAGTATACTCTATAATACATGCTCAAGGACTTTAAATTATTATAGCTAAGTGATTTACTCTT
The DNA here is from genome assembly GCF_000151845.1 of Pteropus vampyrus. Lineage (NCBI taxonomy): Eukaryota > Metazoa > Chordata > Mammalia > Chiroptera > Pteropodidae > Pteropus > Pteropus vampyrus. Next base: position 7,347,703 of record NW_011888808.1, on the reverse strand, counting down.
GAAATTCAAGGATTATTGTTATGTATTTCACGCTCATATTTTATATACTAGTAAGTTCATTTGGTTCAGAGTCCTAAATGTTTCCAAATGACTTCCAATGACAAACAGTTTGGAAAATAATAACTTTGAATCTCGCTTTTTTATTACAAGAGAATAGTGAAGTAAAAAAAAAATTGTTGATTTTCTGCTTACATTACAAAGTCTTCCCAATAACATTCATTGATATGAGGTTGCATTTTTTTTTAAGTTCAAGGACTAAGATCATTAAAAATATAAAATATAATGTCTTAATTTTTGTTATTGTCATTAGACAACTTCTACTATAGAATGGCTATTTTTGTATAATAATCACTAACTACCACAAAAGTCAGATACACAAATATTTCTGAATATGTTAACTCAAGTTTAGCTTAATTCTATTTTTAGGAAAGGTACAGAACAGAAAAGAATGTAAAAGAAGTCAAATTTAAAGTTTTTTACAAGATATAATTTTAGATTTAAAAAATCCAGCAAAGGGAAGAGGAAGAGGTACTTAATTCAAGGTAAACCTTTCATTTTTTATCTGCTTGCTTGCTGGGGGAAAATCAGTGAGTTGACTGAGAGCAAGAGTCATGTGATAATATTGTTTAATTATTCTGAAATGGGAAATAAAAGAATATTCAACATGGATACATTAAATTATTTTATGATGAACGAATTAAATGTTTTGCATTGAGGTTTTTTTTTTTTTTTAAATGACAGTGTATTCATGTTAATTATGAACTGAAACAATATAAGTGGAAAAAGAGGAATCAGTGGCATTTTTTGGTCTTGAGTTGGGGGAAATATGTTTCTGCCAGTGGCAACAGATGCAATGTTCAAGGCTGTGAAAATTCATGGAACCTTTGAACAATGACAAACAGTGCAGTAGAGCTGGAGCTGAGTTTTTGTTGAGAGTAGTGAGAAGAGATGGGTCTGAGAAACAAGCAGGAGTAAAATCACAGAAGGTTTCCAATAAATTACCAAGAAGTATTTTACTTCAAACTAGACTTCGGAAGACCAAGACAGATGTAAACTGCAGAGGCATGACCATATATCATTTCAGAATAATCATGCCGGCTGCATGGAGGGTGGGCACAAGGGAAGTCATAGATAATGAGCACCAATATTAGTCCAGTGACAGTAGAAACTGGGCAGAGGAGAAAGATTTAAGACAAAGTCAACAAGACTTTCTGATCGATTTGAAATGAAGGGGAGGAATTGCCAAAGGACAATTCAAGAATCACCTCAATTTACTGGCTATTGAAATAACTCATCATGCATATTTATGACTATGAATTAAGATGAAAGAAATCTTATTTAATATTCAGATTTTCAGAATTAACCTAAACATTTCCTAATGAAGCTTGCCTATAAATTATGCTTATTTCTATTTTCTTTCCCAGTACTCAAAAGCAGTAATTTTACTTTTCATGTTATCATAATAAGTATGCTAATAAGTATGTATAAATACCATGAAAATATTAATTGCAGAATATTTCCTTCAAAAATCTTTCATATGTTTGAATGTTCAAAACATGGTTTGTGATATTAAATAGATAAAAATATATAGTTAATTCTAAAAGATACTATGAAATAGAAAAGTGCAATCCATACAATCTAACTAAATTAAGAAAATAAAAAATTAGTGGGATATTTGTCCACATATGTTACCCACTGATTTGCATGAGTACTCATGAGAAATAAAGTGATCTTAGGCGGTGATAAAAAAAAAAAATACAATTACAAGATAGGAAGTCAAATTCAAAGCACTCTTGTAAGATCAACATACACGATAGTTTAGTATCCTTTTCTCAATATGTTTTAAGATGAATTTGGTTTAGGACACACCGTATTTTCATGTATATTGCTATTTTTAGAAAATGATGACATATTTCATCATTTTCTCATGAGTGACTGAAATTCAAGGTGAATGTGGGACTAATCCCTCAATTTTATAGTGAGTTCTAATAGAGTTTGTATTTTGATCCCTTATTTTATCTACTTCATTGAACGATTAGCAATATTTTCATTATTTGTGATGCTGGTTTAAGCCTTTGCTGAGGAAGTGCAAATCTCTTATCTTGAGTCACAATTAGAACCAAGTAACTTTGGGAAGAGTAACTTAAAATCCCTGATTAATTGATGACTAGGAAGGGTGGCAGTAAGTATATGGAAAAAAACATAAAACTTCAAGTCACTACTAAAGAAATATACTTTTCCTTTCCCTTTCACTTGCATCTGTTAGGCTCATTTCATGTTAGTGTCCTTTATATTAAAGTGTTTATTTGTCATATAATGGTATTTATTTGTTATTTAGAACTTTTTCATCATCATTCAATTAAATCCAGTAAACATTAACTGAGTTCTTTCTAAGTCACAAGTAACATGCTGGGTTTGGAATACAACAATGATTAAAAAACCTTCTATATCTTCAATAAAATGAGCATTAAGTGATGGATACTTACACATAAACAAATGGTTCTGTGTAAGAAAAGATAAATGCTAAGATATAAATTTTCACTAAGCTATGCTTTGGGAATTTAAAATGAATGTATTTGTCTCCCCTTTGAGTTTCAAGGACTATAAACATAAACTGTGTAGTGAATGTGAGTAAAAATTAAGATAAATATATAGTTGAAGGTAAAAATATGAAGCATTAGCCCACAGGTATGTAAGCCAATGTGTAAATGGCAATTATTTTATGGAATTGTACTGAGGTGTGAGAAAAAGAATGATCAAATAAGACATGGAGCTGTAGCTGAGGGATAATCTCATCCCTTCCTGAAGTGGAGATATGAGACTGGGTACAGACTCTGGAGTTAACCTGCCTTTTCTGAAACTTGATTTCACTAAAGTAGCTGGCTGCCCTTGGCCAAATTGCTTACTTCTCTCTACCTAAGTTTCTTAATTTGTAAAATGTGCTTGACATGTTATCCAGGCTCAGATGAGATGAGATATGCAAGCACTGGTCCTCTCTGGACCAAAAAATATAATCTGCTATTATTTCATTAAATCAATTATTCGTAGATACTTTATTATTCAACAGATGTTGACTTGTTCATGCTGTGCTTCAATTAATATTTCAAACAAGTGCCCTTTGGCTGGAACTCAAGTGACCATTTTTACCTCTTGTTATTATCAATGTTTACCTTTCTTTATCATAATAAATTAAACACTCTCTTAAGAGTTTTCAATTCTAAAGTTCATTTGCGTCTAATGAACTGTTTCAACACTTATAGACCTGCTACAGTGTATATTTCTAATGAACTTCAACACTTATACACGTGCTACATTATATATTTCTAATTTATAAATTTTTTAGTCACTTGAAATTCAGTGTTACTCAACTATTCCAAGGTAAAACTCTATAAGAAGCTAGGTTTAACATTTGTTATTTCTCAAGTTTTAGAGTACAGGTAATTAGAGAATCCTAACAAATTTTAGCCTTTAGGATAAAAAAATAAAGTTCCTAAGGTACAGTAGTTTGAGAGGAAAAAATTTCCCCTCTACCCTTCTTGAGTTCTTATGACTGGACTAATAAGAAAATTTGACACAAACCAGATTCACAGGAGAAAAACAATTTAATATGTGTATGGAGGAGATCGTAAATGATATTTTGAGAAATGATGAACTAGCCAGCTTTTTCATAATTTTAGACAAAGAAACAATATATTTGTGAAGAATTGGCAGGACAAAGACACCTAGGTTTGGGTGCTCATTAGTGAGGAATCTAAACAAAATTTGGGTTTGAGTAGTAAATTAGTAAAGGAATACCAGCATTTGTTTATGTAAGCTTTTTGGCCCTGGATTTCTTAACTCTAGTGATAAGGATGTCTCTTTCTTAGCCCCCCTGGAGCAAGAAGGGCACCTTTCACAGTAGAGATTTATTTTTTGCATTCAGGGAGACAAGGGAGGGTCAACATGCCCTTCTTACACCAGCTGCTTGTCAAATAATGTTATTCGAAGTAATCAGTATGCTGTTATGGAATATTTGGGGTAGCCAGTCCTGGACCCTGACAGTATTGTGATTTTTCTTGGCTGGGAATAAATGAGGGAGGAAGGCAGGCCGTTTCTAATCTAAATAACTCCTCACAGCAGAAAGATAATGCATGGGGATAGAGGCTTGGATGAGAGTACTGAAATCTCCCTTTCCCCTGTGGTTGATTAACAGAGTTTGCCATTATCCATGGTTATCATTACCATTCTGTCATGGGGGTGGGGAGAGTACATATGGAAGTGGCTGCAGTGAACAGAGAGGAGAGTCTACTGGAAGGTACTCTGTGGCAGCGGCATGAGCCTTGAGGCGGGGACTGCATGCGTCCACAATACAGGAGATTTCACAAAACACGAAATGGATTCACTTGCAATGCTAGAATAATTAACAATGTCACAAAATATAAAATGCCTAGCTTCAACTGAGCCTCAGAATGAATCAGGAACAGAACAAATGAAAGGTCTCAACTAAGATGGAAAGAGAGATCAAAGAAAATTGATGGCAGTATGATAACAAATGGGACATGCATACAGAGCTCTCCACAAGCATAGTCAAAGGGAAAATAAATTATAACTATAGAAAAATACTTATTTAAGTTTTTCTTTTGAGAAAACTAGCAAAAAAAAAAAACACAGAAAAGAACCAAATTCAAGGTTTAGAAGAAATTTTCCCATTGAGATTTAATGTTAAAATGAATTCAATAAACAGGAACTCAGAATTCAAAAAGAAAATTGCAGAAACACATGGAGAATAAAGCAAATCTCACACAGAACTAAGAAATGATTAGACACGGCAAGGAAGATAATAGATGTAGCTGAAAATGGAATTACTGACTAAAAGAAAGTAAAAACTTAGAAAGTGGTATAGTTTGAAGAAATTAGGAAGAAAGTAACAGATAATGAGGACGGTAAAAAACATCATCCAATTTAAATATAATTGGTATTTCTATATACTTTAACAATGAAAAGAAAAATATTTTAAAATAGTGTATTTTTCTGAAAAGAAATTTATAAAGGTAATAACTGAATTTGGAGTCCACAAGAGCACTTTGGAAAATGATACAGATAGTTGACACTGAGACATATACATTTTAAGTTTCAGAACTTCGAGAATAAAAAAAAAATAAGCAACCAGGCAGAAAGAAGCAATTCACTTTCATGGGATGAAATGCAAGCTGGGCCCAGATCTCCTGTGAGTGCCAATCAGTGCCAGAAGGTAAAAAAGCCATCGTCACATTTCTCAGTTAAATAAAATGAGTCTCTAATTAAGGTGTTCAGCTATAAAAACAGGACTTAGCATTGTAAAACCTGAAAAGTTAAAAAAAAAAAAAAGCTAACACCTATTTGTCTTTCTTGAAGACAAAATTCAGCCAAACTAAGGACTCAGAGAAGCAAACAGAAGACTACTGTAATATTTCTGTTACTACTGTAACAGAAAACAGAGGAGTCATGTCTGAAAACTTTTTGTGAAATTGTAATATTAAGTTTGTACACAGCCTCTTTTTTTTAACTGAACACAGGTAATGCTCAAGCATTCACAAACATGCAGAAACTCAGACACCTATAAACTGCTTTCACAAATATTAAAAACAAAGCAAAACAACAAACAAACTATACAGTTAATTCAATGAACTAAAAGATGAATGGAACAAAGTAGCTCATGCCTAGAGAAGCTTTAGCAAAGTGATTGGTGGCCATGCTGAATACTATAAGGACTCAAACATGTGCAGCACGAAGGAGAACTAAGAAATGTGAAGACTTTGATATATTTGAATTGCTATTGATGTAGTAATGGAAAATATTAGAAAAATTCTTTAAACCAGGAATGGATGAAATACTAATATAGATCCTGAGGCAATCTCAATCTGGCCTTATATGGTGAAAGGACTTTAATCTATTTTAAAATATAATTTATATTAAACAACCATAGAATTTAAGGCTATAGCAGAAAAATTTAAGTAACAAAAATGATGAAAATTGAGAGATAATAGATGGTGATGTGGGAGGAAATTTAAATGAACTAATTTCCTGATCTTTCAAAAAAGGATTTAATCCCAATTCAAATTACGAAAAAAAGATAATGCTCTAAATGCTTTAATTTTTTCATAATATACTTTTTTTAACTTTAGGGGAATGTTTAAGAAGAATCTTGTATATGAATAATATAAATTTGTATCTGAAATTCACCATATCTTTCAGTATGATTTTCTTTCTTTGAGTACTTCAAATCCAAGTAAAAGTGTATTTTATTAATATATCATGCATATATTAACTTAAATAAAGGTATATGTAAATATATTATTGGGGGGGCGATCTCAGAAAACAATGGTGAAGAATAATGGGAGAGAAACAGAACTAGAGGGAGGGCCAAAACAGAGAGATGTGATTAATATTTCCATCACTCTTGTCTATTGGTTGCATGATTACAAAGAACTATCTGAGAAGTATTGTGAAGTGTATCTCAGGACCAGGGAACTAAAGAAGAATGCATTGATCCATCAGCTCTCATTCTATATTTTTCAAAGATTTACTCCATAATACACTAATTCCCCTTCACTTGGGTCACATATGTGAGGAAGCCAGGTTGTATTTACAGTGATTAACTGTCCTGATTTTTCTAGGACTGAGGGAGTTCCTGAGAGACTTTTGGTCCTAAAAACAGGAAAGGCCTGGGAATCCTGGAATGAGTTGATCTGGTCACCTTTATTCTAGCTCATGCCTTAGTTCAAGGAAAAAAGACATGGTGGAGGAAAGAGGCATTGATATGGACTTGAGGTGAGAGCCTTTACACTGAATAACCAGTTACTTCAGTAGTGGTGGAATAAGAGAGTAAAACAGAGAACATCTGAAGTGATGTATAGAAACAGTGGTGTATAGTAACAACTAAGATGTTGTACTTCTCCAATAGTTAGCTCTCATGTAAAAAAATGGGTCTGAACTAAGGGGAGCTGTCTTGTAGGACTGAACTTTTAACCTCTGGAATCTGATACTATCTCCAGGTGCATAGTGTCAGAATTGAGTTAAATTACAGGACATCTAGCTGGTGTTAGAGAATTGTTTGTGGAATGTATGAGAAACGCCTTCCCTCACATATGTTGAAATTGGGGCTAGAATCCCATATTTTTTTCTTTAAATCAGTATAAGGACATTTCTGATGAAAGTATGGTCAAAGAAAACAAAGGAAAAATGAAGAAAATGGTTCTCCATAGTCTCATAGAATTTATAGATATCATCTTTATAAATAGTAGGTAAAATGAACAATGAGAAACAAAGATTTCAAGAAAACTTTATATGATGCCCAAATAATATGGAAGCGAGTTGGAAAATGTCAGAATGTGACAAAAAATAAAAAGCCAGTGCAGAAAATAAATGCCTATTATAGATAAGAAATGTTACATGTTCATAAGTAGTTATGAGGGTGATTATGAGTGAAAAGAGGAAGAGGGAGATGAAATTATGCATTTATGCATTTTATTCAATACTAGATTCCTATTTTGTCGATTTTAGGTTGTATTTTCCTTCCCTTTTCATGGAATAAAAATATCATTTTTTTCTAAAATAAGCAAAACAATATGTATGATGTATTTTTTTATGGGGGTGGGGGAGGGACATTTTCAAAAGGTGAATCTACTGCCCAGCTTCTAGAACAAAAATAAAATCTTGATGTTTCTCACTAAATAGGTCATACCAGAAATATGTTTTTTTCCTGTGTTTCTAAAAAAGTACTTTTAGATAAAAGCATAAAATTATTTAAAAGAGTAATGCATTAAAAAAATTGGAAATTTTGTGATAGTGATTAGCAGACAAAGAGGAAAAGTGACAGTCTAATCCTCCAGGGTATAGTAAGTGCAAGCCTATCTTCATGTTGTTACCCCAGGGGACTTCATGCTCAGAATAAGGAGAAGCAGAGGAAAGTGAAGTAGAGATGAAAACAAAATAATTTATTAAAGTTTTTTATGAGACAACTGTACTAGTCATCTGACCAGTTTACTTCCCACCAATATATTGATGCATCAAGACTGGAAGCATCAGGCATTTTTTCCTAAAGCAAAGCATTAAAATGCTTACCCTTAAAATAGCACTGTCAAATAGATATTTTAGAGACAATGTCAATGTTCTGTTATCAGCTCTGTCTAATATGGAAACCACTGTCGCATGCCATTATTTTAATATTGCTAATGTTGCTAATTTGGCTATTTAAGTATTTAATTTTACTTAAATGTGCATTCTAATATCATTTAATTTTAATCAATTTACTTAATTTACTTTTAAAATTTGGGCTTCTAGGAAGATGATGTGAATGTACTTTTCTCTATTTTCCTTACTAAGTACAACTAAAAACTCTGGATATTATATGTAAAATAAAACACACACCCACTCACACACACGCACACACGCACACACACGCACACATGCACACACAACTCTGAAAGATGAAGAGAAGCCATATATCAGATAAGGAATTTGGTGCCAAGGAACAACATAGTGGCGAGTTCCATGGGTTTGATTTTTGCTTAATATGTCTCAGAATTAGATCTGAAGAAACTGGAGACTTGGAAATGCCAACTGGCCCAGACAATAAAAACTCTGCCGAAAGTCTGCTCTCTTAAGCCAACAAACTGAGAAAGAGCAGCCCAGAAAGATTAAAAAAAAAAAAATTGACAATAAATGTTCCACTACAGAAAGCACTATTAAAAAAAATAGTGTCCCTGCTCCTCCCATTGAAGAAGAATTAAGAAAGGCATGCTGAAAAGGCACTTGAAGAAATAATGGCTGAAGAATACCAACCACATTTGGCAAAAGACATAAACATACAAAATGAAACTGAACAAATTCTAAAAAGGAAAATTTAAAAGAAAATCACATTGAGACACAGCATATTGAAATTTCTAAAACATAAAAATCTTGATAAAAGCAAAAAAAAAGGAAAAAAAGAAAAAGAAAAAAAAAAGACAGCTAACCAAAAAAGAGGGGGGAAACCGATAAGAATGACAGCCAATTTCCCACAAATAATAGCTGAGGCAAGACAAAAATGACATAACAGTTTTTAAAAGCTGAAAGAAAAGAACTGTCAATCCAGAATATTATATCCATTGAAAACATCTTTCATGAATGAAGAGAAAATCTTCTCAGAAGAAAATTAAAAGATTTGTTGCTACCACATAGAAAGGAAATGATAAAAGCAGAAAACTTGGAAATTGGAAGGAAGAAAGAACATAGGAAGCAAAACAAAAAAATTATATATACAACAGACTTTCTTTCTCTTGAATTTCTAAATTATGATTATTGTTTGAAGCAATAATTACATAATTATTTAATATGGTTTTAAATATACATAGAGGAAATATTTAAGATAATTGTATTATAAATTGGGAAATGTAAAGTGACTTAATGGGTAAGATTTCTAAGGTTTATTCAAACTAGTAAAATGATGACATCAGTGCTAAGTTTTGTGTATATAATGTAATACCTAGAACCACTACAAAAGTAAACTGACAGATGAACTCAAAAATATTAGCTAAATCAAAATAGAATTCTAAAAGAAAATATTCAAGTAACCCATAAGATAGCAAACAAAAAACAGAACACACGGAAAAAAAGAAAACTAAATGGGTAGGTTAATTATATCAAAAATTACTTAAAATGTAAATATATAATACTCCACTTAAGAGAAAGAGATAGAAGATATTAAAAAACATTACCCAATTATATACTATCTATACTAAATACTTCAAATATAAGCATGTTGCAATGAATAAAATGGAAAAACTCACTGTTATGCAAAAAATGCAGGATCATCATATTTATATCATTAAAAAGTAGATTAGAACAAAAAAAATTATCAGAGATGGGAAATTTTATTATTATGAATGGACCAATCCACCAATATGACATAACAATCCTAAATGTATATGTAGCGAAGAGCTGCAAAACAGGTAATACAAAAAGACACAACTGACAGGAAATATAAACAGATCCACAGATGGAGCTGGTGACTCCAGCACCCCTCTCTCAATAACTGATAGAATAGCCAAAAAATCTTCAAGATTATAGATCTCAAAAACATCAAAAACCAAGAGAATATTGACATTTATAGATCACTCTATCCAACAACAGCAGAATGCATTCTCTTTTTCAAGCACCCATGGAATATATACCAAGATAGAATACATCTTGGGCATAAAACATAGCTCAAAATAATTGAGTTGAAATCATACACAGCAAGTCCTCTAGATGCAAGAAAATAAAACTAGAAATCAATAACAGAAGGACAATAGGAAAATCTTGATGTCTCAAGAAAAAACTTTTAAAATGAATTAAACTGCATAGAAATGCACTACAACATATCAAATCTGTGGAATTCTGTTAAAACAATGCCAAGAGAAAAAATAACATAACAATGGCATATTTTAGAAAAGAAGAAATAAAAGAACAAAGTAAACCTGAAGCAAGCAGAATAAAAGAAATCATAAAGAACAGTAATCAATGAAATTGAAAAATAGGAAATGATTGAGATAATCGATAAAACAAAGAAATGGTTCTTTGAAAAGATTAATAAAATTGACCAACTTCTAACAAGAATGATAAAGTAAAAGGACAATTTATGAATATCAAAGTAAGAAGAGAGGATATAACTATAGAATCTGCAGACCGCGAAAAGATACTAAGTGTATGCTATGAACAACTTTACAAACATAAATATGACATATTAGATGAAATGGACTAATTCCTTAACACACTTGCCACTATGAAATAGATCACTTGCATAGTTCTATAATCAATAAAAGAATTTGCTATTTAAAAAAAAAAAATCCCCAAAACAAGTGTCCAGTTATATTTGGTTTCATTAGAAATAATACCACATATTTAGAGAGTTAAGAGATTTCTTCAAAATTTCTTTTAAAAAACAGACCAGAAAGAAACACTTTACAATATATTTATGACTATACTATTACAGTTATACCAAAACAACAAAAAGACAATGCACAAAAAGAAAACTATGGACCAATATCCATCATGAAATAAATGCAGAAATCCTTAGCAAAATATTAATAAGTAGACTAGAGGAGAATATAAAAATAATTGTATACCTTTATCAATTAATATTTACTCTTGGAATGCAAGGCTGGTTCAATATTTGGAAAATATCAATGTAATCCATCCAATTAATATCCTAAAAAAGAAAATTTTCACGGTAGTATAATTCAATGCAGTAAAACTTCACAACCCATTCAGAATATATTAAAAAAAAAAAACCTAGAAAAATGGGAATAAATAAGAACTTTTTCCACTTGATAAAGAGCATCTATGAAAATTAAAAAGGAAAGCAAAAACAAAAATCCCACAGTTGACATTATACTTATTGGTGCAAGATTATATTATTTCCCCCATTAAGATCAGGAATAAGGCAAGGATAGTCATTCTCATTACTCTCATTTAATATAATACGAGAAGTTCCAGCAAGTGCAATTAGGTAAAAAAAAAAAATTTTAAGTTATTAAAAGAAAAATAGATGGGAAAGGAAGAAGTAAATTGTCTTTATTTGCAAATGACAGGATTATATACAAAGAAAGGTCTAATAATTCACATATATATATACACTAAAAAAATACCTTCCTAGGATTAATAAGTTTAGCAAAGTTACAGGTTATAAGCATAAAATATTAATTGTGTTTCTATATTGCAGGAATCAATAAATGGACACTAAAATTAAAAACTGAATGTCATTTATATTACTAAAGAAGTGAAATACAGGTAAAATAACCAAATATTTATAAGACTTGCATTAGAAAACTATGAAATACTGATGGAATAAAAATCTAAATAAATGAAAAGACGTATAGTGTTGTAAGTTGAAAGATTCAGCTTGGTTAGTATTAATTAGTTTGCGACAGCTGTTGTAACAAAGTATCAAAGACTGAGTAGCTTAAATAACAGAAATATGTTTTCTCACAATCCTGGAGGCTAAATCCAAGATCAAGGTATCAGTAAGATTGTATTTTTCCTAAGGCTTCTCTCCTTGGCTCATAAATGGTCATCTTCTCTCTGTGCCTTTGTACGGTCTACCTCTGTTTGTCTGTGTTCTAATTGCCTGTCATATTGGATTAGAGCCTATTCTAATTACTTTATTTAACTTAATTACCTCTTTAAACACTCTTTATCCAAATACAGTCACATTCTCATAATGTTAAGCCTGAGGGTTAAGACTTCAACACATGGATTTTGGAGAGGAACAATTCAGCTCGTAAAAATAAGAATGCTAATTCTGCCAAAATTTATATGTAAGTTTAAAGTAATTTCTATTAAAACATCAGCAAGAATTTTTATATAGAATGATTTTAAACTATATATGGAAACCATCAAAGGAACTAGACAATCTAAGAGTTTTGAAAATAAAGAATACAGTGGAAAGAATCAGTGTACCCAATTTTAAGACTTATTATATTATCTATAGTAATCAAGACTATGTGATATTGGTAGAATAAGCACATGAGTCAATGGAAGAGAATAGAGACTTCAGAAACAAACCTACAAATATGCCCAAATAATTTTTGAGGATAGTGGAAAAGAGCAATTCAATAAAGGAAAGACAGTCTTTTCAACCAATGGAACTAAAACAATTTGATAGATAAGAAAATTGATCTTTGACCTAAGTCATAAATCTTACACAAAAATTAACTCAAAACAGATTATAGAGGTAAATATAAAATGTAAAATACAAAACTTTTAGCCTCAAACTTCGAAGGTCTTTGAAATCCTGTGTGTTCTTAGACTTTGACACCAAAAGCACAATTCGCAAAAAGAAAAATTGATAAATAGATCTCCATAAGAATTAAAAACCTTTTGCTCTATGAAAGACCAGTTATTAATAGCATAAGACAAACTGCAGAGTGGGAAAAATATTTGTAAACTACATATGTGATGAAGAAGGACAAGAATGTGCAATATATAAAAACTCATAAAACTCCACAATAATAAATAAATAAATAGATAGATAAATAAATGACAAGCAGCACAATTAGAATTACACAAAAGAAACAAAAAAGAAATTTCACCTATGATACAGATGGAAGATAAGCATATGAAAAGATGTACAACATGAGCCATTAGGGAAATGCTAATTACAACTACAATAAGATATGATTATATACATAGAATAATGGGCAAAATAATGCCACTAGAGTGACAACACCAGATGCTGGCAAAGATGTAGAGAAATTGAATCTCTCATATGTTGTTGGTGAGAATTCAAATTGGTACAGCCACTATGGAAATTAGTTTGGCAGTCCCTTAAGAAAGAAACATGCAATTATGATATGATCCAGCAATTCCACTCCTGAGCATTTATCCCAAGGAAATTAAAATATATATTCACAAAAACTTATATCTGCATTATCTCTTGCCACTGCTAGTGAATCTATAATTATCTCAAAATGAACATTTTATTTAAAATTAATTATGTTTAAATCCTAAATAGGAATAGTAGTCTGATTATTGATATAGTATTATAAAGCCTTTATCAATTTGGCATTTGTGTTGTCAAGAGCTAGGTATGCTGCTGTGACTATGTCAAAAGATTATTCTGTGCATCTTCTCATCCTGCAATACTCTACATAAGTACAGACCTAACTACAAGACAGACCTATTTAGAATCAGTTGAAGGAACAGATATTATCTAATATCTATCTATATATCTATATATTATATGTTAGCTGTTAATTTCATAACATAGGAAGACCCTTTACCGTGAGCTTAAGTGAAGAAAAAAACTAAATTTGTAAGTTAAGCAAAAGAAAGTTACGAGAGAGAGAGAGAGAGAGAGAGAGAGAGAGAGAGAGAGAGAGAGAAAGAGAGAGAGAGAGAGAAAGGAAATCCAGCGGAGCAGATAATGAAATTCTGGTGCAAACTATTTCAGGTATTTTTAAGAAAATAAGGCATTAGAATAGAATGATAAGCATGATTTAAAACAACAACAAAAAACTGTTGAGGACAAAAGCAGTATGCGAAATTTTAAAAAGTCGATACAGACTTTAAAAATGAAAGAAATAAGATAAAAAATTATTTTCCAAATATGATTTAAAATAATTTTTTACCAATTGAAGAAATCCTTTTAACTTAATAATCTGTCTCAAGTGATATTTGGATTGTGAATTTGTACTCCTAGAGATGGAAAGCTAACTGGTATTTCATTACTTAATATGCTCACAACCATAATAATGCAAATATTGTTCATTGGCCTTTAATTTTGAGAATCAAAATAAAATAATCATCAAATACAGAAATGGAAGAGAGGACTTGAGAAAGTTAAATATCCATATTTGATATTAGGGGAATAATCATTGTTATCTGATATTAATAAATACAGAAAATAACATTATTTTGGAAGGGAAATAACCAAAATATAAACAATTAAAGAAGTCCTCTGCAGAGTAGATTTAGAAGTGAAGAAGTGGTTATGAAACTGTCAATTTTCAATATAAGACATCTTTAATGTTATTTTTTAATGTGCATATATTACTTGATACAAGTAATATATAATGCTATTTACTTATAAGCGATAGTGACTTCTGATATGAGGATGCTTATTTTTGAATTTATACGAAAAATTTTAGAATAGAAACAACTTACCAAATTGGAATATAATGCATATATCCATTTTTTCTAGCATTTTTTTTATGTATTCATATCTTATTTTTCCTTGCTTTATATTGCTGAGTTTGAAATTTCACTCACCAGAGGCTTTTTGTTTCATCCTAGCTACTTGGCTAGCAGCTGCTTCTATTTGCAAGCATATATCATGTGAATTACAAGTAAATAAAATAATTTGCCTTCAATTAGACTAAATTGTTACCAAGTGGATTCTTGTGCCCTGATTATGCCTTCATAGTCTAAATAGCCACACTCACAACTCAAATGTGCTTTTAATTTAATTAATTATTCTTTTTAGTAAGGAAACTTTGTTTTATATAAACTATGATGTCATTAAAATAGCTGTGATAACAATGAGAATTGCCTTGTATTAAGAATAACGATTAATAGTAACATTTAAATAGTATTACCATGCAAAGTATAATGTTTATTTCTAATTTTAAAGTTAAAAATCTTAAAATCTTCCTGGCTTTATTTTCAAGAAAAGTCAATATTTAAAAATGGATGCATGTGAGATAAATCATCCAATTATTTTATTTCTATGTTTAAATCTCCTAGTCTTCTGGCAAGTCACTATGGCTTCATTCCCACCAGAGAGTGTCTGGCATCTCCAATCTTATCCCAGAAATCCAAAATTATATTGTCTGAAATAATTATCCAGGCAGGTGTTTTTATTTTATTCCCATAAGTTTAATATTAATCTATGATGTTACTTATCTTTTCAGCTAGACATCATACCACATACCTTACAAATACATTTATTACAGTTTAAAGGATATTTTTCTTCCATGTTTGACTAGTTTTATACCATTTCTTTCCCCTGATAATGAATATAATTAAAAATAATCATTGACTATTTTGTTTTAATTCAGAAAATCATCAGGAATTATTATTTCCTGATAAGGACACTTTTGTTAAAAACATGATTTTTTAAAAAGGTCAAAATGATCAATGTAATAAACCTTGAAATATTTTATTCTCTGAATTTAGAAATTTAAGCTATGACAGGATATAACTTTTTTATTTTATAAAATGTATGTAAAAATAATAGCAAGTTTTAAAGTAGTTAACTTTATTATCCCACAGGAACATGAAAATTAAATAATTCAATGAGAAAATATTTCATAATCCAATAGAATAATCAGTTCTATCAATATTCACAAGTCTTACCTATAAATTTATAATGCAAATATATATAATGATTTTTAATATTTTTCAATTAAAATTAGGAATCAAGAGAACATAATATTTTTGATAATGAAGCATTTTTACCATGTTACTTTTATTCTTCCATTATACTTCTCAAATATAAAAGTTATATTCTATTACCATATTTATGAATTGAAAAATCTTCTTTGCTTAATTTCTCCATTATCAAGAAAATGAAAATTGAGTGATACATTTCCATTTATTTATTAATTTCAAATTTTTATAATTTTAATTTATTTCTCAAATATAAATAATTATAATTATAAATATGTTATAAAATGAGAAAGAGTGAAATTTATATTTTGTGAATTTGTGTTAATGATACTTAATTTTATTTACATTTATTGTCGATTTGAAATAAATACTATCATAAGAGACAAAGGACTTTATGTAATTCTAAAAGTCAATCCATGAGGAAGATGTAATAATCATAAATATATATGCATCCAACAGCAGAACATCTAAATATGTAAAGCAAACATTGACAGAACTGTTGAGAAAATACACCATAATGCAATAATATTAGGCAACTTCAATCTTCCACTTTTAATAGCAGAGAAAACATCCAGATAGAAGATTAATAAGAAAATTTTAATGAATAACACTATAGACTAAAGGAACCTAACAGACATAAAAGAACATTCTACCGAACATCAACAGAATATACATTCTTTTAAACTGCTTATGTTTTTCTCCAGGATAGATCACATGGTAGATTACAAAACAAGTCTTAACAACATTAAGAAGGTTGAAATTATACCAAGTATCTTCTCCTATCACAATGGAACAAAAATATAAATAAATATCGAAGAAAACTAGAAAATTTACAAATTTGTGGAATTAAACTATCTTCAGAGGAACAAAGTTGGAGCTATTGCATTTCCTGATTTCAAAATATAGTTCAAAGTTACAGTAATCACAACACTATGGTACTGGCAAATAGACAGACATATAAACCAATGGAACAGAATAGAGAACCAGAAATAAATTTACGTATATATGATCAACTAATATTTAACCAGGGTGCCAACAATACACAATAGGCAAAGGATAGTCTTTTCAACAAATGGTGTTGGGAAAGCTGGATATCCACAGGCAAAATAATGAAATTTATACCTTACATTACACCATATACAAAAATCAAGTCAAAATGGATTAAAGATAAGACTTGAAACTATAAAACTTCTGGAAGAAAATAAGAGAAAAGCTTTATGATATTGGTCTTGTTGATGATTTTTTAGATACAACATGAAAAGCCCAGGCAATAAAATAAAAAATAAGCAAGTGGGATTACATTTAACCACAAAGTTTCTGCATAGGTAAGGGGACAATCAGTGGAGTGAAAGGCAACCTATAGATTGGTAGAAAATATTTGCAGACCATATATTTGATAAGGGCATCATGTCAAAAATATGTAAGAAACTACTATATTTTATAATAATAAAAGAGCTAATGACCCAATTAAAAAATGGCCTAAGGAGTAGATTAGACATTTTTCCAAAAAATATATACAAAAGACCAACAAGTATATATTTTTTAAAAATGCTCAATGTCACTAATCATCAGGAAAATGCAAATCAAAACCACAGTGAGCTATCACCTCACACCTGTTTGGATGGCTATTATAAAGGGGAAAATAAAGGGCAAGTGTTGCTTGAAATATGTGTCATAGTTTGAAGTCTGTACCATAGGTACTGTGTTAAAACTACTAAATTTAACTATTTTGCTTATATTTACATTCCTCAAAGACTTGAGGAAAAAAGTTGGTGGTAAAAGTTCTGCCTCATTTCAGCAGTAAACTGTACATGCAAAGCCTCTGAAATGCATTGATGTCTCTTGTTAATACATATTTTGTCTATCTATGCTAGGTAGGAGCTACAGATTAATATTTTATTCTCTATTTTTTATTGCATTTAACACAGTACCAGAAGGGACATTACATAACAAACTAATAAGTGAAGTCTTTGTTAGCTATTTGATCAAATGTGTTTCATGAAAACTGCCTAGAAACATCAAAACAATTAGTCAGACCCAAAATTCAATCTGAGCTAGCATTCATATTCAAAGATTTGCATTCAGGTAAGTTCAGAGACTAAATATTATATTTTGATTTGTTTTGAAGTGGCCATCTGCCCATATCAAAAAGCTACTACAGCAGTTTGGCAGGCAGATTAAAGAACTAAAATAACTATTTTATGTAGGTTTGGTTCATAGGCATCCCAGTGTTGCTTGGAAAGCACAAAAAGTAATGTTTACGGCCTCTGGTACTTTACCAAGTTGCCACCCAAAAGGGCTATAACTTCTAAATTGTCAAAAATTACAGCTTTCATAAGAACCTTTTAAAGAAACTTTATAAATATGTATCGAACTTTAAATATCAACAGCCAACATGTTTTAAAACAGCATAAAAATCTAATAAAATATTGTGGAAAATTACATGATATAATAATCCTGATTATAATAATCTATAATTTATAACCTGACATATTTAAAATACTCTTTTTGATTAAAAAGGGGCTTCAAAGATATCAATAGTTTCATTTGTACATTAAATATTTGTGTGATTTATGTGATGCTCAGTAGTCTAATTTTTATTTTTTTTAAAGCAACTTAATGCCACAAAGACTTACTTTATTAGAATTGGAGGACATATAAAGAGCTTCCCAGACCATGAAATGCTAAAGGAGTTCATAAACACCAAGCCAATATTACAAGAAATGTTGGAGGGACTTCTTAAAGAAGAAGGAGGAGGAGAAGGAGGGGAAGGGGGAGAGAGAAGGAGAGTGTGAGGAGAGGGGGAAAGGGGAGAAAAAGGAGGAGGGAAAGTATGAATAATGAAATGTCAACAACTATATATCTAGCTGCAATTACTTTCAATGTAAATGGATTAAGTGCTCTAATCAAAAGATAGGGTGGCTGAATGGATAAGAAAACAAGACCCTTACATATGTTGCCTACAAGACACCCACTTCAGATCGACACTCATAGACGCAAAGTAATGGTATGAAAAAGATATTTCATGAAAATGAAAACAAAGCAATATAAAAAGCTAGGGTAGCGATACTTTATCAGCCAAAATGGACTTTAGAACAAAGGCTATAACGAGATAAAGAAAAAATCAGTAATTCCACTTCTGGGTATTTAACCAAAGAAATCCAAAATACTACTTTGAAGGGACTTGTGAATCCATATGTTCATTGCAGCATTATTTACAATAGCCAAAATATGGAGGCAAACGAGGTATCCATCAATAGAGGAATGTATAAAGAGGTGGTACATATATATAGAATGGAATATTAATCAGCAACAAAAAAAAAGAAAGAAATTTTGCCATCTGCAGCAATATAGATGGACCTAGAGGAGCAAGTCAAACAGAGAAAGACAGATGTCATATGATTTCACTTATCTGTGGAATGAAAAACAAAATAAATGAAGAAACAAAATAGAAACTCATAGATAGGGAGAACATTTTGATGGTTGCCAGATGGGAGGGTTTTGGGGGGATGGATGAAACATGAAGGGATCAAGAATTGGTAGTTACAAAATAGTCATGGAGATGTAGAGTATATCATGCGGAATATAGTCAGTTCTATTGTAATAAATATGTATGGTGTCAGATGAGTACTGAATTTATTAGGGTGATCATAAGTTACATAAATGTCTAATCACTGTATTAGAATTAAAGTAAAAAAAAAATTAAAAAAAGACTTACTTTAGTCACACCTTGCTGGAATTTAAGTAGAAAGCCTTTATCTTCATCCCTTCTGCCCCTCCTTCTCCCTTCTAAATTCCTGTTTTCAACCTTCTCTCAAGTCTGTGCCCGAGACTACAGGCCTTTGCAGTTGCTTTTCTTGGAAGAGTAGCCATTGAAAGAAGTTAAAGGTGCCTCTCAGGTAGCAAGTTGGGATTGGGTGAGGAAGAGTGAGCAAGAAGATAAGCTCCCTTGGTATTCAGAACTTGGAGAAGAGCCTGTAGTACACAGTGGACCACCAGCTGAGCTCCAGATGCAGGCCGGCAAGGAGAAAGGCAACCCCAGTATAGGCCTAGAAAAAAGTAGATGTGGCTGCGCTTCTGCGAGCTCATCAACCAGATTATGAACACCAAGAACAGCAGGAGGATGTTTCCAGTGCTGAAGGTGACCCCAAATACATGGACCCCAAAGCCATGTATTCTTTCCACTTGGACTTCGTGGTGCTGGACAACTATCTGTGGAAGTACATGAACAGAGACTGGGTGCCTGGGGGTCATTCTGAGCTACAGATATGTTGTAGCTGCTAGCCCCCGAAAGACACATGGACCACCAGAAATCGGTGAGTTATAGGAAACATGCTCTTTATTCAGCCAGCTGGGTCTGCCAGGGATACACAGACCCCAAATTAAGCAGCCCCGAAATGTAGAGGTTCAGGGTTTTTAAGCCCTAAATCCCATTCCTCATTCTGTCTTAAACACAAAGGTCTATTTTTCTCCTATTCACTACCTGTCAACCCACTGGTCAGGTGTGCAAGCGGGGGTACAGAAGCATAAAGCTTATTGTTAGAATGTTATGTTTCCATGGGTGATAGTCTATGTTCCCATGGGCGATAGCCAAGCAGTAATTTTCCAGCCAGCACAGATGCCCAGCGGTATCTACATTCACCCTGACACTCTGAACTCAGGGGCCTACTAAATGAATGTTCCTGTATCTTTCGGCAAAGTTAAACTCATCAACAAGCTCAACAGAGAGTGTCAGATCATACTGAGCTTCTTACATAAATTTAAATTTTAAATTCACGTAGTAAGAGTTGAGGGTTTACATAGGATGATTACCAGCCATTGCATTCCCAAGACTCAGTGCCTATCTATGATGGCTTATCAGATTGAGGAGACCATAGCTCTTCAAACTAAATACAATCCACTTGCAAAGGCTTGCCTTGATGCAAAGAGAAACAGAGGTCACAAAGATGAGATTGAGGAATCCAGAAACAAAAAGCAATCCGGGTATTTTTAATGAAATGGCTTATTTCTGGAATCAGTACTTTCTGTCCACTGCCAATCCACACCCTTGGTTTGAAGGTCCTTTCTCACTTTTCTCCACACATGGCTGTGAAAGATACTCTATCCTGAGGAACCACAGTTCACCCTCTCCCCGCCTCAGCCCATACACTCATTGCAACAATTAACAATAGCTTTTTTTTTTTTTTTACTTCAGGTCTTATTTTTAATAAAACATATTAGTCTGACAGTTCCAGGGTACAAAATGAACCAATATTATACTGATTAATGATAACAGCACACAGATCAAGCCTTCCTGAAAGGAACAGTCTCCTCCTTGATGCCCTCTTTGGTTACACTGCAGTAGGTCCGCGATGTTTCTTGGACATAGAAATGAAGATGTCTTTCACATGCCATATCTGTCCAAGGGCAGTGGGATATGTTTCACATTCTTCTTATTTTGAAAAACAACCTAGTTGGCAAGCAGGGTCTGTAACATGACACTTGCTGAGACTCCAGCCTTGAAGGAGTCTCTCTGGTGGGACCCCTCCGGGTTAAAGCTGTACACGGCTCACTTCCTTTCTTTAGCAAGTCTTTGAATGATGTAAATATTGTATGGAAAGAAGTACTTTGAATAGAGAATCATTCAACGACATTGCAGCAACAGCACACATAGTCATGGCCTTATGATTGAAATGCTTATACATCTTTAGTTTGGCTTCAATAATCTTTGTCAGGATAAGACAGTCTCCATGAAAATTGTTGAATTCAATGGTTGTTTTGGAAAATTAAATACAATAGCAAGTTTTTAAGTTTTCTGCCTAATACTTTCAAATTCGTCTTCTGTTAAATGACTGTGCATCTAGAAATATTTATTTTGGAAAAAGAATAAGCAAACTCTTTTGCACAGAATGAAAAACTTTAAGTTGGATTACACAAAGGAACACATACTTTTCAAAGGAGAGTGATTTTAAAAGCTTATAAGCTTATAATGACTTAGCAAAGGTTTTCTGAAGATCAAATGCTTCTTAAATGCCCCCTCTTTTAAGTGGTAATTTCTAAATTAATTGGAAGCATGCAAAGTGATTTTAAATAAATGATTTAAAAATCAACTTTAAATTATTTTAACTGGCTCTTTAAGTTTTACATTAATAAATCTCAGTTTATGATATAATTTAAATTTTTCTGATGAATTATGAGATTAAGTTCATCCAAAGAGGAGATAATGCTCTTCTGCACTCATTTGTGGTAACTGGAACAATGACTCTATTAGACTAAAAAAATGATATTTTGACAGTATTAAGATGCAAATGTATGTGAAAGTAACATTTTGCCAAAGAGGAGCAGATGTATTTTTATACCAGTCCTGATTTAGAGCTTTTCACAGGATATTCCTTTTGTCTGGAAATGACTTTCCCCACATAATTGTCTGACTTACTCCTTCAATTTCATTTCTCATGAAGGCCATACCTGACCACTCTACTTCAACTGCTCTAATGCACTCTGAAAACTCCTTGATTTTTTAGATTTTTTTTCAGAATTTATCAATTTTTAATCTACTGTTATTTACTCATACTCATTTATGTTCAGTACTGTTTATTGATTGCCTCCCCATGCCTCAGCCAGAATTTAAGTTCCTCAAGTGCAGGAATATATATTTTTTTGTCTTGTTAAGACAAAAATCTGTACCTCCAGGACCTAGAACCATTTTTGGCATATAGTCGGAGCTCAGTACATACATGCTAAACAAAAGAATCAATGTTCTAGGGAAAATTTCAGAGTCTTTTGCTGAATAATCCTATCAAAATATGTAGTGTCTATGAAACAGCAATAACTAATCACATGAAAAGAACAGGCTGAAATGAAAAGATAATAATAAGAGTAAAAATAGGTTTTAATGAGATTAAAAGAAAACATGTTAAGGAAATAAAAAACACAATCTGAAAATTACAGCCCTAGTAGAGATCATAAGACAAAAGAAATGGCATAATTATAAATATTAAAGCAATAAAACTTTTTTGGTTAAATTCCTGAATCAAAAGATAAAGTCTAAAGTCTCAGGTTAAAAGGCAAAAGATCTACAAATATGGAGACAGTCAAAACCAAATTACTCAAATATTTGACAAAAAAAAGTTAAGTATAAATAGTTATATATAAGAAAGAATATTTAAAAAGTGATGAAAAATAAAAGAATGTAAATTGATATTGACAAACATTGCTGTCTAAAATAGGGATATGATTAGCCTGGAACTATTGAATCTCAAAAATGATTATTAAAAGCACAAAGAGAAGTTAAAAAATATATAACAATAGTGGGAAGAAGAAAAAATAAATATAGCAAGAAGGGAATAAAAAAGTTAATAGAGGTAATTGAATTATTAAACTATAGGCTGATCTATGTATCTATGTTATCAAATGATCTACTTTTCTGTCTCTTATTTTTCCAACATACTTTGGGTATTTTAAAGTAAATTATGACACTTTCTGAAAATGCATTAATAATAGAGATTTAGGTCACATTTTCTTGTAAACTTGTAAAACTAGTAATAATAAAATTTGATAAAATAAATAAAAATATTATAAAGTTAAAACATACTTTTCTGAATGTGTAAAGGGGAAAATAAAAGCTGAGCTTTTAGATTTCTTATAAATCTCAAAGACAACTATGTACTTCAAAACTTAAGCATAAGGCCAGTTTAGAGACCTATTTGCATTGTCTACAAAAGCTGAATATACACATTTCCAAAGATCATTAATTCCACTCCTGTTTGTATACCTGAACCCAATAGTAGTGAATCCATAAATTAACTAAAAGGCATACACTAGAATATTCATAACAGCGTTATTTGTAAGCTCAAACTAGGAACCACCCACTTAAATGTCCAGTCACAGGAGAAGACATAAAAAATTGAAGAATATTTACACAATGAGAATCAATTATCACAATATACATAATCCACAATTTCATTAAGTACAAGAAAAAAACAATAGTAATGGTTTTGGAAGCCAGGAGAGTGATTAAGTGGAGTAGTGGTTGGGATGAGAATATTCTAGGTTGATAGCATTCTTCTGTTTTTGATTAGAGTCTAGCTAAACAGATATTCTCTCAACTGAATTCTTTCCATATGGGCACTATCTTCTATCATACTTCATGAAAACTTAAAAGTATATAAAATTAAAAATGTCAATCTCATATATTGCTTTTAAAAATTCATTAAAAATAGGTAGAAAAATTTAATCATTATATCCTTTGCAAAAGAAAATTTAAAAACCTTACTTTCAAAGACTTTTAAGATCACTCAAGAAAACAAAATTGTAGAGACAAAGAAACATCAGGAAATCAGTATGGAAGAATAAATAAATGATCAAAATACATTATTTAAACAGCAGAAAAAACAGTTATTTATAATGGATCTGTGGGCTCCACAGAAATGAATTCTTCTCTTCTTTGAAGTGAAGACTAAATCCAGGGTAAATTCAGTCTCACTGGACTCAATGAGTAGGTCCCTCACTATGGACAAACTCTAGACATGATCTTGGACCTGAAATCTGATGAAGAAGAGCTGGAAGACAACCCCAACCAGAGTGAACCTTTTGATTAGGCACTTGTATGAATGGATCTGGCTTGCTGTATCTCACCCACCGTGGCACTGCCCAGATGTTGGATAAGTACCAGCAGGGAGACTGCAGCTACTGTCCCAATGTTTACTGTGAGTACCAGCCAATGCTTTCCATTGGCCTTTCGGATATCTCAGGTGAGGCCACAATGAAGCTCTACTGCCCAAGTACACGGAGGGATACACATCTAAGTCACTGGGTCACCACCACATGGACAGTGCATACTTGGGCACCGATTTCCCTTACAGGCTCTTTAGAATAAACTCCAAGTACTGGACCAGTTTGTGCCCAGACTCTACAGTTTCGAGATCTACCTGATGGTCTACTAGCTACAGTTCAAAGCCACAAGCAACTCAACTCAACTGTTGGATGATTCCCCACCCCACCTGTCCCTCCGTTCCTTCACTGCAACCCTTTTAGAAACCCTTTATGGTTTTTAGTTTGATTACAGAACTCATCATTGTGGTGGAAATGTAAAATAAAGTAAAAGGGCAAAAAAAGCATTTATTCAAAATTAATGTAACATCTTGTCAGAAAAAAATCAATATTTAAAGGGAGGGGCTTCATGTCACCTGATAGAGAAATTGCAAAGTGATAAGGTATTGTCGACAATTCCATATTCATATATTTAATTATTAAATAAAATCAATTATTTTTATTAAAATACATCAGGAAAATTGATTAATGAATGAATTCGATAATAATGAAGGTTTTTTTTTTTTTTTTTAACCTACAAACTACCATGTTGAGAAGTTACAGAAATCATATGGCTTTAGAGAGAAATTTTCCGTATATTGAAAATCAACTAATTCTGATAGTATTTAAACTGTTCTGGGATGTAGGTTGAAATAAATATTGCAATAAATATTGTCAAGCCAGATTGAATATTATATTTTTAAAAAGCAAATTTCATATCTCACTAGGAAATAGCAATTCAATCTTAAGAAAAAAATTATACTTGATAAAATTTAATTCAATGTTTAATAAAATTCAAAGGAAAGTGTAAATAGCAATGGACATACTTTAAACATATTTTAACCATATATTCCAAAATATTCTGGAAAGTAACAGGTTTAATATTATAAATGTGAAAAGAAGCTAAAATTGGGATATTTGACCTAGCAGCTACTATAATGTACTATAAACCCATATATTTTTGCCTCAAAATAGAATCAAGTTCAAAGATCATGAATAATCTAATTAAGTCAAAGTGTTGGCAAAATTATGAATATCATTGGGGAGAGATTGGATAATACATTGAATTAAGAATTGGCTAATTACGTCAAATTGGGTTGATAAAACAGGACACAGTTGGAAAACCAAAATTCCAATCCTATCTCAGTGGAAACGAGCAAGGTGTCCATTTGGAGAGTGTCCTTAGCCATCAAAATCTAACTAGGTCAATTTAAAGACCAATTAATTAACCCTATCTCTATGGAAGTGACAGCAAATATAGGAACCATAATATCCATTTTCTTCAGAGAATATTAGGAGATGTTTGCTAAACACTGCGTGCTGCTCTAGTTTTTCTCATGTGTTAATTTTTGTTGACTAGGTTTTTCTATATCTTTCTATACTTGAGGTGCTTGGATTGAACCTGTAGATACTATGTTTGAAATCATGATTATTCTAATCAAGGCCAGATCTCAAAACATTTATGTAATTCACAATGGAGCATTTGTAACAAGGTACAAGTATGAAGAATAGCAGTTGATTAAAGTTTAAGGGATAAGTGGGATGACAAAATAATCACACTAAAATTTAAACAAGGCCCTTTCAAACAAGCACATTTGCTGAAAAAGGTTGAGGGAAGGGGAGAGATGAGTAAGAACATAGGAAAATGGATAATCGTCAGCACCAAGTTTAATGTAGTCTTGATTTTAACTGTAATTGAAACACCCAATCATAAATCACAAAAGGTTTTTCAATTTGATACCCTTGGAGGAAAAAAGTGACAAATATGATTTTGAGATTGCAGAGCATTAGTTCAGTCGTTACAGTTTGTTGTAAAGAAATAGAACAAAGTTGAAGAATATTTATGTACCACTTATCTTTATGACACACAAAATAAGCAGCTTTACCATAGTTCATCATTCTAAAATTAAATCCTTTTCATTTATTACTTTAAAAAAAAGAAAAAAAGAAAAAAAGAAAATCTGTGATGATCAAATGATTTACAGTTAGGTCTATGGATGGTTATATTTAATATGGTGTTTATAATAGAAAACTGTTGTTCAAATGAATGTTCCAACACATTGTTCTTTTCATCAGAATTTACAACCCATGTTAGACACAGGAAGTTTAACTTACCAACTTACTCTAATTATTCACACATATATCCCAGTTATCATGTTTTACTGTAAACATATAAATTTATAAGTCATCTTGAATTATGAAAACATTTTAAACTTTCTTGTATCTCGTGAAGGTAAAAAGCTAAAATTACATTTAGAGTAGATTCATTTGAAAACATATTTTTCACCAGATTTTATGTGAAAAAAATATTTATAATCTATGCTTAATAGGATTGTCGAGTCTTATTGTTAAACAACATATGGCTAAAATGGGGAATAATTTATTTCTTAATCAAATGGGCTATGAATCATATTTTCTTGCTTCAAACCCTCATTCTAACACATTCTAGTTCCGTAATTCTGAAGGTACCTATCCTGTAGTATACTCGATTTATTTACTTGTGAAATGGACATACAGCTTTTCCTCATACATTAGTTGCAGAGATAAATAAGTCACGTAGAGCATACTTCTACACATAGAAATAATGATCACTATGTGTTTACTATTAATATTAATTTTAATGTGAGTAAATTTATTTGATTTCTCTCCTGCCAGTTTCTCTACAGACCCCTAGCTTCGGTGATATTATGAGAGCCATTTTCACTATAGATAGGTTCAAACACAGCATATCTCACTCAAATATATCTTTGATCTTATATCTATTCACCATCATCCTCTGATGTGCATGGAATTCTTCAAAGGGAGCCAACCCTCTTTTGCTGCATTTTGTAAACAGACCTTAAACTCAGTACCTGACTGAACAACAAATTTCATCTCTTCAGCATACCATGTTCTTGTCACTCTACTCAGTGTTGCTCAGTGTGTCCTATTTTCTGTGTACTATCAATCAGTTCGTGCTTCACCATTTCTAGAGATATTTATTTCTGAACTTTAGTATTACCAAATCATTTAAAGTTTAGATCGATTATTTTCTTGGTTATTTTATATGTCAGAGGCACTCGTTACCAGTTGAACAGCTCCAGGAACCTAGATTTGTGCTCTCATCAACCCATCCCCACTGAGAAACATATACAGCAGTAGCTTAAATGTCATTCTTCATGAAACCTCAGTTTTCTCAGATGATGCTCCCTACTATTTTTTTAAATCTCCGAGACTGAATATTGGTGTTGAATTCAGTTCTTCTTGTGACTTGTTCAAAGTACATCCATAGAAGGGAACTTAACAAACCTTCAGATTTATAAAATTACCTCAAATAGTAAGATGTTAACTGCCCTGATCTGCAATCCTGGTTCTTTCCTTGGGACCTCAGTCTGGGCAGGAGTCTCCTCTTTTTTCCTTGTCAGGAGGTGAAGCCATATCTATGTGCTTGATTTTGTTAAATTTCTCCTCTTAAATTGGCCCATGCTATGTTTGGAAAAGCTGTTTTAATTATTCCACAATTCTGATTTTCAATTTGTGAGCATGTCTGTCTAACTTATTGTGGCAAAAAGTTTTAAGGATGCAGGAATAAATCATCACCTTTCCGGTATCAGAGGAACAAATAGCACCAGCATCCAAAGAGATATTTTTAGTTGATCTATCCAATTTTTCAGAAAAGGTGAAATTAAAATTTGACTACAGATGCACTGTACATATTTATACTGCACTTTGTAAGAAAACAAAAGCAGAAGTAAATAAAAGTAAAACTTCCTTCAGAATTTCACAGTTCAAAAATAGCACTATAAAATATCTTTGTAAAAGAAAGTAATAGATCTGTTGTTGGTTTCAAAACATTTCTAGGAGGGTAAGTGTCTTGAACTGTCACCAAATGTGGCATCCATCTTATCAACAGTCTAGGGAAGACCATTTTCAGAATGTAAAAGTTTAAAACTGAAATTCACTTCTTGGGGTTAGAGCTTTTAATGGACTGACTGTCACTGATAAGGAAGTGATAGAGAGCACAGTGTTTCTGCAATCTCATTAGTTGGATGTATTGTGTGAAGTTGAATTTCCCAATCTCCAGAATACTAACATACCACGAGCTGAAGAGAAAAGAGGAAAGCAATTCAAAGTTCTATATTTAACTTTTATTCTTTTAAATAAAGCATTAAAATAACCGTTTCCATGGCATTGCATTTTCTTTAATTTTTTAGTGGGCAATAAAGATAATCTCATATTATTTTAGTATAATACATCATCCTTCAAAATGAAATCTATTTTGGCTATCTCAAGTGGTCAGAGAGCTTCCCTTAGTTCAAATAAAGTTGGCAACTGCTTTCTTTATTAGAAAGAGACAAGGGAATATATTTAATCACCAGTGTCACAAGGGCACTCTTCACAAGTGTTTGCTTCAAACTTTTAATGCTGTGCAAATGTGACATTTAAGAAATAGTTATTTAGAGGAAACAGAAATAAATGTGATAACTCATTCATAATGTCCATAAAATATGATTTTCTATTGAGCATTTATATTGTTAATGTGTGAAACTAGATCTCAAAATATAGAAACATCTGGATGTGAATGCAAACTATGTCAATCATGTAGAATTGGTTGACAGGTACCCAGATGTTTGGCACAGTATAGCTTAAGTAACAAAATATGTTTCTCCATAAAAATAATGGTTTACTCTTGCTAATGTATTCCTTTCCTTATAATTTAATTGCCAAAATCTATTAATTAAGGCAGTCAAAAATTTTTTCACATCTATACTTTCAACCGAAATGCATTTAGATAGAAATGTATAATTAAAACAAAAACAAAACGATAACAAAAAAACAAAAACAAAAACAAAAAAACTGTTTTAGTCTCAGCTCTGCTGCAGCCCCCCCCGACTTTTTTTGGAGGGTAATCGCAAACATACCTTAGATATGTGCAGCATATAGTAATCACCTCCTTTTCTCCAAGAAGGTGATTGCTAAAAATGTGTGAAGTTTTGACTGAAAGAAAAATGTCTTGCAATAAAATACCTTTAGCAGTATTACCATGAATACCAGAAAAAATTGAGTGACTTCAAATGACATAATAATAACTAAAATGTATGGAACACTTCTTATTTTTCACTTGTTATGGTGATGGCTTTAAAGATTTCCTTACAAAATTCTCATAACAAGTCTACAAACTAGGTTCCTTAATGACCATGATTTTTCAGATGAGGAACCTGGGATTTAGGGAGTTTAAGTAATACACATCAGGTGAAATAGCTTTAGGAACCGGAACTGGATTCAGAATCTGAGAGTCTGGCTATGGAGCCGATATAATTTAGTGTGTGTGTGTGTGTGTGTGTGTGTGTGTGTGTGTGTGTATATATATATATATATATATATATATATATATATATATATATACACACACACACACATATACACACACACACACACACACACACACACACACATATACATACATACGAGAATTCCGTTAGATATTTGGAAGAGATGGAAAGAGAACATGCATTTTAGGCATACAGTATATTGAGATCAATTGCCCTTTCAGAAAATATGTGTACTACAGTGACTTTTAGAAATAACCTTTTCAAATTTCTTCCCCCTTTTCAAATAAGAAACAATTATTTGATTATTGGGAAATATATGAACAATCTTATTGATATTAAGTATATGATTAAAGTTTTTTGGTCTTTAACCAACCACTTTTGGCAAGAAATGCTTTCAAGGACTTTGATTAAAATGACTGGAGATGGGGCACGTCCAAAGTCAAGTGATGCTTTTCTTTCTGTTCACCTAATGAGGAGGAGCTTCCCAGCTTATTTTGTTCAGCTCACAAGGACTTTTTTTGTGAACAGCGGCATTCAAAAATTGAGAAAGTTCACTTTAAATATGAATTTCTGTCTTTTCCACCAACATTGGAGCATCTGCCAAGCCTGGTTCCAGTGTGGCAAGCGTCCATGGTTGCTGGGTAGCAGCTGCCACCTCTAGGCAGACTGTGGCACTTCGCATTGTTTCCAACCTGCAGAGGGTAGAGTGGGGGCTGTTTCACTCATTTACATTTCCAATCTGGCATAAGAAAAGAGTTTGAGTAGTTTGCAATCTTCTCTTTAACACCATTATTTAATACTTTCTTTCCCCTTCCCAGTACTCATTAGGGTCTTGTGAAATGCCCTTAGTCCAAATCAGTGAGTAATTTTTATTTCTAGTAGAAGGGAGGCATTTGATTAATATCCTCTACATGCTTTGAAGTAAATTATCAAAGAATCACTGTTTATTTCTTGAAATGCTCAGATTTGATGCTAGAATAAAGAAAATGGGATTCAACTTTCATTCAGACAATTGCAAAGTATTGGAACTTTTGCTTAAACGAAGACATATCGAAGTTCATTTTATTCTTTCCCTAAAAGATATATATTTAGCATTAATATTATTTATCTCCTGACATATATCAGTAAAAAGTTTTCCCTTAATATGATTTTAAATGTAAATTTCTCATTAAAATACATTTGCACTATAAAAGAAGCTTTCATCCAAGAAGAAAATTTGAAACTATTTTAATATGCTCAAATTTGTGCTTTCAGAAAAACTTCCTGAAATATTGCATTACAACTAATTGCAGTTCTGAAAAGAACCTTGCAAGCTAGCCTTATAATTATATGTGCAGTATCTAAGCTAATTGAGAACAATAAAATAGTATATTTTAATAAATTTATGAAATAATATGTATCGTTTAGAACATCATTTAGATTTTTCAGAAAATAATTAGTATTTTGACTTTTTTACATAGCTACAAAATAAAGGACAAATCTTACTGGCTTTGGAATATTTAATATCTCTGTCTGTCTCTGCTGCTCTCTTTTGCTCTCACAAGTACACAACACACACACACACACACAAATGGCAATATCTTTTCTTCTTAAAGTGTGAAAGATAATACTAATGATATTTAAGAACATAGAAAAAAGAAAAGTTAATACTGTGACATACTCTTCTAATAATATTCTGTAGTGTACTTGCATATGTTTGCTGATGAAAAATATTTTTAAATGATACACAAGACATGAATTTTCCAAAACCTTTAGGAATGCATGTCCTTTGACTTAACAGTTCACTTTATAGATACTACATTGAAAAATTCTAAAAACAATTCGCATCAAATTTATGCATAGAGCTGTTTATCTTGGTTTTAGAAAATGAATACCTGGAAAGAGAATTTCAAAACTAAGAAATAATAAATTTTCTTATATCACAAAGTATTTTTTTCTAATACCAAGAAAATGATGTAAATGTGTAAAAAAAAAAATGTGTAAAAAAACAAAAGCCATCAAATATATTCTAATATTAAATGACCAAAGACTGCCAGAAGTTTTCAAAATTCAATTTTGTGTGTGTGTGTGTGTGTGTGTGTGTGTGTGTATAACTAAATATCTTCTTCCATTCTGGGGCTTGCCTGTTAAATCCTTCAGTAGTATATTTTGAATGCCGTGGAATAGAATTTTGTGTATGATATGAGACTGGAATAGAGTTTTACATTTTTTGTATAGATATGTAATTTGTCCAAGGATATTTATTTTTAAATATCTTTCTTTCCTCTTTGCCTGCCTGCAGTGTTACATTTAAAAATGACTTTATTGATTTTCTCAACAGTGTGTTTTCTTTTCATTAATGTTGGCTCTGCTGGTGGTACCTTCCTTTGACTTTGCTGATATTTTCATGACTTTTTTGAGACTAATTATTTGGCTGAAGATTTTTCAGTCTCTTTATATATTTAAGATCTCCATCGTCTTCATGATAATTACAAACTTTCAAACTACAGTAGTCTGCCTATAGCCTCAGATGATACATATATTCCATACCCCAAGTGGATGCCTAAAACCATGAATAGTGCTGAATCCTATATATACATATATATACACATATGTGTATGTATATATATATGTATATAATATATATGTATATATGTATGTATATATATGTATATAATATATATACATATATATGTGTATGTATATATGTATATATAGTTTCTTCCCACATATACCTATGATAAAGTTTAATTTATAAATTTTGCAAGTAAGAGATTAACAACAATAACTAATAATAAAATACAACAATTATAACAATAAACTATAGTAAAAGTTAAGTAAAATAAGGAACACAAGCACTGAGGTACCACGATAGTCGATCTGGTCCCTGAGGCAGTGACTACGCTGCTAACGGGCATGTAGTGTATAGGGCACGGAGACACTAGACAAAGGGATGATTCACATCCCCAGGAGAGATGGAGCTGAACTTGTGAGATTTCATGACGGTTTAGAACAGTGGCAATTGAAATTTATAAATTGTTTATTTCTGGAATTTTCCATTTAATATTTTCAGACCCATGGTTGACCACAGGTAACTGAAACTGAAGAAAGTGAAACCTCGGATAAGGGAGGGCTACTGTACTGAAGATGGTGTATTAAGTCCTGAATGATCTTTTTGTATTAATCCCGAATGATAACTTTTTATAAATATTCCTCCTTTGCCAGTTCTCAAGATACTAAGGTTTGCCAGTAAAAGACACTGTTGGGATATTGCTGGAGAAAGGGGCTTGGTTTTCTCCTGCCTCCCCGCTCTCTTTTTTTTCTTGCACCCAAGGTGTTCAGCCTATGATCAGGACACTAAAGCTGGAGTGAGCCTCAGTGTATCCTGAAGGCAGCTTCCTAACTAGTTCTGCGGTACCCCAGTGTAGCAGCATCCCAGTGGGTACCCCAGCTAATTTTCCTGCAAGTCCACCACCCACTCTTTCCACCGCAAATGAAGCTTCCCCTGAGTTTTCTCTACACACAAGGAGTCAGTCTCCTGCTTGCTAGCATTTTCCTTGGGAATCTCCTTGAACTTGTATACTCTCTGGTGGGAGAGTAGGCTATAGCCACACCCATCCCAGGTAGGTCTGAGCCTCAGCTTGGGCAGTGGGGTAGATAAACTGATGGACGAAGTGGGAGAGGAACTATTGTACTGTATACAAAAGTAGTAGTGGCTATATTTGGTATTACTGCATTCTTTACTCCACTTGCCTGTAACTAGGTATTCGTTCTTTTAATAAATTGCCCCCATTCTAATTACTGCATGGTTTATCTCCTGACTGTACTAGGACAGAAAAGTCAGCATTATTTAGAAAAGAAGACAGATTAAAAGAATCCAACTTACAAAATATAAGGGCAATATTTTGGTCAAATGTGAGACACACTTGAAAATACTGTTCGTAAATAAAACTTCCCTCACTTGAGAAGAAAAAAAAGAGGGAAAACATGTGACTATGGATCAAATGACTAATCTTATGAAGAGGAAAGAAAACAGTTCTCTTACCAAACTTATTTTACAAATCATTGCAACAGTAAGCATAAGGGCAGTTTTGAAAATTGTATCCTGTACTTGATTGTAGATTGTGGATTGGTCTTACATTTAAAAAAGAAAAGGAAAAAAAAAAAAGAATGCCATAAGAATGGAACTGGCAGAAGCAAAAATCAATCAATATAGGATTAGAATAAAATGATTGAAATGCCAGCTCCAGGTCCAGGCAGGCATCATGGGTCACCACCGTGCTTAATGCTCTGGCAGTAAGCTCCTGTGCATTTTCTCGACAACTGACAGCTTCCATGGGCTTCCCTGAACATCCCTCCCCAAGGCCCTAACCAGGCAGAGCCCCACTCCTCTCCATCACCTATCCCTCAGTCTACCAAAGAACCAATCTGCTGTCTGGTATGGATGGAACTGAAATCGCATTGCCACGGGTGATATTTTAATATACGAAGTTATTATTATAATTCGGAAGCCATTTTAAGCAATCTATCAAAACATGGGATTTATAGTTGGTGATGTCTGTGAGTTTATTATGTCTCAAAGGAGTCAAAAAGAGAGGGGAAATGAGTTCTCAAAAAGCAATTTTACCTGTAGTTAAAATTTTCAAAATTCTCATGTGTTTCCTGAGTAAATAAAATAAACTGAATTTTACTCTTTCACTTGTGAAATCTCTTTCTTAGAATGTTGACATAATGAATGAATTAATTTAATTCATTCTCAAGGCAATTTGAAGGTTTTAATTGTAAATTCCTCAAAGCAGAACTCTAATATATATATATATATAATATATTATATATATAACTCAACATTCTTATTTAATAAAAAAAAAGTATTCATAGAAAAACCTGCTGCTCAAATAGATGACAGTTTTATAAGGCACATTTTTTTTCTTTTTTCTTTTTTTTTTTTTTGACAGCCTATTTATCCTATATAAAATTCTTGAAGGAAAGCTTGCAGTAAATGATAGTGTGTTTCACAGGTCATGTAATTTGTAATTTGTCATTCTTCATTTTGTAGGAAATGGTACATGATATCAACAACACATAAGCAATATGTTGATATTTTTGCTGTCTTTCAGTATGAATAGATTTTGCTTTTTAATTTTCATGACAGTTAAGGCAAACTATAAAATGTTCTGGTCAGTTACAGATTATATAAAAATGTATGCATTTAGCTGGGTATGATGCTATTACTCTGTGATGTCTCTGATGGACCTTTCTTGTTTGGTGAAGGTGTTCTATAAACTTCTAGAAAAAAACTTACTTTTTCACTTATTTATTTATTTAATTATTCACCAACTTTGTTAACATACTTTTATTAAATGTCTAATGAATTCAAGAAAAAATCATTTAGGTAACAAATGATGAAAATTATGTAATAGTTTCTGTTCTTGTGAATCTCATGGAAAAACAAGAGAAACAAACAAGCAACCGTGTATTTTTAAATGTGAGTTTTTGTTTTTTGTGCATACGTTTGCTGCCCGGATGCCTGCTTGCCAAACACTCTTCTGTTACCATGTATCTGACAGAAGAGAATTCCCATTCTCATTATGTATTTCTCACCTTAATTTATAGAAGTGGAGAGGGTAGCTCTTTCATTGAGGCCTATGGTCAGACGTGTGACTCATGCTTAACCAATAGCACATTTCCATGTGTCCTTTCAAAGTGGGATATTTGGCTGAAGAGTTAGGAAAGTTCGAGGTTTTTTGGGTCATCACAATGGTGGTAGCTGTAATTATCCTGATAGCTCTAGCAACGGTACCTATGATGGTGGCCCTGGCAGAGGTATTGTTGGTGACATCCTGAATAGATTAAAGTTACTATGTGTCTTTATCCATGATCTCTGCTTTCCAGTATCCATTGACATGTTATAGCTTTGTTATAGTTCTCGGATTGCTGTCTCCCTCTGTGAAGCTTCTATTTACTTCAACTTCCAATCTACTCACCCCTCCCAAAACAAAACAAAAATGGGAAAATACAGCTAGGGTCAGAAAAATCAGCTGAAATGACCTTCACAACTTAAAATAAAACTTAATCAATAGCTTATGTCCCAAAAGAGTAAAATTACTCTATGTAGACATAACAGTCCTTATGTGTTTTAATTTCATATTTTCATGTTTTCAAGGTTTTTTTTTTAAAATTTTATTTATTTTATTTTTTTAAATCTATTTAGCCTTTTTCCTCTCATTCATTAAAATGTAGAAATCCCACAGAACAGAGCTTGGTGAGTAGGAAACATATTGTCAATATGAGTCATTTTATTATGTGTCGGGGTGGAGCATAGAGATTAAGAGCTCAGGTGTATGGACCTATACTGATCTCTTTCATAAACTAGCTCTTCCATTGACATGACTATGTGACCTTGAGAAAGTTACTTAACATTTCTGTGCCTGAGGTTTCTTCTTGCCTGAAATGAGACCAACAATAGTATCATTCAAGACTGAAACTGATAATTCATATAATATTTGTAGCACAGCATTGGCATAGAATAAGCTCTCATTGAGTGTTATTATTTCTAGCTTTATTTAATTTTCTGTCCTTTTTCTCAATAAATAATTAAAATTTAATAATTAACATGATACATATTCACTCTTTCACTCTCTCATTAATAATGAAAGAATTTATAGCTTTTCATATTTCCTTTTGAGTAAAGCTTTAAGTATACTTTATATACTTTGTTATATTAGGTTCCATCAGTCCTTAATCTCTAAATAGTCTTCTGTAATTTTGATTTCCTTTTAGGGAAATTAGAGCTACTTAGATGAGTTATATATTAAATTTCCTACTAGTTATTTTGATCTTAAGCTTATTAATTTCTCAGGTTACTGCACTGAGGCTAGAAACTGTGATCTTTTTCTACTTAATAATTGATTAAAGTATATTTATTACTCTGAGGATGTAAATTTTGAATGTTTCCCAGACAACTGAAAACTCTTTACATGTTTGTTTGGTTTAATTTTAAATTTTCACATAAACCTTATAACTCAAACTTGTTAATTATGTTCTTCAAAAATTTCATCAGTTTTGACTTTTCTAGGGACTTACCTGATATTTTGAGGGATGAGTTAAAGATATCTACTTACATTGTAAGACCAAATTAATCACGTTCTCATTATTCTAAGTATTTGCTGTTCATACTATTACACACTCTATGTGGATAATGCATTTATCATTATAATATAATCCTCTTTGTACTCAATGTAATTTCCCCTCAAAATTTTCCAATTTAATATTGATATCACTTTTTTTGTTATTGCAGTTATTTATTCATTTGCTTTTATCAAGTCAAGAATGTTCTCTTCACTACTATTCCTGTGAGAATATTTTCAGCAGAGTCAGGCTATATTAGAAAGGAATGAAAACTGATGTCACAGGCTTATTCTGGGTTTCAGAGAACAGTCACATTTTCACTAGCTATTCCTGAAATCAATGGTTTATTTAAGCCACATGGCCCGCAGTTATGTTCAGTCAGTCTACTTGAGCCAGACATGACAGTTTTTCACATTGATGTCTTCTACACGTTTGCCGCTGTCTATGGTTGTGTGTGCTCACTAGTGGCTATAGAAATGCGAGGCACAGTGCAAAATGAAAGTGCAGTGCCCCTTGTTTAAATATTCTTCAGAATTTCAAGATGGCAACAACAGAGGGTTAAACCAAGTATCTGGTCCTTCTAAGTCTAGGCTCTGGGGTGGCTGCACTGGGTGCATGCCCATGAAGCTGGCTCTGCTTATACCTTCTGGTTTTCAGAATAATGTTTCCATCTCCTAACTGAGTCACTTCAGGAGGAACGTGGAGAAAAAAACAGAAATTAATTTTTCCCAATCACTGATTTTCAATTTTAGCATACAATGGAATAAAATCCATGGAGCCAGAGACACAGTTGGAGTACAGCAGTCATAATAAGCCACTAGTGTATCACACACTTTTGATATCATAGTGTACACAAGATTCCTTTTTTGTAACACACCTAATATGGTTAAAGAATTTAACCATATTAATAATTGCAAAATTTTTACGTTTGAGAGTTAAAGAAGATACTGTTTAAAAATGCATAAAATTTGCCTTCCTTTTCTTATCTGTAATATTGTTCTATTTTTACTTTCAATATTATCTTACAACATTTTTTCTTAGTTATATAATTATTGTTTTTTTGAAATTTTAGTAATGTTGTGACATTTCTTAATGTTATTGGTTTGTGTTTTATTCTAAAAACTCTGTTGTATTGATGATGATGATGATGATTGATGACTGAAGAAGTAAATGTACATTATCCATGAATTATTTGTATTAAGATTACACATATGTAAGAATCAAAGGACTCTAAGTCAGTTATAAAGTTCATAAATTAATCATGTTTCCATTTACTCATTCTATTATTTTTGTTGATACGATTTTATTCTAAATAACACATTGATAAATGTGTCTTTTGCAATTTCAAGACTAGAAACAATTTATCGCCACTTCTTCTCAATTTAAGTGTGTTACTTAATTCTAAAATTAAATGCATCATAATTCAAAGTTAATTGCAGAGACTTTTTAAAAATTATTTCAATTTATTCTGCTCTTTGTATTTATAAGCTCTTTAACCTTGCATGTATTCAAGGTACCAAAGTAGCCTTGAAAGCTTATTACAAATGATAGCTTTTTTACTTAGATTAATCTGTTACTATGATGCAAAGGGTGTTTTATTAAATATTCATTTTCTTCTATCAGCACCGATATTAGTAATTTAAGTTTGGCCATAGAGTAATCAATTAAAGTAAAGCATGCTGTGTGAACACTCAACCTAACACATTAATTTAATCTATTTTGGCTATTCCTGCTGTCTCACAAATCATTTCTATGGTTACAACACATTTGTCAAAGTTTCTAATAGAAAAACATCCCATGATAGCAAGGTTTCTACCCAATAAATATAAGATTTATGGATAATAAAATTATTTAGATTTAATTTCTGCAAATTAAGTGACATTTTTCTAATATCACAGAACACATACAATAAAATGAGCTAAATACACAAAAGTCTATTTTAAATTATTGCAGAAAAAAATGACTATAGAAGGTTAATCATAGAAGTTGCACAAATGATTATATAAGAAAAGCATAAAATTTAATTAACTCTATAATAAGTCAAGGATAGTGAACAAGCAAGCCACATCTTCGAACTGGCATATAAGTGGGATTGTGTTCAAATATAAAGGGAGGGGGCTGAGTCTTTTTCTATATTCCTAGTAAACATTTGTTAATATTGCAGCAGAATAAAAGAACAAAAATCTTTACAAACAATATTGTCTGAAACCTCAGAAATCACTATTGCATATCTTTAAAATGATAACACAATGTGGCCTTGGTAAATGTATTTGAGTTGTAAGGAATTTAACTTCATTCTGAAAGAGGTTTGGCTTCAGGGAGATAATCTTCTTTGGAGTATTTTGCCTGACAGGAGTGTCTTTGTGTAGAGGCCTGACCACACCAGATTAGGGAGGGGGCTGACCAGGACAGAAAACCGGACAATGTGATAGAGGGTAGGGCTTTGGGTCACACAGTATCATTTGAAATGGAGGCTGTAATCAAGTATGGGGCAAGTGGAACACTAGTAACAGCTGTATACAGAAGGTAAATAATGAGCTGAGCTGCCTCAGTTGGCAAAACTGAAACCTTAGGATATTGTTGCACGTTGATACCAAGGAAGTGACATCCCCTGACTCCACAGAGAGAAGATGATCAAAGCTCTGCATTTAGTGCTTTTCCAGATTCCATTTTGTGCTTCTTTTCTTGGCTGATTTTAATATGTACTCACTCCCTGTAACAAGTCACAACTAGCCTATAGTGAATTCTTTTGAGTCTTTCTAGCAAGTACCCTGGACTTGCAATGAGTGTCAGAAAGAAGAGTTATCTTGTTTGGTTGAGGACTGTGTTTCCTCTCACTTTGTAGTTCTCCTAAACTCTCACAAAACTACATATTGCATTGGTCAAAAATTTTTAAATGTTCTTTTTCCAAACCTTGACAAATAAAGAAATTTAAGTCATTAATAGAAAATAGTCCGTGAAAATTGGGCAAAGAATTATATATGTAAAAATAAGTGGTATATTAGATGAAAAAAATTATTTCCAGCGATCTTAATCATGCCATCTAAAAACTATTTAATCCTGCAAACCTCTGGAAAACTAGGAGTTTAGGTTTTAAAACTCCTGTTGTCTTATTGGAGATTTTAATGTCTTTGTGTGTGACAATTATAATGTTCTAAACTCTTAGTTCTTGGTTTCCTTTATATCTATTTCATTAAACTTCTGTAAACTTTAGCTGAACTCTCTAAGGCTAACTTGTGAACCTACTCCAGAATTGCTATTAACATATCACTTTAAACTATGGTCACAAGGCTTTCAGTTCCATTATGTTCTCACTAGTTTTTGGACTGCCTAGAACTTGGAGTATCTGAGGAACTTACAGCAAATATTGCTCCCTGCCATAATTACTGTATGAATATGGTGAATAATTAGTTAACCTTTTCATTCGCATTATCAGTCCTCTCTCTCCTTCATCTTTGCCCCAGCATAAGGATCTCTTATAACTGAATGTGTATTTCTAAAAGTCTCCTTGTGCTTTCTTAATATAAACCTATTGTTCTTTAAACTAGAATGCACATTTATTTATGTGCTTTGTTTTGAGTGCTGTACCAGGCACTGTAGACACCCTGGTAAACATGATGGACACAGTCTACCTTCAGTAGAAGTTATTTAAGGGAAAAAATAAGCAAGAAATTACAGAGACTTGTAAGTATGAA
This sequence comes from Pteropus vampyrus, assembly GCF_000151845.1. Taxonomy (NCBI): domain Eukaryota; kingdom Metazoa; phylum Chordata; class Mammalia; order Chiroptera; family Pteropodidae; genus Pteropus; species Pteropus vampyrus. The sequence goes on along the minus strand of NW_011888808.1, from coordinate 7,306,932 downwards.
GAGTTAAATAGAGAGAACTTATCAAGATGATCCAGCCAAGTTAAGGACAGTGGATAGGTCAGTAATAACTTCCTAGAGAAAGTGCTATCTAAGCAACATTCATTGGCAGCCTGTAAAATCCTGTTGTAAAACACAGTCCCAGTCAATTAGCTAAGCTTTGAGTAACATCTGCCTTTACTCCTATATCTATGGTTTCCTGATTCTATATTTCCATTTTGAGAGGATCTATAGTAGACTATATTCATTTTTAATCCCCATTCACATGCCTAATTATTACAGCATTGTTTCCCCATTTCGATGTATCACTGAAACTATTTTGACAAAGATAATGGTATATTTTCAATTCTCCGACTATATTAGTTCTTGGAAGTATTTTTAGATATAAATTTATTTTTTCAGATTGTTTATCTAAAGATCAATATATAATGTTTTAATAGAGAGGATTTAAAGTTGACCTTTGAGTCCTACTATTCTTTAAAACATATTCTTGACTTCTTGAAAACATTTTAATATTGATTTCTATAATAGAATCTTCCTAATGCTTCTATTTTTTATTGAAATTTTTTCTTATTTTTATTGATGGTAAAATACAAATAACAAAATTTACCATCTTAACCATTTTTAAGTGTCTATTCAATAGTATTACATACATTCACATTGTTGTGCAACCGATCTCCAGAACTCCTTACCTTACAAAACTGAAATTCTATAAATATTAATTGACAATTTCCATTTCCTTCTCTCTGTAGTCCCTGGCACCTAACAATCTATCTTCTGTTTATACATACTTTATTAGTCCAGGTACTTCATTCAAGTGGAATCATGCAATATTTGTTTTGTGTGTGTGTGTGTGTAAGACTGGTTTATTTTACTTAGCATAAGTCTTCAGTGATCATTCATGCCATAGCATGAGTCAGAATTTCCTTTCTTTTAAAAATGAAATAATATTTCATTGTATGTATATACAACATTTTGTTTATTCATTCATCTATTGATGAATAATTGGGTTGTTTTCACCTATTCGCTATTTTGAAGAATGCTGCTATGAGCCTGGGTGTACAAATATTTGAGTCTCTGCTTTCAATTATTTTGGATATATACTCAGAGGGGGTTACAACATTTTATGGTAACATTGTTTTCAATTCTTTGAGGAACCAAAGAATTTGAGGAACCTCAAAGAATTAAATTAATGCAGCTGCATTAATTTACTTTCCCATCAAATTGTGCTGATTTCTACACATCTTTGGCAAGACTTATTTTCTGTTTTTATGAGAGTAGCAATCTGAATGAGTGGTGACATTTCATTGTTTGCATTTCCTTAATGATCAGTGATGTTAAGCATCTTTTCACATACATATTGGTCATTTGTATATCTTCTTTGGAGAAATACTTATTCAAGGCCTTTGCCCATTTTTAAATTGATTTTTGTTTCTTTTGGTGTTGAGTTTTTAGGAGTTCTTTATAGGTTCTGGGTATTAACCTCTTATTATATATATGATTTTCAAATATTTTCTCTCATTCCATAGGTAGCCTTTTCAATCTGTTGATTGTGTTCTTGATGCACACAAGTTTTAAAGTTTGATGTACTCCAATTTATTTATTTGTATGTTTGTTGCCTATGTTTTTGGTGTCTGATCCAAGAAATCATTACCAAATCCAATGTCTAGATTTTCTCTGTTTTCTTCTAAGAGTTGTGGTTTTAGGTCTTATGTTTAGGTATTTGATCTATTTTAAATTGATTTGTTTGTATGTCTTTTAAAGTAAGGTTTCAACTTCATTATCATTACTTTTAGTTTTTCATTTGGATATACACTTGGGGTCCCTCGAGATTTTATATAAATTTTGGTATTTTTTCTATTTCTGCAGGAAAAAAATGCCACTGGGATTTTGATAGGGATTGTATTAAATCTGTAAATTAATCACTTTGGGTAATAATGACATCTTAACAATATTAAGTCTTCCAATGCATCACTATGAGATGTCTTTGTACTAATTAGTGTCTTCTTTAATTTCTTTCAATAAGAGTCTGTCAATTCTTTTGCCTCCTTGGTTAATTTTATACCTAGTTATTTTTTTTTTAATGCCATTGTAAATTCAATTATTTCTTTTCTTTTTTAGGTTGTCTATTATTAATTTATAAAAACACAATTGATTTTGTGCATTAATTTTGTACCCTGAAAATTTTTGCTGAATTCATTTATTAGTTCAAACAGATTTTTGTGAAATCTTCGGAGTTTTCTACATATAAAATCACATCACCTGTGAACAGAGATAATTTTATTTGTCTCTTTCCAATTTGGATGCTATTCTCTAATTCTTTTATTTCACTGATCCCCTTAACTTCCTTCTTTTTTCTTCTTCAATATTGCTCTCTCTCACTTCTGACTTTATTCCTCCATTGTTTTTACTCTAAACAAGTAGTGTTTTCAGCCACCTATTTCTATGATATTGAATTCCTCTTCAGTACTAGTCTAACACTGGCTTTGTTCCAGCTCAAATTTCCCACTACCTGTTAGATCTCTTCAGCCTAATGCCCACTAGAAATCACACTTTTAGAAAGATGAAAATCAAATATACTGACTATAGCAGCCTTAAACTTACTACTGGACATTTAGCTCTGGTCTTAGAAATGGGATAGATATAAAGATGTAACATATTTCTATAGGCTTTTTCCAAAACCTCTTATTCATGTCCCTACTCCAGCAGCAGGATGTGCATGTGCATCGTTTCTGACTTGTCTACCGATACTGGTATTTCAGGAGTCTTGTTACTGCTTTCTACCCTGATTCTTTAAATTTCCCTGCTTTGGACACAGTTATATAAAGTTTTATATAGTGAATTCCTCATTCCATAATCCTCATGCTGATTCTACTTCCCTGAACGAACCCTATTTGATACAGTTGTTATTACTAGAATTATGTTGTTGCTGTCCAAAAATCTAAGATATTTTACATTGCATTGGCTATGAGGATGGTAGAAAGACAACACAAAGATTGTCTTTGGAGGCTGAAAATAAACTGGGTTATATTATTTAAGGAAGAATATTTGCAACACTATTTAATGTGAATGATGAAAAATATATCTAACACAGTACTTGTGATGTTGGAAAATAAAACTACTTCTCTCATTCATCCTTGCTAGCAGGAGCAGGAAAAAAATTCTCCAAGTAAAGGAAGGCCTCAGGAAAATAAAAGATCAAACCCAGGACAATGTCAGCAAAACATCAGGGTAAACTCAATGGTATACAGATTGTGGACTTTTCATTAAGTATCTTATTAAAAAGTAAAATTAAAGTGTTACATTATAGACTTACTTAGCTATTCAAAATGACTTCAAAGATTATAAATGGTATATAACACAGCGCTCTGGCCCACAGCCCAAAGTACACAGCAGCCTGTCTCAAAAATATATCATGGTATAGTTTTTGTCTAATGGAGAGAATGACAATAAGAGTTATAGGAAATTCATCCAGTTTTTAGAATATAGACAGAAGCACCAATGGTTTAGATTAAAAGATACAGCGACACTTTAAAATGAAAAGGAGCCTCAGGGCCTCCAAAGAATGAGAAAACTACTCAGCCTGAAGAATGGGCTCTTTCTTTGGTGGGGTGGGGTGAAGAAGGATTATAAAATAGAACCAAAAGCCCAGAACAGAGAGTGAGCAAAGTACCAAAGTACCTAAAACAACTATCCCAAGGATCATAAGGGTGCCCTAATCAATGTTCCTTACCTTCCTTCAGTGCAGAAGGAATTGGTAACATGTGCTTGGCTTCAGTTTCAAAATTATTATGAAACAATTCCTGTTACATCCCATTTTTCAAAATAAGAGATTACCTTTACTACAGATTACCTTTTCCTATCTTTAGTGAGCTGGTGGTAATTCCCCCAAAAGTTAGGTCCACGTCTTAATCCTAGACTGTAACTATTATTTTATATGGCAAAAGGTATTATTTGCCTTTTATGGTAAAAGGTATGGTTAAGGATTTTGAGAAGAATTTATCTCAGATTATCTGAGTATCTGTAAATGATATCACTTATATTCCCACAAGAGAGAAACAGGGGAAGATGAGGGAGAGATACATGGAGTGAAAGGCAATGAAAAGTCACGCAGAAAGATATGTAGACCAAGTCAAGGAATCTCCGCAGCCAGCCAAAGCTGGGAAGAGAAAAAGACCAAAAGTTTTTTGAGAGGCCTCAAATGGAGCACAGCCCTAACATAATTCAGACTTTTAGCCTCCACAGTTGTGAAAGTATAAATTTCTATTGTTTTAAAACACCCAATTTGTGGAATTTGTTACAGCAGCCACAGGAAGCTAATTTACTGTCTCAAATTGTATACTGTGTGTGGGGTGGTTTCAGATAACTTGTCATTTTAAGTCACAGATCTCTGCCCCTAATCACAAAGGTCTGATTAAGATGATTCAATTTCGTGCCTAGACCCTGATCTTGTGCCATGGTTGGATGAGAGTTTTGAGGTCTGGGTTACAATTTGTGTATGGAAATTATATAATAATTTTTAGCCAGAGGACATTTTGAACTAAAGGGGGTCCCAAATTCTTTGTCACTCCTTCGCTCTAGAGCTAATTATCTCTTGAATTATAATATTGTCATTAGAATTGTTGATCTCCTCCAAAATGGTCCCTTTCTTTGTTACCTAACTTCATGATGTTTAAGAATTAAACATCATGAAATTGTTACTGTGTTTCCTATTTAGCTTCTCTGCTGGGAGAACCAAATTAAGGAAAAGAAAAATGCTGAGTTTGCATGATGATGCGCACACACATTACACACACACTGTGAAATGACAAATGTGATATTTGAAAGATGGTATGTGATGTTATAAAATCATACAATAAGGATCGAAGCTGGTTATGGAGATCAGGAAGTTTTGTCTTGTTTTATTCGTATTGTCGTTTGTTTTTTTTTTTTTTTTATTGAAACTATCATCCTTTGGTGAATGACTTAATTTTTTCTTCATAGAAATGAGAGAAAATAGTTATCTTAAAAGGATGCATCATGTAGAAAAGCCAAGGGGTAAATGGATCCAAGAATCTGAAAGAGGATGCCTATAGTTAGAACTAAGAAAACAAGCAATGGTGACATGGTACAGAATGAGACAGAAATATGCTGGGCCCAAAAACAATGCCCTTTGAAGGACATGTTAAGAAGATTTTTTTTTTTTTTAAGCCTAAAAGCAATGGGAAACTGTGAATGGGTTTTAAATTAAAAGTGAAGCATGGAATAAGATTTGTTTTATGGAATGATGTATTTTATCTTGGTGAAAATAATGTTCAAAACAAACCAAAGTCTATAGATTTAAAAAGTTCTTTCTATTAGATTAGGAGAAAGCTGATGGCAGTTTAGATTACAGTATTGGATAAAAAAAATCTAAATTCTAGAAATATCTAAATGTTAAGAGAGAACACTTATTCCTAAAATTTTGATAGAGCTTGAGGAAAATTAAGATCATAAGAATATTTTGGTATGGTTAGTATTCTGATAAAATTAATCCCCTTTAATTGAAACAGCCAGAATATATTGCCATAACCTATGATTTGAATTTTCCTTTTAACTCAGTCAATTCTTAAATGTATACTTCCTAAAAATACATATATAAATATGTGTATATCTATATATTTAATGAACTAAAACTTAATGTTATAAAGATAGAAATAATGTGACAATTTGAAAATATGCATTAAAAATTAAACATTTAGTCCAGGGGGTAACAGCAAAATATAATTTATTAAACTGAAAATATTCTCGAATTTGGTCATATAATGTTATCCTACCAGTGATCATAATAAATGTTACATAACTAAATTTTTGGAAAATTTGACTTCTTATCTTAACAAGAGTGTTTAAAAAATGAATACATTCATGATTACACCATAAATTCTAGTGATATTTTAAGCATATTTATGATAATAATTGATCCAATTTCAATTTTCTCTTACTCTAGTGAGGATATAGTCTCCTAAGTCTTCTAAGGACAAAATTATTGAAAACACAGAAACATTATTTATATGGCAATGTTTACTAATTTAAACTTTTGTAAATTTTTGCATATAAATGACCCTTTTCTCTAGTTGTTAGGACATCGAACTTAAATACCTCACATTTAAAAAATTTTGAAAATCTATCAAAATGGCTGAATTTACTAATGTCCACTTGGAATTGTCATGTAAAATATATGTCTCTAGAGGTTAACTTTGGTTCGCATGAGGGTTTTTGTTTTAGACCACCTACCTGGAAGAGACAGAATAAATTACTGACGAAAATGTGAGTGAACTCTTTTAATCATTAAAGATTGGAAAGCTTAACAAAAATTAGTAGTCCAGGCTCTTTTTTAAAAGTTTTACTCTCTGATCCCACACACTTGTTGACTTCTAACTAGAACTTTCCCTCAGTCTGTTTTCTTAGCACACTGTGTGTGAATCTCATGTGAATGAACAAATAGTGCCAAATTTTATCACATGGAGAATGAGGCCAAGATTTAGCCAAGGTCCATTTACTGCCTTATTCATATTAGGAAGTCAGCACATATTTGTACTAAACACTAAATCATTTTAATTTTTCACATGGACACAATCATCACAACACATACACACAACATACAAAATAAGATTACTCTTAAGTAAAAGATTTACTTCTTACTTTAAAGAATCAGACTTATTTCACATGATTACCCATAATAAAATGTAATTATGAATTGAGACATGAAAGCTATTAAATGTATTGTTTACTAATACATTTAATACATATAATAAAGGATTATATGTATAATTTTTATACATGTATGTATAAAATTTGTTTGATCAAAGATGTTTTAAATAAAAATATTGGAATACAATTAAGGGATTAATTCTATAACAAAATAATTCAAGTTTGCTTTTTCTCTATTTTGTATAGTAATAAGAATGTGTCTTAATTGTTAGGTTCTTTTAATCTATTATAAATGAAAAGTTTGAGTTCTTCATATCATATTTGTTTCATCAAGATTAAAAAACATCTGATACCATGCCACATTTTAAAATGTGAGGCTTCTTTATAATAGCATGTATTGTCATTATGTTATAATTTTTATTTAATCTAGTGATAAATCTTTAATTAGAGTGAGAAAGTAGAGAAAAATCTATTGGTTCATTTATTTAACCATTGTCATTACAACAAATTTAAAATATAGCCACATCATCTCTAAAGAAATAAGTGACTTAAACTTTATATTAAGCAAAATGGAATATTTATATAATAGGCATGCGGCTATAGGACATTTATGAAAAAATAAACAGTAATTATTAAAATATTTTTACATAAATATATTAGTTTATGACTGTAAAACATTTCAACTTGTTTTTGTAATTTCATAAGATGTTTCATCATTTTTAAATGAAGGCAATGCAACCCCCTTGGCTTGCCCTTATTCATTGTGTGTTACTGTCAACATAAGTCAGTATTGTAGTCTGCCCAATTCACCCACAGAGACAAGTTTCCCGTTAGTAATCATGTCTCCAATGGAACTGCAACCAGGCTTACAGACTGAGTGGTCTATATTTGTTTTCACATATGCCTTCTCACTTATTTACTCCATTACTGGAAATTTGGAAGGAAAGAAAAGCAATTCTTGGTAGTTTTTCACTTTCCTGGGAGGGCGTGGACACACACACACACACACACAAACACACACATATTTTATTCTCAGTTAATGCCCTTGCCCTCTTTTTTTGAAATTATGAGTTAATTGTAATTCAGAACAAAAAGAAAAGCACTCTCTGGAAGGGTTTTAATTATTTCCAAATGCCTCTCTAGCATGTAAATGCTAAACTGTGTGACTTTTCCATTTATGGGCTGTGAGAAATAAACAGCTGGGATAAACAGCAGGCATTTCAAGATATTTTATTTATTTCTCAGCAGAAGTTTAAGCATATGTCATAATGATGGCATTTACATCATAATATATGTTGCTTCATACAGCTCTGCAAACCCATCAAAATCTGCACAAATGACTATGGAATGGTAGAATGAGAAGAGTCTATCAAACACGCTTCCATCTGCTTCAATTCCAAAAGTTCAACTTTTATTATAAACTAAGCAACTGAAAATCAAACTTCTGAAAACTTAATTGCCTTCCTAAATCTTAGTTTTAGTTTAACTTTTAGAATGATATAATATGCAATGAAACAGGCATTTACATTTTCTGTTGTGTTTTTTTCTTTTCTCAAAATCCTGTTGCTTTGGCTTCCTGATATTTAATTAATGCCATTTATCACTTTATAGAGAAAATAAATATTTAAGATCAAATAACCAATATTCTGTTAACTCCATAATGAAACTGTTCTTTTGAGAATTCAATTTGGTAAGAAAACAGAAGATTTTTTAGTAATTATTTAGCTTTTGTTAGCCTATGGAGGATAAACCTTGGAGAATTGATCATATAATAATATTGTAGTAGACCATAAAACAGAGAAAAATGTAGCGTAGGATGTGGCTGTCATCATATTTTTTCAAAGAAGAAGATAAAATGGAAAACCTGTCCCTTCCAGGTCAAAGAATTATAGGAAGGAAGAAATTGATGGTTTTTTTGCAGATGTTTGGATACTGTGTGATCTGGACCAAAATTTTGTAAAGATAAAGTAAAACGCTAGCTGTATGTGGCTCCAAAAGCTGTGGGGCGTGGCCATATTCCGTTCATACCTCTAGAATACTGCCACACAGGATGGGATGATCCTAAGGCATCGTGCAGTAAACAGAGAAAGTGACAGTGAAACAAGGATTCTGGGCAGCACCTCTTCTGCCTCTCAGTGAACTCTAAAGTCAGTGTGAGAGAAAAGGTCATGTGCCCGGAGGCCAGTGTATTGAGAAACAAGGTACATATCATGCTGGGAGTGTTCTGAACTTGGTCATAGTAGTGGGGTTAAGTGGCTCTGTCAGATAAGAAATTCCGAGCATTTTGACGGTATAGAAACCAAAAGAGTCACAGCCAAAATGGGGTCAAGTCACTAGAGGCAGTATAGAAAGTTTTGAACTCTTCAAGAATGTAAACTGTGACTTCCTTCATCACTGAATTCATCAGTAGATGACAGAGAAAGCCAACTCAGCTCCATAGCAGACATTAACAACATCCCAACTACCTCCAAAATAGCTACTCTGGAACAAAGATGGCCAAGACCAGCTTAACATCTTCATCTGCCATATTCTTGGTTATTAAATATTGCCTTCCAAAAAACCATCATTTCAATGAGAGTAAAAACGTAGCAAATAGACCTGACATAGGGGATCTTAATCTGAGAATGTTAGGAGATCCATTAACTTGAATATGAAAAATAATTAAGTATTTTCAATATTCTTTTAACCAAAATATAGCACTTTTATCAATTTGTAACAAAAGCAATAAAACACAGTAACATAGTGATATTTGTGACTCTACAATAGAAATCACAGATATTTTCATATCACATTACAATTATTGAAGGTATATCAAATTATCTTTTATAGTCATTACTACTTTAAAGGAAAATTATTACATCTGCTAGCTCGTTATTTACTTCATTAATAAACCCAGCTATTACTAGGCCACTTTTTAATGTTTTGAGAACCATATTTCAGTATAATAATTTTATTTCATAATCTTTTACATTTTTGTTTTATTCATTTAAAAAATGTTATTTTGAAAAGAGATTCATAAGATTCACCACATCAGCCAGGTAGTCCATGACACAAAAGAATAACAGGCAAAAACATCTACTTCCAAGTGACTTTGCAGTGATTAATTGCTGTACCATGGATGCTTCAAATTTAAAACTGAGATAACTGAGCTATTATTAATTGGTAATTTAAAGTTATTTTTGTTTGTTTTTTGTATTAATGTTTATTTAATTTCTCTGCTTTTAGCACGATTAGGACCTTTAAAAAGTTTTGATTATTACATCAGTTATAAAAATAACTAATATCTAAGTTCTAATGTGAACACAGCTACAGAGAGCAAATATCTTTTTCTCATGCAAAAATATGTCTCACTATAAAAAAATATGTCTCACTAGTCTAAACAACGAATATCTAATGGAAGGATGAAACATATTCCCTTCTTAATGAATACTGCAACACTTCATGCCTGTTAAATTACCAGTCATGTTATTCTAGATACACAGAACTGACAAGCCTAAATAGTTTCTTCTAAGGAATAGTATCGGTACAATAAGAATTTTAGATTTTGTTTTTGTTTTTGTTTTCTATACTTTTACAGCTATTTATTTATGCATTAGACAGAAGTACTTCTCTATTTAAGATGAAAGTAGTAATGTTGAACTGGGAAAAATCCCAAGAAAATAAAATTTATAGAATGGATTCATAAAAATTGAGAGAAATCCTAATATTTTAATATAGAGAGACAAGATATTTATTTGGTCTAGAGGAAAAGCTCATCATTCCAAAATAAATGGGCCTAGATTTTCATTTCTATCTACAACCACTTTTGAGTTATAGACACCTTTGAAAGTAAAGAAAGTTATGAATTGTACCTCACCCCAGAAAAATGTACATAGGCAAAAAACATTACATACACTATCAGAAGATTCACAGATATGCTGAAACCCATCCACCTATGGCATTCTTTAGGCTAAAGACTCAAAGCTCTAGAACAATGCCTGAGGTACTTCCAGTTGATAAGAGGCAAAGATCAGGGGACATCCTCTTTCCCTCCTAAGCAATTGGGATAAGTATTTTATTAAGGCAGCAGTCAGAAGGAAGGGCAGTCACCTTTGCTTTCCAGCTGTGTGAACTGGGCTCTTCTCATTGAGAAGAACAGTCTTATTGTTGCTCAAGGTTGAGTTCACTGTGAAAATACCTGAGGAAATTAGCAAAACAAGAATCTCTATCCTGTTGCCAGCCTCACTCAGGCAAAATGGCACAGCCAAGTTTCATGGTGACATAAAAATGGATATTCATGGGTTGGGGCTTTGAAGGTCATTGAGGCCTCAAGGAGGCTCCAAAATGGCTTCCTATATCTTTTTACTTTTGTATGCATCTGCTCATGTGACTCTGCTACCCTGTCTATCTCCATTTTGCTCTGTGGGCCTTTTTGTATCATCAACTCACAGTTCTCTAAATCTGATTGCTTCAGGTGATCACAGTCCCTTGTAGATAGGCTCTCTTAGGGTCAGATTCTCTCTCCTGAGCTAGTTGACTTTGATGATCTTTGGCTTGGAAGAAGTGACTCAGAAGGGGGCTGGGAACGGCCAGCCTTGTGAAATTTAGTCTATCCACCATATTGCCCAAAGATCTCATGACACTATATAATAGTAACTCTAAGTATATACTTGTGAAGCTAGAACTTGGAGGTAGTTCTAGACAAAGTGAAATTTTAAAAAAAAACAGACTTAAACTTTTAAAACTGATGATTGGTAAATGAACATACACAAAAGAAGCGAAACATTTCACAAACCAGAAAGCTACTGTGAGTGGAAAATAACTCGTTAGAGTGCCACTTATTAGGCTAATGTTCAAATCACATTTGTAATACTCTGAATAGAGAATTTTATAATATACTGAATAGAGAATAATTTTAAGTATAAACTTTCTCCCAAAATAGTTTATGCCTAAAATAGGCAAATGTATATAATTTGTAAGCTATTTTTATTGATTAAAATTGCATTGGAAGGAATTTGCCTTCTGTAAGCAACATCTGAATATATTCACAAATGCTAATTATATTATATATATTTCACTCATTGGTCCTAGGTATTAATGATTATATAATATTTAACTAATATGAAAAACTACTAAATATGTGTACTAAAGTATTCCCAAACATTTGAATTCCTGACATTGAGCATCCTTAACTAATATTTTTGTCATTGTATATCAACTATCTGAATACTACCTACCTTAAGCACAGGCTTTGTAAATACCACAATATTAAAATCTACAGTTATTTTTTTTTTCAAGAGCACATTACATCAGTTTTACCAACTGTTGTTTATGGCTGTTTAATCTCACTATTCATCTATCTCTCCTAGTTTGTGTCTTCTAAAGATAATATTCCACCACTCCAAATCAAATTTCTTTCCATTACCATATATTTTACTCCTTTTATTGAATTATATACTTGAAACTTATATAATTTTATTAACCAATGTCACCTCAATAAATTTGTTAAAAAAGATAATATTTCAATAATATGCTGATGTTTTTTATTCTTGACTATATGACTTTAGAACCTTTCTCTCCCCAATACTAACTGTGTCATCTTGGGTAATTACTTAACTGCTCTCTGTCCCATTTATCTCCTCTGTAATATGGAAATTATAAGTGTACCCTGAAGAAGAGTGAGGTTGTAAGGAACAGAAATTGGCATACTATAGACACTAGCTAAGTTTAGGCAATAAAACATAAGTCCGTGATGGATGGAATTTTGTTCTTTATCTTCACTGCTATATCTCCAACACCTAGAAAATGACTAAGATATAATAGATACTGAATTAGTACTCATTGATTGTATGAGCAAATAAAATATAGAGGAAAATACTGAAATTTTCTTTAGTATATAATATCTTTTGGGGGGGTTCTCAAATGTTTGTTTTTATAGAACTAGTATCTAAGTCTCAAAAAAAAAAAGATGTAAAGAAAATGTATTTGTCACTATCCTTTAGAAACCTTTATTATGGTCCCTGAGCTCAGTGTCCATGTGAGATCTATAGGCAGCAACTTCCACCTGGAACACCAGACTGTCCTGCACACAAACAGAATTCTTTAATCATCTATTATCCTCACATTCTCGTTAGATTAATTTACTGCATATTATCTATTACATATTTTTTATTTTGTAATCTTCTGTAAATAACTTGTAGATAATCACAGATATAGAAAGATCTGCAGAGATATTGAGGCCAGAGTACTCAAGGAAGTTAACGGGCTTACTTAGGGGGAGGTACAGAAGACACTAGAGAATTCCAGGGAAGAAAGCCATTATTTCTTCTATGTCTGTGTAAATAACTCCTATTGAATGAGACAAGGCTCAGTGTTGGTTAAATATGGAATAGCAAGATATATTTTATATTTATTCAAAAGGTAGTCTAAGTGCAGACTATAAAGATTTTATATTTTAGATGAAAATTTGCCCAATTTTGATTATCAGTAAGTTATTTTCTGAGAAATATATTAAATTATCAATGTTCATTGTTATTGACTCCAGCTCTCACAATCCTCAAGGTTACTTTTAGCTATATGTATCCACATGGCATTATAAGAAATCAACTACATAGCAATTCAGGAAAGTGTCTCTCAATATTTTTAATTATCTAAATTATGTAAAATCTACATATTTTTGTGAAATCCCATGACAATATTTATATAGACTAAATATTTCCTGTCATCCACAAAATGGCCACAAGGAATGCATGTCGGTTCCAATGCTGTTATCCAAGTGATCTTGCTGTAACAGAGGGTCTGATACTTGCATATCTTTAATACATAAAGTCACAATATTTTTTAGGTAAACTTATTTACACGGAACTTAAGGAAATTACTTAAGTCGGACATATGTTTAGTAGTTTATTATTAATATCTAAGTGCTCACTGTTTGCTAGAACAGAACTTCTCAACTGTACTGTGTATAGGAATCCCTTGTTAAAAATGCAAACTCTGATTAAGCATATTTGGGTTGAAAATTGAGAGTCTACATTTTTAATAAGATACCAGATGATGCTGAGGCTGTTCTGAGGACCACGTTTTAAAAGGCAAGATGTAAAACATTATACTAAATACTGAGATACTAAAGGATTTGATAAAACCTATTGTTTAATTTCAGAAAATTTATAAGCTAGAAGGAAATTAGACATAGTTAGTCATGCGAATTTTTCTGAAACATGAATCACCAATATGTTAAATACAAAACAATCTCAACGATGAGGAATGCAATACAGAAATTACTAGAATTCGTTCAATTTCTTTCCAGCTTAAGAACATGGTATGCTTTTGCAAATCTTAAAATACTTGTTTCAATAATCTATCTGTATATATTTAAATAAAATATATGTTGAAAATCTATGTTGAAACATCTAACAAAAACAAGAACAACAATATAAATCCATCCCCTTTATCAGAGGTGTTGGGGAGTGGTAGTGATTTCATTCATACAGAAGAGGTGTCTACAGTGTATGGCCTGTAGGCCAAACCCAGACAACCATAATTTTGGTGAGGAGGTCAAGGTAAGAATGGTTTTTACATTTCTTAATGGTTGAAACCAATTTAATTTAATTTAATTTAAATTAAGTATTCATAAATGTATTATTGACACACAGCCACATCAGTTCACATAGGCATTGCCTATGGCTGCCTTCAGGCTCCTGCAGCAGAGATGAACATGGTCCACAAGGCATACAATTCACATTATCTGTAAAGTACATAAAAGCAGAGAAACCAACCAGCGAAACTATTTATGTTTGCATTAATTTTTTTTCTAGTATCGTCAGGTAAATGTGCATCTTCTGTTTTTAAAAGAAGGCATGTTTGCATTAGGGAAAGGCTATAGGGCTTAAAGCCAGCAGTCTGTCTTCAGGGTCCTCAAAAATTCATCCAACTTTCTCTGACTAGCAGCCTCAACTCTGTTAAATAAGTTCATATCACAGGCTGCTGTGGTCTTTTCCTGGCCCAACATACATTTACACATTAAGCTTTTCTCTTTGTTCGCTTTATTTTAATTTCAGACTTTGTGATGTCTTAATAAAAAAATATATATATATTGGTATTATTTAAACTATTTCACACATGACTTTCTTTTCTATCAACCTTGAATTTTTTTCTGTTTGAAAGTGCTTTATTAGCTCGGCTTTTTAAGCTTGTTTTTCTTGCATACTTTGAGAGTTTCAAATAGGTTATTTGTGTGGTCATCTGATCTAAGCTAATGAAATTTTATTGCTATAATAAAATAACACAAACTCCAAACTTTAATCAAAACCCCATCTATATCCATGTATAAAATGCAGTGTGTAGCTGAGTTATAACTTTTACCTAAAATATTTGCTAAAGATTCATGAAGGAAACCTAAATGTATGAAGTATTTAGTCACATTAGAGATAGAATTACTTATGCTTAAGGACACTATTTCTCTAAATAAAGTAAAATAAAGATGTTTATCAGTTTTGCAAACTGCATTTCACACTAATATAAAGAAAGCAAAACAATATGAATTCAAAGAACAGTAAAAAGGATTCATGTGTTATTGGAAAATTTGTATAGAAAAGATTCCATAATGGATTAAATAAATAATCCAATGAAGCAAAGAAATTCTCCAATGATTCCTAATCTTTGGGAAAGTGTTATATATTTTTTTCTTGGGCTATAATTCCCAACACTTACTCCTGGGTGATTTGGCCTGAAAATTTTACCTCTTTAAGCCTCATTCTCCATATACATTGATTAATTCTCAAAATATTTTCATGTGTATACAATAAAATATGAAATGTAGTTAACATTAGAGTATCGATAATAAATTCCTAGAAACAGTTTCCAGGGAAGAAAAGGCTCAAGTTCAGGAGATGTTTTCGTTTTCTAATGTATATTTTTAATGAAATTTAAACATACTTTAGCAATTATAATGTTTGATATTTTTTGATATTCTATAACAGGTACCCAAGTATACAGAAATAAGCCATCAAAAAGTAATAATCCTGCAAAGGATGCTTCCCACTTTTTAACAGTTTTATTAAGATATAATTGTATACCCAGGAAATGCACATGTTTAATGTATATGATTTGATGAGTTAGGACATAAATCTACACCTGTAATACCATCACCACAATCAAGATAATAGACATATCTAACACTTCCCAGTGTGTTAAGGACACTTTAACGAGATCTACCCTCTTAACAAACATTCAAGTGAATGATATCATATTGTTAACTATAAGTGCTATGTTGTACAACAGATCTCTGGAACTTATTATTTTTGCATATCTGAAAATTATAGCCATGGAATAGGAACTTCAATCCATTTTACAAGCTGGATATTTACCCAAATAACCATATAGGTATTTCCATTTAGTTAGCTAAAATGGAAATATTCTATAAGTACTTTTCCAGGCAACAAAAAACTTCACAAGGGTTATTCATACCTTTCTTTCTTTAGCAGAAATTTACAGAGCTATTGATATACAACAGTCACCCTTCTAGAAGTTGGTAATGTAACAGTAATAAAGCAGAAATATCTCTATTTTCATGGAACTTATATTCTAGTGGGGAGAATTAAGTAAATATACTAGAAATAAATAACTGAGATAATTTTTCACAGTTATATGCATTATAAACACCATAAAATAGAGGAAGAAGAGAGTAAGTAGTGGAGAGGTAATTACTGATAAGAGAAAATGGCTGGATATATAGGATAAGCAGTTGTATACATGAGTTTGGAGGACAGGACAAAAATCTGGCTCCAAGATATCAACAGGAGTATCATTAACACATAAATGACATAAAAACAAACAAACAAACAAACAAACAAACAAACACTGGACTACAGGAGATCATGGATGAAAGAATCAATCATATCAACTTTGTGACTGGGGACGAGCAAAGATCAGAAAAGGAAACTTGAGGAGGTATCACAGCCTGTGAGGAAGGGAAAAAGCCATTAGTGAGATTTGTAGAAGGAATGGTCACAGAGTTGTTTTTGAGAAGCGGGGAAAACTACGGTGGTGTGGAAGTTTCAGAGATTTTGGCAGTGTGAGCCAAGAAGTGGAGTCAGAATGTGAATGTTGTGAAAACGGAATTAGAAATGAGGCTATGTGAAAACAAACCTAAGAAACTATCAAGAAGTTTTATTGTGAAAGGGACAAAGACATGGGCATTGACTGAAGAAATGTGGCTTAAGGGGGCATATTTTCTGATAAGAAAGAAGTACTATATTTATATAATAGTTATTAGTTAGAGACACAAGAATTGATGATCCAGTAAAAAAATATACTTCCAGTATCAAAGTCAGTATGGGTTGATATATACGTAGATGGATATATTTGTTCATGGGAATAATTCTTGTGGGACGCTTCTATTTTTATTTTATTATTGTTATCATTATCATTATCATCATTATTATTTTAATTGTTCAGATCTGTGAGGCAAGAGAAGGTGGGAACAAACACTAGGGTATATTGAGGTTTATGAAGAGCACCCAGATAAATGGATACCAGAAAAATGATAAAACATATTTAGGACAGTTGTGAGTGAGTATTTGTGATTTTTCATCATGAATTTAATGTTAGCCCAGTCTGCACTGTTATGTGGTTTTCCAGTAAGATTCAGGCACTTGAAATAGGTGGCTTTGTATATATGTCGAAAAAGGCTCTAAATTTTCCCAAGAAGCCGAATAAGGGAGGAGAGAAATGCAAAAAAGTTTAGTATTTTATCAAAAAGGGAGCCTTTAACAAAATAGAAACTATGAGAGGTATGTCACTCAAAGACCACACTGGTGTTAGAAAGCTAAATGATAAAAAAATAAATAAAAGTAAAAAATAAAAACTATAATGTGATCCAGAGTGTAATAATTACAGGAGTCACTCACTGCCCCTAAGGTTTTAGAAGACAAAAGAAAAACGATGTTTTCTAAACTTTTGCGACTCCCTCACTGGAGTTTCCAGCAAGACTGGTGTTCAGAGCAGTGAGGGTGCTGCTGGGATACGAACCACTGTGTGCCATCGTGAGGCTTGCCTGAGACTCCGACTAGGTCTGGAAAAGTGGAAGTAAGGGGCATCCTCCCCTTCTCCTGCTTTCTAATCTCTCACCAGAAGAACCTGACTGGCTGGAAGTTAGCAAGGAAATTTGGGAACTGGATCTGGCAAACTCCCGGCCCCAATAATACAGAGCAAAAAACATACAAAGGTTTTAATGATTCTTTCTATATTTCTCGTGTTTAAACAGGATTGTACTCCTGAGTATAACACTGTTCACATGTTAAAGACTTTCACAGTGTGTGCTTAATTGCTTTTGCTAAAACAAGGGAAAAGTGAAAACCACAATGCCAGGTATAATTCTTGGCTTCCCCTAAGGAAGTTGAACACTCATTTCAGGGCCTTGTTGACCTTCGAATGAACTCTTCAGGAGGGCATTCGCAGCAGATAGTAGGCTTCTCAACATATAATTGTGCTGATTCAGTAGTGGTAATAGTGCAACCTAAGTCAGTATGGACATTTTCGTCACCATGACAAAGGATATTTATCCTGGTAACAATTTTCGCTCTTTTTCTTTCATCGTCATATTGCCTTGAAAAGTCCTCATGTTGCTTAGGATCATTTATAATTTAATGAAAAACACTGGGTTGTATAAAGATTTCAATAAAACTAAGAGAAAAACTTATATGAGTAAATGATTCCATACATTTGTGCTTAAGGAAATAATGTAGAGTTTAGCAAATCTGTAATATATTCTTGATTGGAAGTTTAAATAGCATTATTAATTACATGAACATATATATATTCATATATTTGGCTTAAAGAAAGCATATTAATGTGGGAGATTGACATTTTGGTTATGTCAAACCAAAACAAATATTTTCCAGACAAGATGAAAAATAAAAACTACCAGAGGACATATATTCACTAACCAAAATGATTAAAAAGCAGGGCATAGATTTACAAATATACATCAACGAAAATGATAAAAAGAGGGAGATGAATTCATATCTAAACAGGAAGAGATTTAAAAAAACAAAACTTTAATTTTTTTTATTATTTGCTCCAGCCATAAAATAGTATTTGAATGATAAACCAGTTTGCTTCCTCAGATGGTAAGAAAGTTGGAATAAGCCCTCTAAAATAGTTGAAAATATGTAAAATGTATTTCAACATTTTATCAACCTGTACTCATTATCCTGTCATCTGATTTCCCAATTTCTTTTACTTGGGATTATTAGAACCTATGAATAATCCAAACTCAAGGTAAATAGTATTTAGACAAATTCAGATTAGTTCTCTGTTAGGATTGCATCATACTATTTTTGATTCTAAATGTTTCATGAAAAAACAGTCTTAGTAATTAAATCCTAATTGTGTCACTTCTTAATGTAATAATTAAGTTGCATTGTTGATTCACATCTGTAGTTCTTGGCACCTCAAAGAATGAGATTGTTCCTTATAATCTCCATTTGGAGTCTGGAGACCAGTGGACCATCAGGTAGTCATCTAAATTGCTTTCCCACTTACTGGACCCTCAAATATGATAGTCTTTAACTATCTTAATTTCTTTATTCTGCATATCTGCTGAGATACTCCTATTTTAGAGTCCCACTGCTTGTCAATTATTGTGCCCTATATGTACCAGGTCTCACTTGCCAGGTGACACTGTTTTTTTATTTCCTAGGTGGGTGGCTCATGCCAGGTCCTGAGTCCCTTCCAATTACTGTATGTCATTATGAGTAGAAGACAAGCTGTCAGAGATATAATATTATTCAATAACTCAACAGATAGGTCCCCTGAATTATTGCCCAGCACAAATGTGCCATCCTCTGCATCGTAAAGTTATATTAAAATTAGTAAATGATTTTTCCTCTTTTAAGAAAAGCATTAATATAGTTCTAAGATGCATATTGCTCCAGACTATAAAAGGCTCCTCATATTGTCATCAGCATAATTGAAATTTGAACAAATGATGTGTTTTGGTGGGTTAAAAGCAGAAATAAGCTTTGGCAGAAGTAGGTTCAAAACCAAATATCTTGATGACAATGACATTCTTTCAAAAGATAACTTGATTGTTATTCAGTCTCTCACCTGGTCCAGGCCATATGGGCACTCATATAGGTATCTACAAGGTGGCATATCTTTTTTGTAAAATCACTTTTGACTAAAGCTGTTACCTCAGTTCAAGCCTTCAGTTAAGAAAATTGATCTTGTCAGGGGCCTGGAGTAAAGCACATTCTGGGTGTGCATTTACATTATGTAGAGAGAGTAATTTATAAAATTGAAAATAAACAAATCATTTTGCAATAAAATTAAGTGTCCAGAACAGTCAGCAGGTTGGTGACTGTCATAGTCAGCAGTGGGTGAGTGATAAAACACTGAGAGTTACCTCAAGCAAATGTGTGATGGCATGAAATTGTCATGGCATTTGTTATCTACCACAAGATAAGCAACATATCTTCCAGGTGGGCCAGCGCAGCCCTATCTATTTTGGGTGGTGCTAGGGTAGATCCTGGTACCCTGCCCCTGACTTTTTCATCTTCATTTGAGCCTCTCTCTGGCTATTCACCACCATCTCCCACGTTTGAACCCTAAACTCCTTTTTAGTGAGTTTAACTTTTAAAAATATCTGACAAAGGCTCTTCTGCCCTGCCTCACCTTCTCCAGGATTATTCATATTTACATTTCTGGTTATTCCTGGGGAATTCTCTCCCCTGTATCACCAAACCAGTGTTTGGATTAGCCAGTGATATGCTCCTGTGACAACTTGTACATAGGTCTATCATAGAATAAATTACATAGCTTCCAGCTAACTTTTAGTGTCTCTCAGTAAACATGGCAACTTTTAGAAATAAAGTATATATTTTATTACATTTAAAGTGCATTTAATTTTATTTTGCCCTCTCCACTTTGATGCACTGTTTTCACGTTCTCGTAGCATTCTTTTTTTTTTTTTCCTTCTCTTAAAGTTGTTGGAATTTCTTTATGGGCTAACATACAAAATAAAACTTCAATTATTCTAAACTCTGCATCTGAGATATTGCTAACTCTAAACACTAGCTATTATTAAAGTATTATTTACAGCCCAATTTTTAAAAGTATATTAACATTCAGCTTTAAATCTGTAGGTCTAATGCTTTATTCAGGTATATCACTAATATTTTGGTTGAGTATCACTTGTTTGATAATCATGAAAAAATTAATACCTATATTTTCCTGAACTTTGAAATCCTAGATCTTTTACATATTCAACACAATCATTTGCCATAAAAAATAGAAAACTCCAACAATTTTCTATTCAATTAGGCAGAATTTTAGCAAAGTTTACTCTGGGATTTTAAAATTATCTGTCAATCTTTTCTTTTTTATGTTTTAAATTCTCAGGAGATTAAATTCGTTAAAATGAAGCTCATCTTCAATTAGAAAGAAGAACATATGTATGAACTTCATTAAAATCCCCAAGTATCATGAAAAACAGTTCATCTCGGGTTTTCAGATAATTAAAGCCTCATACACATTTTCTGATATTCCATCTGGCATTAGAGCGTATTCAACTACAGACCACTTGAGTTACCAGACAGCTGAAAAGCTTATTAACAAACATTAATATTGGAAACACCTCCACTTTGATATTGTACAGACAAGTGCATTGTTATAACCTCAAATATTCTCACGTAAGAAAAAAATAAAAGATGGTGGATCTTATCTTCTTTGATAACCTTGCTAGATGGTAACATTAGCAGTCTCTTGAAAGATTCAGTTTAAATAGATCTTATATGTCTGCTAAATAAAAATGCAGGTACAAAATAAGGTTTAAATATTTATTTTGAGAAATATGCTTCTATTCTACTCTCCAACTAAAATGCCCCTTACCTTTGCAGCCATTGAAATAGGTATATCATAAAAGCAGTGATATTGTGACACTTGCTCACTGACTAAAGTCTAGAACACAATTGGTGTCCAATAATATTGGTAAAATATTGTCTATTCTTGAATATTTGAGATTGAAAGTAACCGTGTTTGTTATTTCAGCCATTTTCTAATTTGCATTATTAAATTTATTATAAAATGTACCTTGTAATTAAATTTGTATTTAATAATTACAAAGTATCCCAGGAAA
The DNA here is from genome assembly GCF_000151845.1 of Pteropus vampyrus. Taxonomy (NCBI): domain Eukaryota; kingdom Metazoa; phylum Chordata; class Mammalia; order Chiroptera; family Pteropodidae; genus Pteropus; species Pteropus vampyrus. The sequence continues at coordinate 7,285,151 of NW_011888808.1, read as the reverse complement.
TAGGAGTCTTGATTTTTAAGTTGAATCAGAATTTTCTATGATCAACAGATTAGTTTTGTATACTACATATTTATTACATATTTATCTAATCATTAACATCTCTAAAAATGCCATCTAAATTGAACAATATTTCATCCAATGTTAAGTGCTAACATCTGATGAATTTTTAGAAATCCATTCCTTTGAACGGAAGATGAAGAACTTAAACGATGGATGTCCAGATAAAGCCTCAAGGAAGAAATGATGAACTTTTATTTTAATGTACTGTGGTCTTAAGATAACAGTCATTTTCTCGAATATGTTTAGACTTAGCTACAGTCACCTCATTCTAGAGCATGTTTGTGCATTGTCACCTGCAGGTTTCTCCGGCTCACACACTACCATTTAGCTGGAATATGGGGACCAGGCAGGCCTCTTGAAATTCCTTCTCTTCCATCATTTTACTTGGTGCATATGTGCTTACCGTGAAAAACTGAGTTTTGAGTTAGAAGAGAGCGCTAGTTGATTCACTGACAAGTGAAATCTAAAATGTCAATGTAATTGCATAAATTGAAGTTTCTGCTTGGATCACTCAGTATAGTTGTTGTAGGTACTAAAAGGGTCTGCCGTTTTTCTGTTGTTTTGGAAATTAGTGTTTTGAAATAAAGAGAAATAAAGAATAAATGTTGCTTTCAAATAGAGTTGTCAGTGACTACCATCATGAAGACAATCTGTACTTGTGACCCAAAATAGCAGCTCCCACAAATATCATGATTGCTGTATTGAATCCAAGTGATGTTTAGTTATTTAAAAGTGGCTAGATGGTTTGTGAATACAGCAATATATGGAGGAGTAAGATTGGATGGGAATAAGACAAAAATGGGATGATGTAATAGATAGATAACAAGTGTTTCTACCAGAGTGAACAGACTAATTGGAAAGACAGGCAGATACTGGATGACACAGGTGACATTCAAGCATGGTATCATGGAGTTAATGCAACTGCTACAAGAAATTGTCAGGATAGTCAAGGCAATCTGATCAGTGGTCCCAGTGAGAATAATCAGAACTTAAAATGAAGACTTGAAGGGTGAAATTATCCTCAGGCTCTGTTGCAGATTAAAAAGAATATTAAGAGAGGAGGGATGACTGTTCTCAAGAATATATGTGAGAGATTAAGGGTGATATTTTGAAGGAATAATTTTTACTTAACGTATCGAAATACTACTTCTCTTAACACTAAGCCATTATTCATTCACAGAGCTAACTATATATGAACTTTTTCCTTATTGTTGATAAATGTATTTTGGCACTGATTTTTTTCTTGGAAAAATTGAGAGTAGTTATGTTTTTGAGGATATTACAGAGGAATGTTCAATTTAAACTATCATTTTAAAATGTGACTACATATATTTAATTTTATATTTAATATAAAGTTCATGTTCAAACTTTTATCAGTGAAGGAGAACTGCATAGAGTAAGACGAATTCTGAATTTTGACTTTTAAGAAGGGAACTTAAGAATTCCAAGTAATGAAACTACAAAAACAAATCGATAACGGAATAGAGCTCCTAACACTTTTTTAAAAAAATCTGTTTTTTTTTAAATAAAAAAATAGAGATAAATATTTATTTAAGATATGTAATAAAATTATATGTTTCTATCAGGGATATTAAATTGAGTTAAATATGAAACATGTTTATTTTTAGTAGTTTAGTAGTTTAGCTTGATAAAGTTATTTCATATATCAGTATCCACAACATGAAGGCCTCCCCAGTAGTGCCGCTCACATCGCAAATCCAAACTTAGTCAGCCTGCACTTATGGGAAACACCTCACTGTCAAGGTACCTAACAGCAATCATAATCCTTCAAGTCAGCATCAGTTTCCTTACCTCACCTTAGAAAATAGGACAGTTAACCTTATAAAGACATCCCCGATCTCCAAGCCAATCATGCCCTGTTTCTGTGTTGCCTTTTCTAACTCTCTAAAACTCCTGCTTGCCCCAAGTCCCTTGGAAAGTGTGTGCCACTGCTTGTGAGGCACTGCGTCCCCCCCAACCCCTCCTTCCATAGACTCTTTTCCCTTGAATAAAGGACATCAAAGGACTTCTTACTAAATTGTATTATTTTGGTCAGTTGACAGGCTGTATCTGCAAAACTATACTAATGATATTTATCATTCACTGAATACTTGCAATGAATTAAACACTAATTTAAAAGCTACATATATTTCTGTTGAAACCTATATATATTCTATTTCTTTATAGTTTTACAACCTGTCGAGAAATTTGTCATTGTCTTTACTTTTCAGATGAAGACATAAAGGCTTTGAGCCTTTAAGCCGGCAATGTACTGAATAAGAATTTAAACAAAGTTCTTTTTGACAGTGAGGAATGGGTATTTAACTACTATTTATACACAGAGTAGAAAATGTAGTGTGTGTGTACGTGTGTGTGTGTGTGTGTGTGTGTGTGTGTCTATGTGTGTTCTGCTGTGCTGTTGATCAGTATGCATTGCCCAGCATGTATCACTTGCAAAGTTTAGCTCCCTGGAATGAATCAAGCTATGCCTAGCACGCTCTAATCCATTTTATCAGCTTCATGTAGACAGGTTTAGTGTGTAATTCTTGTTCTTTCCTCTTTCCCATATGTCTTTTGAACCACAAGGTCCCCAGGAGTGGAATTTACTTTTCACTTCTGTTGCAGACTCTTAGGGTTGGTGAAAAATTGGTTCTTTTCCATTTGCCTGATTGAAAGGGTTATGAATTCAAATCACTTCTTAGTTTAAATTGGCTTTTCATTTATGGAGTCCTTCCTTGCAGATTTGTCCTGGCTGATGACTGAGATTTTTCATTGGTAACTACTTTGGTTTTCTTTAGAGGAAAAGAACTAAGGGCAAAATGTTACAATTAATATTAAAATGAGAGTCCACTGGGTTTAAAAAGACTATTTACTGGAAGCAGAAAGAATTGCAGAAGAAAAGCAGCATGTGGCTCTTTGTATTTTATAGATATGCTTTTTTTCACTAAGTGAACATGGTTTTTTTCAATATATGTAATTTTTAGAAGAGAAATATAAAAAACTACATATGCAAACTGATACAATATTAAGAATTCTGAAACATTAAAAAGGAACACTGCAGTTAGGATATTTTTCATACTGCACACATTTTAAATTTAAACGGACACAGAAATTATACTTTACTCTTTTATACCTTTTATAACTGATCATACATATACTTGACTATCACTATTACATTAACACTTTTTGATAGTAAGAAGCATCTTATTGTTTCTTAAATTCTGTAATGATACGGAATGAGACAATGAAGAAAAACACCAGCATAACAGCAACTATTTCATAATGCCCTAAAAATAGTAAAACTGGTGCTCATCTAATGCTGAGTTCTCTTTGTTCAATATGAAAATAAAATCCTACTTGATGAATATAAAAAACATGTTTTGAATAGTTCAATGTTTACATAATGAAATTATTTTTATTCAACCTTATGTGTATAGATTTTGAATTTGGTCAACTTGTATAATAATATTACAGTTCTTTAAAAGAAGACATGAATAAATTATGCCCACTACAGCATGTTTTTCTAGAGAAATTACAGTTCGTGATTTTATAATACAAATATTTGTACATTATATATTATTTCAGAATATAAGGTAAATACAGTTTCAATGTGAATCTTTCTTTCCTGTGTGTAAATAACTTTATGTATCTTTCTACCTGTGTGTAAATAACTCTTGCTATTACATTTAGCTATTCCTTCAAACAACATGTATTTCTAACCACTGAATCGCACAATTTGTGACACCTGACAAGGTATTGTAACATACATTTTAGTGTGATATTTTAAATCTCAGTCTCACTAAACCTTGTTCATAAGCTCTATATTAAACATTTAAAAATTAGATATCTTTAATGAAATTCCATTTATTATTTTAATGTAGTGTGAATCTCTTTTTTTTAAAAAAAATCTCCCCAAAAAGCAATAGTTTTGGAGTGCTTTATTATCCAAAATAGGTAATTGTATGAATTCACACAGAAAATGAATGCAAGACAAAGATTTGGTACTGAATCTATTTCCTCTTCTTTGATTGAATATTTGTGAGTTTATTGAGATGGGTCTCCAGAAACAGATTTTCAACGAGGAAATTCAACTTAAAAAATTGTTAAAACATTTTACAGGTGACAGAGATCACCAGATTTCATGATACTTGTGTTAAATATTGTTAAGAGAAATAAATACTGCTAAGAAAAAAGAAAAGCTGTTGTTAGTTTTAATTGCTAATTATAAAACATAATCTTAAAATTTTTGCCCAGCTGGTTTTTAATAAATATGACCATTTTTACTGTATTGATCCTTCAGCTCTTATTGTTGCATGACTAGGTGATGAACAAAGTAGCTCCATTATTCATCCACATTTATTTGAGACAGAGAGAGCTCACTTTTCAATAAGATGATCTGGTTTTTCATTAGCTTTATCTTTTTACTGTTTGGCTGCAGAAACATACTTCTAAAAGTACATCTCCTCAATATCAGTGAAGGGAGTTCATCTACAGGTTAAAAGAAATTGAAGAATCCAATATATATTGGTTACATTAATTCAGAATAAAATAAATTCCGACATTCTGTTTTCTGGTGGTTTCCAGGAATGAACTGTATCACTTTTAAGACAAATGACTATTTATTTAGTAAATCTGATTATTTTTAAAATGTTGTTTTTATTTTGAGAATGTTGCATATGCATGTACACATACAAATTTGTAGAAGAAAATTTATCAAAAATGATGCTTTGTGATTTTTTTCTTTTGCTTTGTGTCATATATAATCTTTCAAATATATAATGAGTTTTTAAATTTCAGTTATAAAAAGACAAGTTGAACAATCATTCCTTTTTGAGCACTTTGTATTCACTACATTTGCATCCATGTTTTAATATCCAAAATGTATTTTAAGCTTATCATTTATTGTTCAAGTCAATGTCAACATTCTGTTTGCTTAAACAATAGGAAGAAACCTTTTAATAGTTGTATAAACTATTAAAAATGTTATGTTGTGTATGTATGTACTTATCTACATGTATGTACTCACTAATTGAT
>NW_011888808.1:7257777-7280007 GCF_000151845.1 Pteropus vampyrus | reverse complement strand
AAAACATAATCTTAAAATTTTTGCCCAGCTGGTTTTTAATAAATATGACCATTTTTACTGTATTGATCCTTCAGCTCTTATTGTTGCATGACTAGGTGATGAACAAAGTAGCTCCATTATTCATCCACATTTATTTGAGACAGAGAGAGAAGCTCACTTTTCAATAAGATGATCTGGTTTTTCATTAGCTTTATCTTTTTACTGTTTGGCTGCAGAAACATACTTCTAAAAGTACATCTCCTCAATATCAGTGAAGGGAGTTCATCTACAGGTTAAAAGAAATTGAAGAATCCAATATATATTGGTTACATTAATTCAGAATAAAATAAGTTCCGACATTCTGTTTTCTGGTGGTTTCCAGGAATGAACTGTATCACTTTTAAGACAAATGACTATTTATTTAGTAAATCTGATTATTTTTAAAATGTTGTTTTTATTTTGAGAATGTTGCATATGCATGTACACATACAAATTTGTAGAAGAAAATTTATCAAAAATGATGCTTTGTGATTCTTTTCTTTTGCTTTGTGTCATATATAATCTTTCAAATATATAATGAGTTTTTAAATTTCAGTTATAAAAAGACAAGTTAAACAATCATTCCTTTTTGAGCACTTTGTATTCACTACATTTGCATCCATGTTTTAATATCCAAAATGTATTTTAAGCTTATCATTTATTGTTCAAGTCAATGTCAACATTCTGTTTGCTTAAACAATAGGAAGAAACCTTTTAATAGTTGTATAAACTATTAAAAATGTTATGTTGTGTATGTATGTACTTATCTACATGTATGTACTCACTAATTGATGCACAAAACTTTCTGTTCCAGTAAGTTATCTGTGTTCAGGAACAGAAAACCAGAACACATTTCAGTATTGTAGCTTATAAACATTAGTTACAGTGAATGAATTGAGACAATTTGTCATAAAAATTCTAATGTTTTTCTCTTGTAAATTTGCCAGATGTTGAGTCATATAGTTTGGAAAGTTTTAATTAATTACTCAAATCATTTCTGTCATTACATTCTCTGATGTGATACAAAGTTGTAGTTTATAAAAACAAATGGCTATCTCATTCTGAATATAAACTTAAGACACTTGTACAAGAAAAAAATAAAAAAATAATAATGTGTGCTCTAGAGAATTTAGACAGTATTTTTGAAGCATGTATAATATCTATCAACTTAGTAAAGTTTATCCATTTATAATAAACACCATAAGCTCTTAAACTCACCTCTATGTGTCACAGTAAAATCAATTATGATAATTGAGGCCAGGAAAATAACAGAACTATTTGTCACATTTAAATAGCAGTGCTAATTTGACCAAGAAATCACGATATAATATTATAGCTTAAGCAGTCATTGAAATTAATTTCAGATTATATTTCATATTAAGTATAGCTATAAAATAATCAAAGAAGAGAAAACAGTTTAGCACATCTTTTAAGAAAAATTTTCTTTCATTTTTATATATGGTATATAAAAGTACTTAGATAACGATTTTCAGATAACTCATATCTATGTATTTTTCCTATTTTGAATTTCTATCATTCTTTTAACATACGTAGAAATTACTAAGCAACTTAAAATGAGTCTTTAGTTATCTCTCTTATGTCAGTTCACTTAAAACTATGTATCTCACTTCTTTCCTCTTACATAAGTGAGAGAGGTAACTAACGTTACTTTACGTGATTCATTCATTTTCTTAAGTGAATAAAGTATTAAACAATTTTTCAATGAATGAGAAATGCGGCAGATGTCAAACTTGGCATACTGGAGATGTACTATCATATTAAAATGTGGGTGATTGAAAATAAATGCTAAAGTTACTTATCCTTGAAAAGCAGTTGGCAGAGCAATCACTGACTCCATCTACATTAACATAACTCCAGATATGTCCTCCTAAACATACTTCAAATTCACTTCAAGGCATGATCATAAATTTAATGAGCACTTAAAAATTAAGGTTAGGTTGAAAACAATTATTCTCATCTAGTCTATAGGCAAATACTTTTGGGTATAAAAAAGTACTGGAAAATATTAAAATTTGCAGCATATTTTGGTGCTACAGTTCTAAATATGGAAAACTAGAATCCTATATTTTAATACCAGATAAATTAAGGTCAGATCCTTTAGTAAAAATTTTATTTATCTGCAAAAGAAATGTTAAAAGATATAATTTTTACTATAAATATAGCAATATGTCTTCTACTTGTCTAAAGTAAAAGTTTAATTAATATCTCAGTCTTATGATTAAACTATCAAACACTACATATGCTAAATTCTCAAACCACTTAACAGCACACGCACATGGAGTGCTTGAAAATTTTAGCTGCAGATGCTGCTATGGTCATCAGGATTTATTGCAAATCTCTTGAAAAAAAAAACCTGTTTAATCTCTTCTGTGCAAATATTCAGCTGGCATTTATAGTTTACAGATTTGAATAAAATATATTACAAAAAACTATATTAAGTTTGAGATTTAGCATTAACATACTTTGAAATCTCACAATCTTAAGTGGTTATTTTAAAAGAATGACTTCTGCATAAAATATAGTTAGCATACAATAGAGATTATTTTATTTTTTATTAACCAATTTGCAGTTTTCTCAGGATTATGTCATTAGTATTTACATTATAGTCATAAGAAAGAATTAGATAAAATCTAAATCCTCAGCCTATTTTTGAATTTCGAATCAGTCAACAAGGATTGTATCAGTAGAGATGGCAGAGTTCCGAGGGCATGCTTACCTGGTAATAACTTACCTATTTCACCCAAATGCACTAAAGGTGAGTAATTGAGGAAAATTAGGGAAGAGAACAGAGAAAATGGGGATCTTGTCAACCATTTATAAAATGTTTCCTTAAAAACTATAGATTTCATCAAGTCAGAGATAATGTTGGGAGAATAGATAATGATTAGTGTGCTAGGATTCTCCCTAAAATCTCAATGTTTACTGAGGATGCAGAAGACAAAATTTAAAATTCTATGTATTTGTAGATGATGTTTATGATATTCTTGCACTCGCTCACTCTCTCTCTCTCTCTCTCTCTCTCTCTCTCTCTTTCTCTTACACACACATACGCGCGTGCACACACACACACACACACACACACACAATCTTTCTCCTGTTCTCCTGATTTTTATCTTGTCTTGTTTATAATATCACCATCATCTTTTTTTAGCATTACAGAATTGGATCTTTTTTTTTCCTCTGTCTCTTTTGTGAGAAGCAAAATGTTATATTTGGTTAGAATATTATCAAAGTCCTAAAAACGTTGTCAAGTTTAAACAGTGGTTATTATCAAACCATCACTCTAGCTTGAGCAATAATAGTATTGGGTATTTTGTGTCTACAACAGTAGTTCAGTGGTCTTAGTAACTTCTTCATGGGTTTATATTTTTAATGATATATGTAGACATAACTTTAATGAAACACATAGGTTTTGACTGTATATTTACAATGCTTAAAATAACACTATTTTTATGATAATATGACTGCTCCTGGTCCTATGATCACTTCCGCATGCCATCTAGGAGAAAAGAAAAAAAGCTAATAGGTCCATTCATAGAGTGTTGCAACCATCACCACCATCCATTTCCATAACTCTTTTTATCTTGGTAAACTAAAAATTTAGATTTATTAAACAATAACTCCCTATTCCTTCTTCCCCCAGCTCCCGGTAACCACCATTCCACTTCCTGTCTCTATGATTTTGACTACTCTAACTACCTTATAAAAAGGGAATCATACAGTATTAGTCTTTTTGTGACTGCCTTATTTCACTTAGAATAATGTCCTCAAGGTTCATAATATTGTAGCATATGTCAGAATTTTCTATCTTTTTAAGGCTGAAAAATGCCCCTAAACTCAACAGCCAAAAAATAAACAACTCAATTCAAAAATGGGCAACACACTTAAATAGACTTTTCTCCAAAGAAGATTTATAAATAGCTACAGGCACATGAAAAGATTCTTAATATCATTAATTAATAGGAAAATGTATATCAAGACTGGAATGAGATACCATCTCACACCCATGAGTAGCTAATATCAAAAAACCCAGAAAATGACAGTTGATGAGGATGTGGAAAAATCAGGTCCCTGAGTATTTATATTCTCTGTGGGAATATAAAATAGTACAACCCTGTGGAAAACATTTTGACAATTCTTCAAAAAATTAAAAATAGTTACCATGATCCTGCAGTTCCACTTGTGAATATACCCAAAAGAACTGAAAACAGTATCTCAAAGAGATATGTGTATGCTGATGTTCACAGCAGCATTATTCACAATGGCTAAAATACATTGTCCATTGATGGATATTTGGATAAGCAAAATGTGATATAAATTATTTTTTAAATAAATGAACAGATACATGAATTTCACTAAGTAACATTTCTTTTGTCTCCTGAAAAATCTCCATTTCTTTGAGCCCAATTTTTCTATTAATCCAGCCTTACTTTTTATACTGAAATTCTAAAGCTAATTATAATAACAATATAGAAAAAACGTTATAAAATGAAAATACATGAAACAACTATGTGCTCATCATACGCAGTTAAAAACATTGACATTTTACAAAATTCTTTTAAAGTTTTTTTGATAAATAAAATTTATTGGAAATAACACGTTTTCTCAATAGTGCCATATTTCCCTTTTTGTAACTACTTTTAATACATTTTAATTCTTTCATATATTTAAATTCATACCATCTTTGAGAATGACTATTTCTCTAATACTTTGACAATACAACAATGATCTGAAAATATTTACTCTTTTTTTTAATTTGCGATTCTCCTTATAAGAAAGTGATCATCTTTTCATATATTTTATGAGCCAGCTATGATTCCTTTTCTATAAGTTGCCAGTTCACACGCATTGCTTCTTAGTTTGTTGGTTTTATTCTAACTCACTTGCAGCAGTTCTTACTTATTAAAATTAGCTCTTTACCTATTATAAAATACTACATTTTCATTCATTTTGGCATGTAATATTTAGCCATAATTTTATTTTGTGTGTGCAGACATCTTTGATGTTTATGTGTGGTCAAAGAGTTTAGTCTCATTTTATGACTACTTAGTTGTCTGTCATAGTAAAATTAAACATATGTGTATCTATTATTCTAATATTTTAATTGATCCACTTCTGTATTTTATCTTTAACATAGTAGACTTTTTATAAGGGTAAAGAGTGAGAATGAAAGAATCATACTTGACAAATAACAGCTGGTAGCAGGCTAGCTGCTCCCAGATAGGTCATGTGGTTCTCTTTCTGACATTAAAAATTTCACAGAAAATAAATATCTAACTAGGACTCTCCGTGACATGGATACAACACAACACGATAACTCATAAACATTTCTAGTTACAGACTAGAAACAAAGATACTACACAAACATGAAATGACCAAGCATTTCCATGGTTTCTTACATGGGTGGTGTCCCTCACTCAGCAAGTAATGAACCCACCTTTGTTTGCCTACATGTGTTCCAGGGGTTTTTGGCTTGTAGAGTGAAATGTGAATCAAAGTTATTCTTCCAGATGGCTACCTATTTTATCAACATCTTGCTATAATTTCTTTGCCAACTTTAGAATACAAATTGATGTATATGTGATCATTAGCATATTAAAAGTAAATAGATTTAGGAAGTTAACACAAACATCCTAGATAAATGTAAAAATGAGTAATTGATAAGTAATCTCTAAATAGTTGGATGCATTTGAAAGAGAAAAACAAACTGTGGTAATAAATCAGAGTTTTAATTTACCCTTGTTCTGCCACATTATAATCTACTATAGAATAACAGAACATCCAAATGTCTTTGAAAATGACGTTGTATATTTATATTTCTTGCCACCCTAAATTTTATAAATATGATATAAGATGTTCCTTTATGTTATAAAAGAAAGGATAAAAAATAATTAGGTTTTTCTTGACATTCTTCAAAGGCTAACTCAAAACTTTTTAAGAGCTGTACTGTTTATCACCCTTAGAATCAAGGAGAAATTTTCGGTCTTCTTTAAACTGAATGTATTAAATTAAAACATATACTGTAATGATTCTATAATATTCGAGATTAATAATAAACTCAAGATCAATTGCAAAGATTTATATAATTATTATCTATATCTAACTATTGATCAATTAATTAATTAATTAATTAAGTTCAACAGTGTCATCAATCATGGAAAATATTGTGAATTTTTGTGACTATTTTCTGAAGATATGTTAAGAAGTAATTCCCTCACTTTTCATAATCTGTTTTTGATCCAAGGAACATACCTAAGTGTATACCTACATATTGCGTGTTACAACTCATTTGAGAACTTTACTATCTTCCATTTTTGCTAATGGTTATAAGCATAATGGATTAGCCACAGCTATTTAGTCTTTTACCACAATAAATACAAACTGGCCACTGTTTCTAGTAAATATTTGTGTGGAAACTTTACTAAAATTTTTTAAAGTGCATGTTTTATCTGTCACTGTTATAATTCTGGTAAAATTGTAAAGGCAAGACATTGACAAGAACTCAAATGTTGGGGTCCCTTTGTACATATTCTACTGGATTCCGTGCAGCTAACCTGCAATATGTTTTTAATAGATTCCTCTCATTGTGTGCTTATTCTTGGGATGGGCTGAAGCTTCTTTTGCTGGAGCTCTATGGTTCTAACTGTAACAAAGAATTACCTGATTTTGCGTTCACAACCTAGGAAATTCTAAAATAACTCTACGGACAGAGGCACCCATTTTATTGGCACTATTGTAAGTGTCTTTGTACAGACTTGGCAATTAATAAGAAACGTAACTGTCCTTATCACCTCTAGTCTTTGGAATGGTAATAAGTACATTGGAATTCTGAAACTAAAATTGGCAAAATTTTCAGTCTCTTAAGCATTCATGGACTGGGTATTGCTGTTGCTTTTAATGACAATGAGATCGACACTTTCTGGGTTTATTACTCCCTTTAAAAGTTACTAAGCGATTACCCTATGTTTACGAGAATAACACTGCCAATTCTAATTTTCACATTCTGGCAAGCAGACATTAACAAACACTGCATGAGAGCCATGCAATACATTTAGCATTGCCACCAGGTGTAGACAGTCATTTCTTGACATCTTCCTAAACAACCTCTGCATGAACAAAATCTGGAGAAGTGGTCTCTGAAGCAGTATCTCAGAAAGAAATTATTTTAATCCTACTAAAAAGTATCTTATCAGATATTAACAACTATCAAATCAGTGAACTCTCAGGATTTAGTCCTTACTTATGTCAGCATTTATCATGTGAAACATAAGTTATTTTCAAATCAGTCGAAGGTTGTCAAGATTATAAACTTCAAGCCGAAGATTCTTTGAAATCTGCCAAAAGCGAATAGTCTTCAGGAGGTAGATCAGTTCCAATCAAAACACAGAGACCAAAATCTAGACAGCCACATATTGTCACATTTTAATATGTGTGCATATGCATTTTTCTCCTTGTTACTTTCTTTTCTTTTAGCAGGTTAAAGTTTTGGACAACTAATAGACATTTGTTACCTATAAGTACCACATTCTTAAAATTGATTTCTGCCTCCTTACTTCCTAGAATGAGTCAATAACTAGTTGTAAGTTATTCATGATTCGGTCCAAGTGAATGATGAAATTCACTTACTGGGTCTATCCACATTTTCTTTTTGGAGCCATGCAGCTTCCCTGGATACCAGTTTAACAATCAGTTGGTTTCCTGTGTAATTTGGTTCAACCACTAATTTTTTACATGGCAAACACCATAATAAGCTAGACATCCAGGAATAGAAAATGCTAATGATTCAAGGTGAATTTTATATTGCTTTTTTTTTCTTTCCTCAAGTTTCTCCAAATTAATCATTATAAGAAGGCCACACAGTAGGGAAGATACTACATGCCATAGTTCAGATAATAATAGCAAGAGAACTAGATAAAGCTGCCAAAGCTGCAGAACTAGCCTAGAGGTTTCATTAAATTGAGGATTAGTTTGGAATGGGCTTCCATAGATATCATAGTGGCTTCTCAACAAGGTCTTCTGTCTATATGGATGTAAACACAATATTCTAGAAAGATCTAAGAAGTACACAAATAACATAAATGTATATATTTTAGATGATAATGTTGTATGTTTCCGTGGGTTCTTCAGGTTGGAGCTAATCGGGTCTGGTCTTGGTCTAATTTAGGCACTCCCGAGCGTTGACTTACAAACTGATTCACAAGTTCTGAACACAATCCTTGTCTTAGTATTTTGTTTTACAGCGTTTGAGTGTATGACCTCCAAAATCTGAAATGCTCCTCTGCAGCTGTTGTCCTCTCAAATGACCCAACAAGTGACCATCTAAGTAGAAGAACAGACAAAACTGACTTTTGTTGAGGTTGAAATAAACACTCTCCCCGAATAAACATTTCTCCAAAGAAGGAGTACAGAAGGCCAAGAGACACACGAAAAGATGCTCGATGTCACTAATCATCAGAGAAATGCAAATTAAAGTTACCGTGATGTCACCTCACACCTGTCAGAATTGTTATCATCAATAAATCAACAAACTACAAGTGTTGGTGAGGATGTGGAGAAAAGAGAACCCTCATGAATTGCTGGTGGGATTGTATATGGGTGTAGCCACTATGGAAAACCCAGCAATTCCACTTCTGGGTATTTACCAAAGAAATCCAAGACACTGATTTGAAAAAATACATAAAACCCTAGGTTTATTGCAGCATTATTTACAATAATCAAGATATGGAAGCAACCTAAGTATTAATCAATAGATCAATGAATACAAAAGAGATGCTACATATATTCAACTGAATATTACTCAGCCATAAAAAGAATAAAATCTTGCCTTTTGTGACAATATGGATGGGCCTAGAGGATATTACGCTAAGTGAAATAAATTAGACAAAGGCAAATATATGATTTTACTTATAAAACAAAATAAATGAACAAAACAAACTTAAAGATATAGAGAACATTTTGATGGTTGCCAGATGGGAGGGGGTTGGACGATAGGTGAGGGAGGGGAAGGGATTAAGAAGTACACATTGTCAGTTATAAAAGTAGTCACAGGGATGTAAAGTACAGCATAGGGACTATAGTCAATAATACTGTAATAACAATATATGATGTCAGCTGGGTACTAGACTTATCAGGGTGATCATCACTTCATAAATTATATGAATGTCTAATTACTATGTCATGTACCTGAAACTGTATCAACTGTAATTGAAAAAAAATAAAAAAAAAGAAACACCCTCAAATATTCAATATGTGATCATATACTTCATAAGAAATGAAGTAGATTGACCACTTCTCCAGATGCTGATGATCTACCCTTTAGCTTAAGATGAAGAATGACAATCAAAGGTGAGAATCAAATCTATCTACAGCCATACAACTTAATGTCTTAACCAACACAATCTGCTATTCAATTCTTCACATTAACATTGCCATATAATTTTTAAAATATTTGTTGAAGAAGATGAAATTGTACATAACATTTATTATTTGTTTCAGAACTTTCAGAAAGTATTCGACTTCTAAAAATAAATGTCTCAATTAGGCTAAATGACTATAAGACCTGCCTCTAAGCCTTGGCCTTGACTCTTGACCCGTCATGTCCATCTAATTTAATTATTATAGCACGAATATTTCAAACCCTAAACAAGACCTCAAATTGAAAGACTTGCTTTATATCATCCAAAGTCCAATATATTCCACTTATGCTCATCCTCCTTTGAAGTGCTACTAAAATCCCGTCAAGAATTGACCTCGTCTACTGTGCTAAGAAATAAACTCCACTTTGCTTTATCAACAGATTGTTCCAGGGAGCAACATTTGACATTTGAATGCTTTGTTAGAAGAAAAGTAGAGGCCAGGAGACCAATTATGACTCTGACATCAGAAGGCTGCTTGGATAAATGTGGGAAAATGGTGAGTAAATGGGGAGAATAAACTTTCTTTTTGCACATGAAACTTTTACCCGATCGAAAGTTGCACATGTATTAGAAGAGAAATGCCTTTTCAAACACAGTAATTTACAATATATTGTGTATCCATATAAATCATATACATAGACACATATACATATATTTATTTTTATATATACAATATATTTTTATAAGATTCAAAATGCCTGACTGAATAATCTAGAAAGGAGGAATGACTTGATTGAGTTGCCTATGCAAATTATGTTACATTATCACTACTCATTTCTTTCTATATTTAAAAGCAAAAAATGATAGAGTATTTCATGGTTGCATTAATAAAATACCTTGAAAGTATGCATATATTCTGTGTAATTCTTCACTTTCATTCCCAGAGCAATAAAATCTACAAGGATAAATGGTCCATCCAAATCAAATGAAGTATCATTTACAAATTTTTTTTGCATTATATCTTAAAAAACAGAGCACTTGTGAAGACATACATACTTTTGATTAAGTTTTAGGGAAATTTGAAATGAGGTACAATATATCTCATAGAATTTTCAATACAAAAGCGTAGTTAAACTTAGTGTCTGAAATTTTAGAAGACATTTACCATGCCTTTTAGACTTGCAACTTTATGTTAAATATATGATCTTTTTTCATTTTTTATTTGAATAGAGCATGAATTTTGTAAAAATTCAGCATGATGTACACTTGATTTTTGATTTTTATGTGTTATGCTGCCATGTAAGTAATAAAAGAAAATGTTAGCAGTAAATTCTCCATGTATATGAAAAAAAGAAAAAAACATAAGCCTCTCCCCTCCCCCATTTTGCAAATTAACTTGATTTCTTTGAGAGTCCTGTATGTAACTGTGATATATACTTTATACTGGGAGTTTTTGCCTGATTTATTATGATCTTAGGTGTCTCAGCAAGGTGAAAGAACAGGAAAAGCAGATGGAAGACAGCAGGTAAACAGTATTTGATGCGAGAAACTCATTCGTGATGATGACACTGTGACTGTTCAAAATGGAAACAATGAAATGTAATTCAAGGAGAATAAGCAATAGAAGTGTGATAAATCAAAGGAAATGAATACTATCTCTATCTGAAGAATAAAAATAGTGGTAGTATATTTCATTCAGATATAACTACTCTCAAAACTAAAATGTGACCTAATAACCTCCTTAATAAAAATTTCATGTTTCCTTATTAATAAGAGCTTCTCCATTATCATCTTAAAGATGCAAGCAAGTATGAAAAGAATTCCACTTTAAAGGCAATATCACACTTCAAAAGTTTTAAAATCACTGCTGTGAAAGAGGTACTGAATTGTATTATTCGTAACCTGAAAGCAGGATCAACATTGTGATATCAAAAAGACAGTATCTTACAGTAATCCTAAGATATTTATCATGTTTTCACTGTACTTCATTTAGATATTTAAATAGCATTTATATCTTTCTAGGCTCAGTCTGTCTGACCCCAGATCACTACTATTTCCTCTTATCTTTCCTTAGAGTAAATGTAGGGCACTTGTTCACTCTCTTGATATCATATTCCTTAAAGTACTTTGTGACCCTAAAGGGTGTTAATGCAATTCCTTTCACCTTAGTTATTTAATTTGGCTTTCCAGTCTTTTAATTGAAGCTGTGTCTATCATCTGAAGTCAATTTCTCTTCAATTTCAGACCATGAAATTATACATAATGCCATAGTCAGGGTGTACTGTGTGTTGAGTACAAGCAAAAAATGCTCTTATTTATTCTGCCAAATGCTCCATCAAATTTCGATATGTTTATTTTTATTAAAATACTACATGCTCAGCTTATTACATATTTTGGTCTTTAATTCTTAACTAGATATGGCAAATTCTTTCTACCTAGTATATTAAGGTATGGTACGAAGGTAAAATGGTAGTGCCAAATAAAGACAAAAACAGAAGAAAACCTCTCCCCCATCCCCTTTTTTTAGTAGAGAAGAATAAGCAAAGCCAGCATGAACTTTTATTTGTGGAAGGTGAGAGGTAAAGTTGAGCCTAATGTGACCATGATGTTTTAACAGGTTATATTTATTTTTACAGTTGGAATCACTGATTAAAAAATGTTTTCTTGATTACACTTAGTGATAAAGTACAGGGGCCTTTGAGGAAGAGAGAAGCCTAACCAAAGTTTGGTCAAGCCAAATAACAGACAATTTTGAGCACTTGGTGAGCAGCAATACACTGCTTAAATTTAAGCCTATTGTAGAATCCATGTAGAAAGTTAAGATATGAGAATCTTTAAGATAGTTAAATTAGACTTCACAGAATTAAATCACAGCTACATATATAAAAGAAATCTATTTATATTTATGATTTATGATACATGACAACATCTCATGTACTCAATATACTATTTTATTTCTTGAATATTTTATTATTGTCTTAGCTCAGGCTATGATAGCAAAATACCATAAACTGGTGGCTTAAACAACAGTTATTTTTCACAGTTCTAGAGGTTGGAAGTCCAAGACCAGGATTCTTGTGAGGACCCTCTTCCATGTTGCAGACTGACCACATCTTGTTTTATCCTCATATGATAAAAAGTGAGAGAGTTCTGGTTTCTTCATCACCTTATCCCATTCATGAAGCTCCATATTCATGATCTAATTACCTCCCAAAGCCCCACTACCAAATACCATTGCACTGAGGATTAGATTTCAACATATGAATTTTAGGTGGATACAAACATTTAGATAACAAATATTATCTATATGTTACACTATATATTTTAGTAATATTTTATAACACAAGAAATGAAAGATAAACAGAAATTAGAAAAGGTGCAAATATATAGAGTTCATAAGCTCTTTTCACACATTAACTCTATAAAAAAAGTACCCTTTGAAAAATCAGCTGCATTTTAACTTAAAATACAAATATAAAAAGGACATTTAGTGAAAAAATGGTCTATCTTCACCTTAGTGATATCTTAGGCATACATTTTGACTAGAAGTCTTTCACATTGGAATAGAATGATATGAGATAGCCTATAAGAGAATATTCTGCTCGTATAAAATTACATATCTATAAGTTTACTACTGCTATAATAATGGACTTTTCATCTACTTCAGAGTGAAAATTTGGAGTTTAAAATTTTTAAATGCTAAATACTTTTTGATCCATATAGTTAACTATCATATAAGTACTTGCTGTTCAATATTAATTCCAGAAGTTTAAGGAGAGACTTACTAGATTATCCTTGAAAGTATGGTGAAATATCCCTTAAGCGAACAGTTTTTTGTTTTTTTTTTTTTTTTCAATTCATCAAGACATTTATGTAGCATTACTGAAGGTGGCTCACATTTAAAGAAGGGTGTGCTTGCTGAGTTAATTTCAGTGTGTTGAAGGTTAATTGATCATGTAGCTCTGATTTATAAAAGGAAAGTACACAAGAACTACAATATCTCAATATCAACCATCTTTCTCCAAAGGAATATGGAATACTCAAATATATCTTACAGAGACCAGAGAGTTGTTGCAAATTTTTTATTGAAAACACAGACATTTCCAGATAGTTTTCTGCCTCATCTATTGTAATCTTGCTGAAAGGAAAAAATAAAGAGGCAAGAAAACATATCTCAAGATTATGTTGCACTTGATTAATTCCTTCACAGTTAAAATAATATGCTTTCTCTTAGATATGCTTTGATCAAACCCTTTGTATTAAGTTACTTTCTGCTTCTCAAAAATAAGAAAAGCTAATTGAAAATGAACACTAATGATCTGCCTTGTACTTACATTTAAATAAGGTTTTTCTTTTCTTGCCTTCATCCAAAATAGGTTCAGCAGGGTCACTGAGGCATTTGGTCTAGCCTTGCAGGCAAAGGAAGCCTATAAACCTCTTAGATTATACAAGATTAACTGTAGGAAAATAAATGTATAAAAGGCTCTAGCAGAGTCCAATAATCTAAAGAATACTTTTTTACTTGATACCACAGATCATAAGATGTTAATAGATGAAAATTAACCTATTGTATATTATCTACCTTCCAGGGAAATGGGTGATGAGGGGAAGCATAATATATTTATGTTTACTTTGTGATGAATTATTTGTTTTCAAATTGCAGAATGAATAAGTGACACATCAGCCATTTCATTGTATTGGCTGAGGTCAATTAACAATATTCAAGACATAAATTAAATAGAAATATATGACTCAAATCAAAATGGTTGAATATAGACAGAGGCTAAAAGTGTCAGAATTCTTTGGACAGTGTCAATTTAATTAAATTATTTCAATATCCACTGATCAACCCAATTAATACTATGTGGAAAAGTCTGTCAGAAACCATTATATTTTGTTGATAATCAAATAGTATGATGCATGTTTTTTATAATTATTGAAACCTTATTTAGTTTTTCAAAGAATTTGTCTACATGATAGTTTGAAGATGGTCAAAGAATGTAATATTTGGAATATTACATATCCTGAAAAATCACAGATTAATGCCATCATATCACGTAAAGTAATGTTCATAATTAAAAATTCTTATAATTACAAACATTTCCCTTAACTTCCAAATAACTATTTTTATGATAGCAATATATTATAATGTTATTTCTCATACATCTAATATAATTTCATTTTATAAAAGCTGACAAAGAAGAATATAAGTGATAATTGCCTGAAATACATCAACATGGAACCATTTTTAGAGCTTCATTTTATTTAAGTTTCCTTTCTCTCTCACTCTCTTTCCAGTCACACACACAATTCATATTATTGTACTGTATTATGTTATCATCTTATTATGACATATTGCATTTTAATATTTATAACTTCATTTGTACCTGTAGTTAATAATAATGTAGTGAGCACTTAAAAATTTTTATAAGAAAAATAATAATTAAAAAAATTGTTACAGGGTAGAACTCATGTTAAATGATATTATAAAATAAAAAAGGACAAAATATAAAACAAATAAAAAAGAATTTTTTTACACTCAGAAACATATAGTACTATAATAAATAGATGTCAAGCTCTGATAAAAATCACTTCCAATTTTTTTCACACGTATATTTTATATTTAAACTACCATTAAATACATTTCCTTTTTCTATGACAAAGATCAAATACTATGTGCTTTTACCAGCAATTTTCCCATCCCTTTGTTCTTATGTCAAGCTGTTGCCTAGTGTTATGCAGAGAAGAATAAAGAGTGGAGTGAATTAGCTTTATCTATAAATTTTGTCATAGTTTTCCTTTATTCTGTAATTTATAGTGGCTTAGCATGGTTCTTTACTGATCAAGAAAGGGAAAAATAATGCAGGCAGGAAATGGGTGTGCATTCCTACATGCTCGTGAATATCCTTCTCTCTGTCAGTCTTATAAAGAATAATGTCCAATCTTCAAGGAACAAGTGGTAGTTCCATTGAATAACAATATAATACCTCACCTAAGTGAGCTGCTGTCACTCTCCCCATGGTACCTATTCATATCTATAAAAGACTGAGGAAAACAAGCAAGGAGATATTGTAGCAACTGGAATTCCAGTAAAACTTCGACTATCTCAAAATCAAAAGAATTTTTTTAATATTTAGGTAGAAGAACAAAAAAATGCAATTTTTTGGTCTAGTATAAATATACTTGCTTAGGAGCCCTTCAATCAGGGACAATATAAAAACTTGTTAAATATCACGAAAGTGTTTCAGACTGATAAAGGGCAAGGGTAAGAAATGGAACTCTAAAATCCTGAGAGTTTGACCACAGGTGTTATAAAAACAAACTTTTAGTAACATATTTTTGTTACATAGAGGATATATGTATTCTTCAAACCTTTTTTTCCTTTGAAAAGAATATATATTAGCTGACTTGTGCTTTAAAAAATAAAATAAAATAAAGTGATACAATGAAATGATTCCTTGGCTAGAATTCAGCAATAATGAATCATAGCATGGTCCCTGTTACTAACAAATTGAGGGACCTTGATCTACAGATGTTTACAGGCAAAGAGATTATTGTAAATCAATATCAGGAACATATTCCTGATAGTTGGAAAACAAAGGCTAGGCCAGTCAAGAAAAGCAGTATCTCTCGTGCAGTGCTAAATCATTTCTCTATATAATAGTGTACAGAGAGCCAGTAACTCCACCCCTCCTCCTCTCCAGATTATTAAAAACTCAATCTGTACTCTGCTGTCTACCCTGGAAGATTTCACCAAAGATGAACTTATTAATACAAAATAAAACATTAATATATAGATTTGTAATACAAGTAATTTCCTCATCACGCCATAGGATGTGGTCTCAAGGTTATAATCATCACCTTATCTCTCTGTCTCAACCAATTAAGCAAAGTTGGAATATATCAAACATTGTACGAGATAGTAGTGTGACATTACAAAGTAAAACATTTTTAAAAGAATCAGTCATTAAGTATAACCTCAAAAACTATTTGATATTAACTTGCTTCCCTTTTATGTGCTCATTCTAAATCACTGCCTTTCAAAATGCATATTATGTACTAATATAAAGTGAATATTTCCATAATAACCTAAATGATATAATAAATAAGTCTGTGATATCACCGAATTTTACTTTAACCAACACAATATAAAATACTTCTAAATTAAGTGGTTTTATTTATACAACTAAAAAAATTTACTAAAAAGATATGGATAAAAGAATAAATAAATTTTAGAAGTCTTAATTTGACTTAATACTTAAATCTATAGAACCATAAAATGCTTAGGATATATGTAAAGATCTAGTAAAAATAGCATGTGTAGAAATTTCTATCTTTCAGATACCTAGCAAATTTCTTTGTAATGAAATCAATATTTGTATTTAAGTTGCATTATATTTGACTTTGGTCTTTTTATTATATCTCTAAGAGTTTTATAGAGTATCTAAGAGCAGTAAATCAATTGGATTCATTTTACTTTTCCAAAAATGCCTATACATTTGTAGAACTAAATATAAATTAAAAGTAATTAATATTATTTATATGTGAATTCACATCTAGATGATTTCAAAATGAATTTAAAAATAATATGTGAAGATTCTTTCACTGTGTGATATTTTAACAAATGGATACTTTTAAAAATATAATATAAACAAGGCAAACTTCAGGTGATTGACACTCAGAAGACTGCTAATCTTGGTAATTGATGAAAACTTTCATGAGGGCAGGATACATGTCTGAATTCTTCATAGCTATAGTTACATGACACACATACTTTCTCATGTATTTTTTAAGAATTAATTTAATTGAATGAAGCTATTGTCTCCATTTTTTCAATAAAGAATCTATTAAGTAAAAATTATCTGGTCTACGAAGTAAAAAACTGTATCGGTGACCCCTTTCTTTATAAAGCCTACTGCTCATGGAGATTAATTCAAGAAGCAAAGAAATGCATATCCAGAAACTGTTAGGGTATCAGATTAGCTCTTCTAACAAGCAGAGAAAGCGAAAGTACATGAGGTGGCAAAGTTCATGGGGTGTAGCAAGAAAGGAACAGAAGTCTATATTAAACAGAATGTAAAAATTCTTGCCAAATAAATTAGAAGAATATTGTAGATCATCTGTAAGATTTTAAGCCATTTCCAAGAGGTTTCTACTCAGGACATTTTTAGAGAATTTCATTGCATTATTGTGTCTCACATAAATTGTGGGAGCTACAGTCCATACTATAGTTTAAGTTGAGAAATAAATTGGTAATTTTAATTTGGATGACTATAATATTTTTCCCATTTCTTTAAAAAGTAATTGCTTTATTATCTTTATTTTTTTACATGTATACTAGAAGGAAAAAATAGCATCCTAAAATGTAACGTAGAAAGAATACAATATTATTTAAGAATAATTACCAAATTCACATGAAAGATGCAAAAAACCCTAAATAAATAAAAATGGTATTGCTTCAATATAAATAAATCCTATTTAATATTTCCTTATATAATTTGGGGTTCTTCATATTCTAAATTGAAAGATATGTATGTTATAAAAATTGTTTAGTCTACCAAATGACAGGATAGCGATATAGACAATTTTCATAGCTGCATCTTTATTTTTATTTTAGGGCCTGGGATAACAATTTTATATTCAACAAGCCTTTACACCTAATTTTATTTAGTATTATTTAAACAAGAGAGTAGGAAACCTTTGATTTTAGTGAAGAATTCTTTAAAAGAGCTTGCTATAGCACTAGAAGTATTTCAATATATCAATAAATGAGGAAATATGCTGAAAGTGAGTCAACAAGTTTTACAATATCAGTGTTTGCAAACAAACTCTAAACCAGGGAAAAGGGCATGCAAACGATTCCATTAAGCTTAATCTAGATTAAAAAGAAGATATGCTTAAGGATGTAATAAAAATTGAAGCACTTTTTTAATTATCTGCATAAATTACTTAGCCATCAGTATTAAAAAAATGTAGTAATGCTTTTTGGTTAACAATCAAGTATTTAAGCAAGACAGCATGACTAAATTTCTACTACAAGTCTAAGAAAAAAATATTATTGTATCAAAATTTGATGAGGCAATTATAAAGAAGATAAATTGCAATGATATTTCACTCTTGATAACCAGTAGACGATGATCGAATATCAAGTGCCAGTAGAAGTTTAATGTTACTATATTTTACTGTATCCTCAAAATAGCATTTAAAATCCAATGTGAATACAATTTTCAATGTTCTGAAGATCTTACATGTAATTGAGTAATTTACAATATTGTGCATCTTCTCAAGTCAAAATTAATACAGATCCATCCTTTTATACTTTATCAGTCTTTTCAAGATTATAAATACTCAAGGATTATTAAATTTATTACATTATGAGATAAAAGAAAAAACAATAATTTCAGCGTGAATACTTTATTCTTTTAATTTAAATTGATTCAAATTATTGTAACATACTTTCATAAATATGCTTTCAGTGAGTTCAAATACAATGACAATATTAAATAATTTTATAACCTTTTAAGATACTTTTCTTCAGAAAGTGGAATGGAGGGGAGAGGAGAAAGTAACCTCAAAAGAAATTTAGAGTCTTTGAAGTATTTAAAATATACTTTTAAAAAGATCAAATATAGTTTGAGAACTATTTGGAACTGAAACAGGAATAAATAGTATCAAGGCAAAGAACTTTATTTTGTCATGCCATTCTTTTATATCAATTTAATTCATTAAGTTTAATCTACTTGAAATAATTTAAAGAATTTATAATATGGTGAAACTGTTAAAAAGATGCTTATATTTAAGAAAATTCAAATAATTTCTCTATTATATGTTAGGCAGCTTTACCTCTGGGTTAATTCAAATCCCAAATCCCCACATTTCACTCCCCAAAACCTGAAGACCAAAATGACTGCTAAGGGGAGTGGATCCTGTCACTTGATAAACCTAATTTGTGCATTTCATGTAACAGCTAATTTTGAAGTTTTGAAAAGATGGAACCTCCTGCTCTGCGGAAAACATTATTTCTTTCAAATTTATTTGTAAAATCTATGTGTCATAGAATAATAGAGCTTCCTTAATAATCAAGAGGAGCATCAGATACTCTGTAATCCAAAACACTTCCTGATGTTATACATGAGGAAACTTATTCCTCAAGTAGGAGACAAGAATGTGCCAGATAAAAGAACAGCCTTCACCCAAGAGCATCCATAGGCTTGAAATAAAGCTTTCCTCCCAACCACCTCTACTTTTCCTCATAAGTGTCCCAACTTTTTTTCACTTAAGTACCAGATCTTTATAATAAAATTATAAACCACATGTCTCATAAATTGTAGCACAATTCTAATCAATATTGACAATTAATAAATTATTGTATGTATTAATTTTATTTGTGAATACTTCCCATGTAAGCCAGGATTGTTTTTCGAAAGCAGTGAGGCATGTTGATATTTCTTAGCTTTCCTTCTTTGACTCCTGTGATAATGACACAAAAGCCCAGAGACCAACAGATATGAAGAAGCCTAGGTGAACAGATTTTAATATGAATGTAGGACTCAAGGGTAGCCAGTGCGGGGGGGTCGGGAGGGGAGGAGTTGGAGGGAAGGTGGGAAACATATGAATTGAGATTGCCAGTTCTGAGGGTAGCATATGAACACAATCGCCTACTCTGAAGTCTATAGCACTTAATAATTCAAAACTTACTTGTAAAAGCACAGAATGGGGTAAGATAAATTTAATTAGCTTTGTCAGCAGAGAGCCCTAAAGAGGATGGGGAGAAGAAATCACAAAAAATAAGTGACCCATATGGAAAGAAGAAACACTAAATTAAAAAAAATTAAAATCAGCAGATGGAAAAACCTTTCATAGAGAAAGCAGAAACAATGAAAAAAAAAAAAAAAAGGCCAAAATTCAGATATCTTCAAAATGATTTAAAGAACTGATACAGAGATATTAGAAATATAACAACCTAATTGTTAAACTAAAGAATTCAATATTAGAAATAAATGGCAAAGTCATACAGCAACAAAGAATATGAGAATCCTGGAACTTTAGATCAAATACTCAAGATGCATAAAGAAGATGATGAAGACAAGAGAGAAAATGAGAAAAACAGATTAGGAGTATCAACAACTGTTAAGGGATCTTGAAGGCAAGAATGATATAAGTAGAAAAAATTAATATTCATACAAATAACGAATAATAAATTCTGAGAATTATTAAAAACAGACAGATTGGAAGAGTTCATGAAGTTCTGAATAGGACAGGGCAGACTATTAGTAAACAAAAAATGGAAAAGCCATGCAAAGAACTGTAGATGCAAATTTTAAAATTTAAAATGATTTTTAAAAAAGAAAACTAAAGTTTTTTGAGAAAAGAAATACCACTCATAGAAGTATAATAGATGAATATATATTTTTCAAATGCATCACCAAGTGAAGAAAAACAATGTAATTATATCTCAATTTAACAATGACAAAGTAAACCCAGAATTTTATATAAATCTAAGCCAGTGTCAGCAAACTAGGGCTTGCAGAGCAAATCAGCTGGCTGCCTGTTTTGGACACAAAATTTTATTGGAACACAGCCGTGCCCATTTATTTATATTTTGTTTATGGATGCTCTCCTGCTGTAATGGCAGAACTGACATTTGAGAGAGAAGCCACGTGGCCTGCAAGGCCTCAATCATTTTCTAGCTCATTCCTCACAGAAAAATTTTGCTGAGTTCTGATCTAAGCTATCATTTACATGCCAGAGTGAATTACAGATGTTCTTGGGCATACAAAATCAGGAATATTACCACAAAAAGATAATCTTTGAAATAACTTTGAGAAAATTCCCAGCACGAAGAGTAACTAATCCAAGTAAGATATGAAAAATTAGATAAATAAAATCTTAATAAAAATCTATTGCTTTCTCTTCAAGGAGGTGGTCCAGCAGCCTCCCCAGCAGACGCAGAGACGCAGCTCATCGTGAAGACCTTGACCGGCAAGACCGTCACCATCATACTTGAAGTCAAGTCCAGTGACAACCCTTGAAAATGTCAAAGCTAAAATCCAAGACAAGGAGGGCATCCCACCTGCCCAGCAGCGTCCGATTTTTGCGGGCAATCATGTGGAGGATGGCCTCACTCTCTCAGACTATAATATCTAGAAATATCCACCCTGCACTTGGAGCTTCCTCTGCACGGCTGTATCATGGAGCCCTCCCTCTACCTGCTCGCCTAGAAGTACAACTGCGACAAGATAACCCGCCGCAAGTGTTAACTCCCGCCTGCATCTTGGCGTTGTCAACTGTCTCAAGAAGTGTGGCCACACGAACACGCTACACTCCAAGAAGGTCAAATAAGTCTCCTCAACCATCTTCTCAGTCCGCAGGGCGGCCACCTGCCCAAACCCCTTGGCCTGGGGGCCTCAATAAAGTTTCCCTTGCATTGGGAAAAAAAAAAAAATCTACCAATAGCTGAATCTAAAAATGACCAAAAATTAAAGTATAAACATAGAAATCAACATACAATATTCCAGGTGAAACCAATATTGGAATGATGTAAGGGAAGAAGGAAGAACATGAGAGATCAGAATGGTGAAAAACATTCTTGTTCTAGGAAAGATACAGATATCAGTTAATTTCAACATTAATAGGGAAATTTGAGTTTAAGTCTTAATAAGCTAGTACTACCTACCAATCAGAGGAATAAAAACAAAATGGGCACATTTCAAAGCAGAAGAATAAAATGACATGCAAATGAATTAAAAAGAAAAAGAGAAAAACAAATGTTAAGAGAAAATAAAAAATAGCACTTTAAAAAATGTTAATTGATTGTACTTAATAATTGAAAAAA
>NW_011888808.1:7229286-7256872 GCF_000151845.1 Pteropus vampyrus | reverse complement strand
ATCCTGGAACTTTAGATCAAATACTCAAGATGCATAAAGAAGATGATGAAGACAAGAGAGAAAATGAGAAAAACAGATTAGGAGTATCAACAACTGTTAAGGGATCTTGAAGGCAAGAATGATATAAGTAGAAAAAATTAATATTCATACAAATAACGAATAATAAATTCTGAGAATTATTAAAAACAGACAGATTGGAAGAGTTCATGAAGTTCTGAATAGGACAGGGCAGACTATTAGTAAACAAAAAATGGAAAAGCCATGCAAAGAACTGTAGATGCAAATTTTAAAATTTAAAATGATTTTTAAAAAAGAAAACTAAAGTTTTTTGAGAAAAGAAATACCACTCATAGAAGTATAATAGATGAATATATATTTTTCAAATGCATCACCAAGTGAAGAAAAACAATGTAATTATATCTCAATTTAACAATGACAAAGTAAACCCAGAATTTTATATAAATCTAAGCCAGTGTCAGCAAACTAGGGCTTGCAGAGCAAATCAGCTGGCTGCCTGTTTTGGACACAAAATTTTATTGGAACACAGCCGTGCCCATTTATTTATATTTTGTTTATGGATGCTCTCCTGCTGTAATGGCAGAACTGACATTTGAGAGAGAAGCCACGTGGCCTGCAAGGCCTCAATCATTTTCTAGCTCATTCCTCACAGAAAAATTTTGCTGAGTTCTGATCTAAGCTATCATTTACATGCCAGAGTGAATTACAGATGTTCTTGGGCATACAAAATCAGGAATATTACCACAAAAAGATAATCTTTGAAATAACTTTGAGAAAATTCCCAGCACGAAGAGTAACTAATCCAAGTAAGATATGAAAAATTAGATAAATAAAATCTTAATAAAAATCTATTGCTTTCTCTTCAAGGAGGTGGTCCAGCAGCCTCCCCAGCAGACGCAGAGACGCAGCTCATCGTGAAGACCTTGACCGGCAAGACCGTCACCATCATACTTGAAGTCAAGTCCAGTGACAACCCTTGAAAATGTCAAAGCTAAAATCCAAGACAAGGAGGGCATCCCACCTGCCCAGCAGCGTCCGATTTTTGCGGGCAATCATGTGGAGGATGGCCTCACTCTCTCAGACTATAATATCTAGAAATATCCACCCTGCACTTGGAGCTTCCTCTGCACGGCTGTATCATGGAGCCCTCCCTCTACCTGCTCGCCTAGAAGTACAACTGCGACAAGATAACCCGCCGCAAGTGTTAACTCCCGCCTGCATCTTGGCGTTGTCAACTGTCTCAAGAAGTGTGGCCACACGAACACGCTACACTCCAAGAAGGTCAAATAAGTCTCCTCAACCATCTTCTCAGTCCGCAGGGCGGCCACCTGCCCAAACCCCTTGGCCTGGGGGCCTCAATAAAGTTTCCCTTGCATTGGGAAAAAAAAAAAAATCTACCAATAGCTGAATCTAAAAATGACCAAAAATTAAAGTATAAACATAGAAATCAACATACAATATTCCAGGTGAAACCAATATTGGAATGATGTAAGGGAAGAAGGAAGAACATGAGAGATCAGAATGGTGAAAAACATTCTTGTTCTAGGAAAGATACAGATATCAGTTAATTTCAACATTAATAGGGAAATTTGAGTTTAAGTCTTAATAAGCTAGTACTACCTACCAATCAGAGGAATAAAAACAAAATGGGCACATTTCAAAGCAGAAGAATAAAATGACATGCAAATGAATTAAAAAGAAAAAGAGAAAAACAAATGTTAAGAGAAAATAAAAAATAGCACTTTAAAAAATGTTAATTGATTGTACTTAATAATTGAAAAAAATTTTTAGATTGGATAATGAAGTAAAGAAGTCAAGTAATATATTGTCTGTAAGAGATACATTGCAAATAAAGGATAGACTATTGTTGGAAATAAATATGTAACAAATATACATATTTAAAAAATGGGAAGGCAGATTATATTTGGTAATGTAAAATTTAAGATAAAAACCATTAGAGCACGTTTATATAAGTAAATTGTCTAATATCTCAAAAAATATAACAGTCATAGGTACATTTAATAAAAGACAGAAAGCTGTAGATATATTAAGTTATAATTTGATATTTTATAATAGTCCTTGTTATTAATGTATAAAAAGATAAGAAAAATTATAAAAAATTAGAATAACAAGTTTTTCTATATGCAGCACTCTTTAAAAGAATTCTGAGTAAAAGATCCACTTTGAATAAAACTGCATCCAGGATTGTATATTCATATTATATAAAAATAAACCTCATTGCATGTATCGAAAAGAAAATCTTTATTTTTAATAAAGAATAAAAAATTCTTTCTAAGCAGGTTCGGACTGTTAATAGAATTGACTACTTACCAACCCACAAAACCTCAGTACAGTTCAATGTCAATATCATTAACAAACAATGCCTAGTTAAAATACAATAGCAGAAATCTTGCTAAATACCACTCAAAGATCTAGGGGGAAAAATTAAAAATCCTAAGATATTACATAATTTAATAGGCATTGGAATTTTTAACATATGACAAAATTAGTAAGATGCAGGTATTATTAAAAGAGAAATTTGTAGCTTTTAATAAATGTATCTCAAAACAAATAAACTTCTGTTGAAGAAAGCATTTGAACATTACAGATAAATATAACATTTGATTTTAAAATTTCCATAAAATCATTCCTTCATCAGAAATAACCATTGACTGTTTTAAGTATGTTTAAAAATTATCAAAAAAATGGTATTTTAATAGATTTTTAAAAAGTATTTATTAGCTAATTGAAATAAATCAATAAATATACTAACCATGAAAAAGATGGCAATAACTATTAATGAATTACTATTTATGAAATAAATAAATGAAATCTTTTCAACCAACTTAAAACACTCATGAAATTATGTCATATTCATGTAAACTTTTAAATTAGATATGTGTGAAAACAATATAGAGTAAGAGAAAATGCCTAATATTTAATAGTTAAGTGTCCTAGAACTACATTAGCTTTCTTTCTTAAGATTTTCTCTAGGTGTTATCTATTAGTATGGCATATATTCAAGAAGTATCCTTGAAGAATAGAGAATAAAGAATGCCTTTGTTTGTAGGAATAAATTCCTTTTTCTTGACTAAATATTTCCTTTAAATCAATTAATTAGCAAAAAATGGAAGAATTTCAAATTGTTCTTACTAAAGGAAAGTTTTTATTGTATAAATTAAGAGAACAAAATTGAACAGCTACTTTTGTATAAATACTAACTGGTATAACTTTATAAGCTATTAAGTATCTCATAAGATATGTAATTGATTCTCAATGATAATCATGAGAGGGGACATTATAATTCTCCTTTTAAAATGAGAAAAGTGATGTTCAGAAATGAAGTCAAGTTGAGTAGCAAGAATTCTGCCTTAGGTATACAAGCACAAATGTTTTCCTTAACAAATGATTTGATGAAAGAGATTGTCACCTTACTTCATCCTGGCTGTATTGCTGATATAACCCTGTGTATGCTGCTCTGGTTTAGAGCTGATGTGCAAGTAGTTTGCTAATAGTAATAGTAAATAGTGATCTTAGGACATGCATTGCATAGTCATAAGATTAATGACTATGTGACTTGCCAAAAGAAAATTCAGACAGCTTTACTTTATATGAATATTTTATTGTTCATGAAACAAAACTATGAAACAGGGAGACTTCAAATCCGAAACTAGTAAGAAGCTTAAAGGCACAATTTTACAAAATGGCTTACAAAGTGAAAGTGAGGAAATTGTTTAACCTTTAAAATGATTTGTTATTATAATGGGGATTCCCAGGCAGCAGGGGATAAGCTAAAAGTGATTATCTTATACCATTTTAGGAAGATGATTTAAGTTTTGTTTGTGATTACCAGAAACATTTACAAGAAATAAGCTAAGTTAAATTTTGCTTATGTTCAATGAAGTAATTAGATTAAATTTTGTTTAACTGGCTTAACTGAGTTTTGTCAGCTCCAGGGACCTTCAAGCCCGTTCTCCATTTTATTTTATTTTAACAGACTATAGCAAGTATTGTTTAAACTTTTAGGAGATCTGAATTTTGGTTGTAAACAGAGGACATCTGTGACACTACTAAGAAATATAAATTAAATAAAATTTAAAAAGTCAAACACTTCAGTGACATGGATTTAGTATCATAATTACTGTTTAAATAATTGAACGATAAACTAAAGATATTCGGGTACCATGCCATATGCTTTCTAACTCTGTTGGCCAGTAGAGTGCTTGGACATATAATAACTCCTCAGTAGATTATGGTGAATGAATGAATGAACGACACTAGAATGCTATGTGATATTGTTGCTATATTGATAATTACGTTATAGACTATTTTTAACATGTCAGTAATTGTCAGTAACATGTGAGTACTGCAAGCATTATTCAGTATCTTAGTGGCTGGTTTTTATCCTGCCTTTTAATTAAGGCCTAGGTGGTATGGTACCAAACAGAGACTTGGAAAATATTTATATTCGACATTAACTATTTTAGATGCAGGAGCCTTGAGAAAGTCAGAGAAAAGCAATTTTAAAATAGAAAGTATTTAAGAAGTGAGATTAAAAGACTGAAATTCTAATCCTGTTTCCATTATTTATTGGAAAGCCTGGCAAGGAACTTAATTTCTTTGATCTTACTGAGATGCATTTTGGATAAACAAGTGTTTGCAAATCACTGTGTCAGGGATTAGTTATTACTATTGCCTAAAACATCTGGCTTTTGACTCAAAATTCTGACCCCGAGGTTAACTTCTTATATCATTGGAATTTGCACCTGAAATTGGAACTGGAATTATGCTTCTATGAGTCCCACATTAACCCAATTTCGCATGTGAGAAAACACACACACACACACACACACACACACACACACACACACACACACACACAGGAGAGAGAGAGACAGAGACAGAGACAGAGAAAGACAGAGACAGAGATGGGGACAGAGGCAGAGACTATTTACATACACACCTATAATATTTCTAGAGAGAAGAATACGAAATTTACTTGCTCACTATTTGTTCAAATATCGGTGGCATTGTAAAATTAGATCTCTGATGCTTAAACCACAATAAACTTGTAAAATATTTCATATTAAAAGTTAACTTTTTGCTGTTAATAATTACATATTATTGTACAACTGCAGGGCTACATTTTCTTTCAATTTTGTCTGGTTGCTTTTTAAATTGTTTTGCAGAGGTCAAGATATATTAAGCATATTATCGTATAAAGAACATTCATTATGCCTCTTCTTCCAGTTAGTCATCTCCTATTATGCAGCACTGCTCAAAAAGACATGCTTATACTTCTGCTGATTCTCTCTATGGAATAATGAATTATGGTTAAGGCTTATACATATCATATGATATAAACACATGTGCTTATAGAAAATACAAACTTTATCAGTTATTTCAAGTTAAGTACAAATCAGAGTTGTTTTACTGTGATCCATTTTCTCATTTAATAGCTTTCATTGTTACCATGTTCCATACATTAAATATTAATCTAATGAGTTTGCCAGTAATAACAAAAGGTACATTATATACAGTGCCTTCTTTACTCAAAAATGTACATTTATATATTGGTTTTGTAAATTAATTTTATTTCTGTGGATGATGAAGATTACAAGTGCATTGTTTTTCTTTAGACTTAGTTTACATAAGATGCAAATAATTTTATATTTTCTCATTTGCCTTGTTATCATGCCCAAAGTAGTTATAATATTATCTAAATTTGATGTTACCACAAAATGCAGATTTTTTTAAGATAAGAAAGTTAGAACTACATTTTAAATATTATTTAAAAAGTATCATGACAATTTAATAGACTGAATTTCTACTGTTAGGTTATTTCAAATGATAAAAGGGGTATGGAGTAGAATGACAATAACATTTCAAAGAGAAGGTGCTATAAATTTAAATAAGTTTTAAGATTCAGGAGATCAAAAAATATTCACTTGCAACTCATCTTTGAAACAATCTTTTAAGTTTTATATTCCTCACAGAAAGGGAAAAGTGTAGAAGATATTAAATTGCATTTGTATACAGAACATTTTAGTTTAACTATAATTATTGGATTTAGTCTAACATTGTCCACAGTAATCATTGATAAATATTCATATCTCTTAAAATGTAAGGCTTTTCCTGAGAGAATATTATATACTAAATGATCTTTGAGTAAATAAATTTTGCTCCTGGTAATTTTTGAAAACCTATGAAGCTCTGCTTTCCCCATGAATTCTTAGGATATATTTTTTATAGAATTAAGGTCACATATTACTATTGAAATTTGCATTGTGATAAAAAGAAAATGAGATTTAGCATGGGAAAATGGTATAATTATCAATATATTGACCTTTTTTAAAATTAATATTTTTGAGGTTTCAATTATAATCTGTGAAATATACACTTATTTATTCTGAAGCTTTTTTTTTTTAACTTGTTTCTTTTCATTATCCTTGGTTTATGTAATTTATATATCCTATTGATTTCACCTTGATTGTATATTATAGAATACTGCAACTTCCTTTTCTTAGTGCTGTCCTAGTCATCTCACCATTGGACTCTTTTAATAGAAAAACTTCTCCATTTTATAAAATTAATAGGACAGTGCCTCTCTTTTCCTACCCTGGTTTTAGCACTAATATTTTATTTTTACATCTGTTTACAGATACCTCTGGCTGGTCACAAAATAAGTTTCTGAGAATGAAATATTGAGTTATATTCTAAAGAAGGTATATGGAGCAACTCATATATAGTTAATAATATCTTGGAAAATCATTTCAAATGCTCAAAAACAACACAATAAATATAGATAAGGTGAACACCGTGAGTTTTTACTCATGTGTTATAAAATATAGATTTTTACTAAAATCAGATGAAGTAGTTATCATACTTTCAGGGGTTATGTTATATAAAACCTACATATAATATCTTAATACATGTTCAGTTAACATTGGGTTGGTGTAGTTGATTGTATGTAAATATTTATCTGACTTGACTTCACTGTATTTTTATCTGACTTGACTTCACTGTATTTTTCTTCTATTCGTTAGTGTGTTTTGATTGAATGTTAACCCCTACAGTGTGATAAATCCTGATACTCTATGTACTCATGAAGTATGTTCAAACATGAAACACACTGGATATAATTTTATCCAAAATTTTTCTTTATGCCCTATAAAAAAATTATTGAATGCTTTCTATGTGAGAAACAGATTTCTACATGATCTAATCGCTTTATTTTATTTAATCCTATCATCGAGTCCAAGGGATAGACACTATGCAGAACCCATTTTTCAGATAAGAGAGTTTAGGATTTAAAAGATTAAGTAACTAGCCACAGGCCACTTCACTGGGGAGCAGAAATGTGAAGCTTGTATATTCTGATTCCAGAGCCTTCACTGAGCCACTGCACTGCAGTTATTCAAGTGCCCCAAACAAACTTACAATCAACACACAAACATGCACTTTTTCACTTGTTTCTCATTTATTTTTATTCCATAGCTGTCTTTTGAAATATTACCATCAATCTTGGATGCAATTTTATAAATTTTAAAGCTCATATAGACCAATAAATATTCTTTTTGCGACTGTGACTTTAATAAATTTTTCTAAATTTCATAAATATTGGCAGAACTTAAATGGAACCTAAATCGTACAATGTAAAAATCGATGTATTTTCTATCATCAACATTATTCCTTATTATATCATTAAATAAAATGTAATATACTTATTAAATAAATTTTGTTTCAATTTTGGTAATATCTTTAATAAACAAAAGGATAACAAAATCAGTGATCATTCAGTCACATTTTCTTGTATACCATTTATGCAGAGTATTCATATATTTAGTAACTATTTTGTGACTATATACAGTGTACTAGTGAACAAGTGAATACAGTAATGATTTCTGTCCATGTGGAGTACACATGAAGAGTGTAGAGGAAAAGAAGAAAGGCAATTAAAAAATCAAACAGTAAAAGAATGAATGATAATATATGTTTGATGGTAATGTGATATAAGAAAAAAACATACCAAGCAGTGCCATAAGATAAAGAGAAATTGAGAAATCTGTGTAATCAAATGAAAAGATAAAATTTGCATAAAAATTTGGAGGTGATTGAGCTAACTGTAGAAATATCTGGCAAAAGACTATTTTAGTCAGAATGCTGACTAGAACAAAAGAAACAGGAAGGCAGCATAATTAGCATATTCAAGATACCCGTATGGTTAGAGGAGAGAAAGAAGGAAGAGTACAGTAAGGCATACAGTCAGGAAGACAACAGACTGACAAATTATGGAGAATCTTAAAAGCCAATTTAAGGAATGTGGCTTTCATGCTGAAGGAAATGGAAGCCACTGGTAAATTCTGAGTGACAAACTTATGTGTTTTTTTTTAATAGGATCACCACAGTACTTTTATCGAAGATGGACTACTAAACATTCAAGTAACAGTAATGAGTAAACTAGTTGAAAATATGGAATTCGTGAGACAGTTTAGGGCTAGAAATGTAAATTTCAGAGCCCTTGGCATACAGATGAATTTAAAGTCATTGCAGTAGATAAAATCATCAAAGAAACAGAAAAGTTTGAATAAATAAGATCAAAGGTGGATCCTGTGGCATTTCTACATTAAAAAGTAAAAAAATAGAAGGACAAAGGAGAATGGAAATAGTAAGAAGTAGGATAGAACTAAGAGAGAGTGTGTCCCATAGGAACTAACTGAAAGTGTATCAAAGAGGAGATAATGAACCATATTAAATGTTGCCAAGGGTGAAAAGATTAAGACTAACAAGCGAAGGTAGCAACATGGAGGCAGTGGAGACAATTGTGGAGGTTAGTTAATAGAGCGAAAACATGACAGACATCGGTTTGTTAGGTAAGCTAGTCGGACAAGAGCAACAGGGGGAACAAAGCCTAGCCCAGAGACTGCCCAAAGAACACCCCAATGGTAGTAGAATTCTGGGTACACACATGCACACTAGGCAAAGAGTTATATATAGCAGCCAAGTGTCAAGCAAAATGACCTCATTTGCCAATCACCTAGGAATGCCTTTGGAACCACTCATCACAGCCCAGGTATAATGCAAATATTCCCACTTCTGGGGTCTTTGGTGGTTTTTGTTGTTGGCTGTTGTTACAGAGCTCTGTTACAGCTCTTCGCTGGAATCATGTGCCTCTTTGGGGCATGCTTTGTTTTTCTAAGATATACTTTTAATAACTCTTTACTAAATCTCACTGACCTGTGATTCTTTGCTGTGTCAATGAGGAAGAACCAAGGAAAAATGCTGACTACACTTCTGCGCAGTTATTTGCCTCCCCTCTTGCCGTTGGGGAGACACTGAAATTCAAATTGCCACAACAGTAAAAATGTTAAACAAGAGTGAAAGAAAGCATTGAAAACAGCTATATAGGTTATTGCTTACAGCAGCTCTAGTGAAAATAGAAATAGGGCAGTGTAACTGGACAAAGAAATGGGGTTAAGATTGTAACTTTTGATTATGAAAGATTTATCAGAAAATGGAATATTTAAATATAAATAAAATGTGAGAATGTGTAGTTGTAAATTCTCTTTTCTTATTTAAATAAATTGACTTAGTAGTGCTTAATATTAAAGATTTTCAGTTTTGTTTTACAAAGTTTCATATTAATAAGCCATGAAATTAAGCTTATCTTTGCTTAAATTTTGAGATGCAATTCCAATTCACTTATATAGAATTATTGAAAAGTTAAGAAGATGACAAAGGCAATAATGTGGAGGTAAAAAACACAAAAGATACAATTATAAGAAAGGCAGACGTGAATCATGGAAGAAAAGACTGGACTAAATGTGTTTGATCAGGAAGCAAAAATGAAAGATATCTGTGCTATTATAAAACAAAATTTTCTGAACAAATTGGAAATAAAAGAAGATATATTGAGTGTACTTTTTTCTTTTAGTCAGATTGAAAGGGGAAAAAATGCTTCAGTTATGGATAATTTGCACAGATAACAGGAAACGAAACAAAACATAGTACTTAAAAAAGAAATAACAAATGTCTCCCACGGAGAAGCAATGTGGCAGGAACTTAGTTCATGGCAGCATCTTAATTGGAAAAGTGGAAAATGTTCCACATTTGAGGTAGTCTATTTCTCATATTTTTTAGTTGTCTGAATTTATTCTCATTTCAGCATCTCTGTGTAATGAGTCAATACCCAATGCTTATTAAAGAAAATAAATTGTTCACGTGTTTATTTGGATACATTTTAAAAATAGCAAATGTGTAAACATATAGTATCTGTCTAGACTATCTATGGAAAACACTCTTCCCCCCACCTCACACCCATCCCAGTCCACCCAACCATCTCTCTGTCTCCACTCTCTCCTCAGTTCTCTTGGAAGGTAAACAGACCAGTTCATTGGAGCATCCAACTTCCCTGACACAGAGATGAAATTAGAGAGAAAGATTTCTAACAAATGAGACTGATCATAGTGATCCCCAGAAATATTGCTGTAACTATTAGTAAAAAGTTAATTTATTCTCTCTCTCTTTCTGTCTCCGTCTCTATCTCTCTGTCTCTCTCTATCACTTTATCACCTCTGGTGGCCACCTGGCCATCATTGTAAAAAACAAACAAACA
Organism: Pteropus vampyrus; assembly: GCF_000151845.1. NCBI lineage: Eukaryota > Metazoa > Chordata > Mammalia > Chiroptera > Pteropodidae > Pteropus > Pteropus vampyrus. Next base: position 7,246,239 of record NW_011888808.1, on the reverse strand, counting down.
AACAAAAAAAATGTGCGGAGATCTCACCTAAAAATAAAGTAGATCAACAGAAAAATAGACCACAGAATACATAATGAAAACCTATTCTTAGTAAGATAATTTGACACACCTTCCCCCAAAGTGGAAGGGCCATAGAATATAAAAATGCTTAATAGGCTTCACTAGTATTCAGCATTCTTCTAGAAGCAAATATAAAATATTTCAACAATATTACCATGTGCTTGAATATAAATAAGACCTCAAAAATATAAATAATAATTATCAAGCCACAGTTACAATAAGCTAGAAATTAATAATAAAAAGTATGAATTAAATACTCACATATGTGAAAATTAAAACACACACACATACACACGAATCGGTGGTATATTCTGATTCTAGCAATGGCAAATTAACATGATGCAGATGGAACCTCCTATCCAGGGTAACCAGAAAATTTGGAAAATGTATTATAAATACCCCAGTGAAGTCTCTGGCAAGTTGCTTGGGAGAAGAAGTCTTAAAGGGCCAAATCCTAGAGAGAAAAAAAACCAGGAGGATGACTCATATCTGACACCACTTTACCCTCGACGTAGTTGACAATTCTGAACATGTATCCAATGTTCATAAAATTTTGAGCTGATATTTCCACTTTTTTATAATATTTACATTTCAAAAGCAGTCAAAGAGAAAGGGCCTTTGTTATTGGGACCTCCAGGAACAATCTTGCCACAATATTTACCACAAATGAAGTACTGGCACAGTGGTGTGTAAAGTGACTTTTTACAACCTTTCAAGATGTTATAATCTCATTTGAATACAATTTCTTCCAGAGTAGAAAAAGAGAGAGTTCTCTGAAATTCATTCTGTGGTAAGTACAACAGTGAGACCAAATACCCGCCCTCCAAAAAAGATATTAGAAAAAAGAAAAACCACAAGCCTATTTCACCCAAAAATATGTAGGAAAAATATCTTAAATAAAAAAAAAAATCAATTAGTATACAAAATCTAACAAATATTAAAATTTAAACACCATTAATTTTCATTTAACCTGGGTCTAAAACAATTATTTATTATTTCTGAATTTGTAAATGTATTATGCCTCATTATCTGATTAAGAAGAAAAGGTAGGGATTTACTTTAAAAAAGAAGAAAAAATATATGCTTATTCCTATAGATGTAGAAAAATAATTTAATGTAAATCAGAATGAATTTGTGATATAAAAATGAAATAAAAACAAACATCCATAAGATGTAAAGAATTACAAAGGACTATTATGCACAACTGTATGTCAGTAAATCAGATGACAGGTGAAATGGGAAAATTCCTAGGAAGACACAAATACTAAAACTAATTCAAGAAGAAATGAAATCTGAATATATTCATAAAAAGAAAATAAATTTAGTAATTAAAGAACCCCTCAAATTAAAGCCCAGATAACTTTACAGGTAAATTCTAACAAACACTTAAATAAGAATTAATGCCAATACTTCATAAACAGTAGAACACGTCACAATTCTTTCTTTGAGGCCAGTATTACATGATACAAAAACAAACAAACAAACAAAAAATACAAATAACATAAGAAAATTACAGACCAATGTCGCTCATGAATATGAACATCAAAATCCTCAGCAAAATACTAGCAGACTGAATCTAGCACCACATAAAAATAGCTATACACTGTGACCAAGTGGAATTCATCCTTGGAATGTGAGCTTGGATTAGCATCAGAAAAACACAATACATCTAATATACAATATTAATCAATAACAAATAAAAAACACATGACCAGCTCAATAAACACAAAAAAACTCACTGGACAAAATCCAACTCACTTTTATGATAAAAAAAGCTAAACAACTAAGAGAAGAAGAAAACTTCAACAAGATAAATTCGACTTGATCAAAATTAAAAACTTTTGGGCTTTAAGGGATCTCATTTTTGGAAAACTCACAGTCAAAATCATATTAATTATCAAAGACTAGATACTGTCTCTCTAAGATCAGGAAAAAAAAAAAAGAATATACACTCTTGTCACTTCTATCCAACATGGTATTGGAGGTTCTAGTCAGGGTAATTGACAAGAAAAAGAAATACAAAGCATCCATTTTGGAAAGGAAGTAGTAAAGCTATCTCTTTTTCAAAGATGACATTATATTATCTTGTACATTAAAAAAAACTAATGAATCTACTAAAATTATTAAAACTAATAAATACATGTAAGAAGATTGTAGGATATAACATTGAGATGCAAATGCAAATTGTATTTTTATGAAGTTAGAAAGAAGAATCCAAAAACTGTTCTTGACTATACTAAAAATCATTGAATTGTACTTTAATTGGGTGAATTATATGGTACGTGACTATATATCAATAGTACTGCTGTTGAAAAAGGAATCTATATATTTATATAAAGCATTTGCAAAAAAATGCAAAGCAATTTTATTTAATATAAAATTTAAAAGAGCAAAACTATTTAGGAATAAATGGAATAAAATAAGATGAAAATGTTATAGTCTGAATATGATAAAACATTGTTAAAATAAATTTTAAAAAGCTCACAATAAATGTAAAATATCCCTAGATCATGGATCACAAGAAGATATTTTCAAAAATAGTAATAAAAACTTCTACAGATTCAATGAAATCTCTATCAGAATCACAGCTGGCTTTAGAATTTAACAATTTGATCTTAAAATTCATACAAAATTTCAAGAGACCCTAAATAGCCAAAAAAAAAAAAAAAAAGTAAAAAAGAACAAAGTTGGAGAACACAGTTGTCCTGATTTCTAACTTACTACAAAGTAACAGTAATCAAAATGGTGTTGTACTGGTAGAAGCATAAATTTAAGATCATTGAAATAGAATTGAGAGTCCTGAAACAAACCAATATGTCTATGGTCCATCGATTCAGACAAGGGTTCAAAACTATTCAGTGGGGGAAATAATTGCCTTTTTAACAAAATATCTCTAGAACTGTAGACCTGTGCATGGTTATCCATGCCTTCTAACAGTATTGCTTTTATTTGTCCTTAAAGACAAAACTATGAGTATGGAAATATCTAACATTTTCCAGATTACTTCTTTTCTTTAGAATGAGAGTTTCACAGTCCAGTATGAATTTATATTGTATTTTTTTGTTAAAACAATTCCCTTACTTGCATCTAGTTCAGCAGCGTGATTCAGATGACTGAGGCTACTGTGATCTTAGGTATGGCAGCAATACTGCGAAGAAGCCTCTAGAATAATAGATAACCTGTTCCTTCACAGTTGCATGGGAGGTGACATCAGGGGCTAAGAGCTAGAGTGAAAATGCTGAGATGGTGGAAAGCAGTGTTGGTTTCCTTAGGCATAGTACACCAAAAGCCTACTACTTTAGAGTAACTATTAAAAGATGATTTAGTTTTCTGAGGCAGATAGTGATCAATTTAAATTGAATATTTAAATCCCAAGTAATAAATGATTTTTGTTTCAGTGGTCAACTATATATTTCTATTTCAAAGCTACAAAGCCACTTTGATGATGGTTTTGTAAAATAGCAGGTCCAGCAATTGCTCTTGGCCACATTTCCAGTAGCTCTCTCTCTGATAAATATAAATTCTTTAAAAAAATGAGAGAAGAAAAAGTAGAAGAGATGGAATAAAATCAAATTCTTGACTTCTGTTTTCATTAGATTCACTGACAGAGTTTCCATAGGACAGTTGTGATTTATTTCAGGTTCTGTAATGGATTACAAGAGTTTAGCATTGTGTAATATATTGCTCAGTAAATAAAGGAGGTGACCTATCGAGGCTCATAAATTAAGTCTAGCTTGAACAAACACTTTAATTGAATTGTTCTATGTTATAATACTAGTGCAATTATAGATGTAGTGGCAAATACACTGTAAAACTTAAGAAACTACTTAGAAATAGATGATCAAAGAGGTGATATGATGTAGGAAACACCTGACAATGTTTTGTCATTTTTAAGAGGAAACACTAAAAATGTAAATTACTATTTCTTGAAAACTGACCATTTTCATTGGTAATACACCTTGAGGATGATAAAACTGTCTTATATTTTTGCTCGATAAACCATGAAGAAAATGATTTAAACTACTTAAGTTTATACATGGCACCCCTCAATCACATTGTAGCAATAGTTCATTCCAAGCACCAAGATTTGTACTTAATTTTTCTACCATTCTGCATGTTTTTCAAACAATAGCTCATTTTTAAAAAGTTCCTTCTCCCCTTTAGGTTTTGCCTGTAGCGTTGCCCCTGAGAACTGTAGCCCCGTGTCTATTCAATGTGACAGTTTAAGTGTTAATCACTTATTGTTCTATTTCTCACATAAATTTATTGGTTTTAGATTAAATTAAATCATTGATATAAACAACAGAATGATTAGGAAACTGAAAGAGACAGTGAAATACAGGATTTTAGGAAAATTAAACATATCTAGATTCTTTAAATTACATTAGCCATCTTATCTAGTAATGAACTACAAGTAGAGAATTACACACTTTGCTACTATTTAAATTTATGGTAGAGATTTTTTTATATTTAGATTTTAAAATGTAGTCCTCCTACCAAAGCAACTGTATTCTGAGAACAAACTAAATGAATTTATAACTGAATTCCTCTCAGAGTTGGCTAATAAGAGCTCAGCTGGCTAACGCCTTGATTTTGGCATTGTGGAACTTAAAATAACCAGCTGAACCAACCTAGACTTTGAACTACAGAATTGTGAGAATGTATCTGTGTTATTCTAATCCACTAATTTTGTGATAATTTTGTATGGCTGCAATAGAACACTAATACATCTAGAGATCTTATGGTCAGGAGACATATGAACCTATGAAGCTAAATTCCAATCATTTGATTCAGTTTTATAGTTCCTGTCAAACTGAGAGTCTGTTACTCAAAACTATCTGTACTTGTAAAGTCTTTTTATAGTTCATGTAGGAGGTAAAACACACAATCTATTGATGTTAAGTAGGAAGAAGGTGATGACATAAATGACTGAACATAAAGCAAAGAATTCTGAAGTCAAAGGCTGGATATTATTTGGTATCAGAAGAAGGTCATAGGAAGTTGGAGATAAGACTATTTAAGGAAAAATAATATCTGGAAAACAATACATCTTTCCTCTTTAACTTTGCTGAAGCACTACCTTAAGAGTATTAGGCACAGTCCTTTGTACTGAAAAACAGGCAATTCTCTAACTACAATGGCAGAACGCATCTGCCTTCTTATACATTGAGAATATTAGATCTACCTCTTCTGAATGTGCACTTAGCTCTGTTCTATACACTTGAAGCAGGCTTCACTGACAACTGTAACCAAAAGAGAAAACTTGAAACAGACTTCTGGTAGTTAAGGGCAAGCTCTATTTACACAGTAAATATCCATCCTTTAGTGGAATTCCAAGGAAAAGGAAAAAAAAGGGGATTAAAATTAAATTTCAAAATAAGAAAATGAATTTAAAGTTAAGGCAGAGCAAGAAATGTTTTAAGTGCCTAAGGTCTGAATTTTCTTCATAGGGACAAGCTGATGAATGCATAAGCCAGGTTCTAATTACTCTCTTTTTTATGTGGAAGACAGTGAAAGAGTTCAGAGCAACTTATTCAGAGCTGGAGTTTATGGGGCACTTATTTTAATGTACCACAATACATAACGAATACCCTTGAAAGGTTTTTATTTGATAATCATATATTAAACCTCAAATATGAGCAAGATTCTAAATGTATTATCTTCTATTTTGCTTGAATTTATTTAATGAAGCCAATCTTTTCAATAATTTTGAGAAAATGACACAAAATGCAAGAATACACATACACAAATGCTTATATTTACTCATTTAAAAGGATTAGTATTATATAATCGTATTATATAATCTAGCAGTATATGCTTGCTTCATAGTGCAGAATATCATTAAATTGGAAAAAAGACATCCATAATACTGTTAAAAAATAATCTAGCATTTCCATTGATTTTTTTCAAGTGGCTGGTTAGCGATTGATTTCATTCGTGCCAGAAACAAAAGCCTTAGAGAAACATTGATTATTCAAATTTTAATAAGGAAAGAATAGAATCTCCATTACAATTTTAAGTAAATGTCACAAAAATTGCTAAAAAACTCAATCATAAGTGAGATTAAAAACAATAGCCTCAGGAAATAAAACTTTGCAGTTCTTTTCTTCTTGAGGATCCAAGTTACAAGAAGTTCATGTTACTGTGAGAAATCTATATGATACAAAATTTCTAAAGTTAAGACGTGAGCTGGATATATACACTTTAATTCAAATTTCAATGTGTCTCAATTAAAATATTTTTATTCAAAAATGTTATATATGTGAGTTTCAAATGCTACTATTCATTAACTTTATTTCAAATGTCATAAACATATGCATCTATTGCTTTTGGAAATTCATTTAATAATATTTAAGGAGATACAATAAAGACTTAATTGCATTTTAAATATAAGTTCAAGATTTTGTCTATAAGTGTGTGCTACTAACAAAAATCAAATATTGTTTTAAGTGACACTTTGCAAATACTGTGCACCATTATGAAAAAGAACAGAAACTAACAGAGTACGACTACCTCAGAGGAAGTCAAATCTCAGATAATATTGTTAAATATATTTGAGAATATTAATCATACAAAGCAGGGATAAAACTTTCAATAGACATGCTAAATGGAGCGGTCATGACTAAAGAATTACTTAGAAGGTCTTCAAGCATAAAACAAAGAGAAAGTTTCAGAAAATAAATCACTTCAAATCCAATAACTGATTCACAGAATCTCAAGCAGTAGACTACAGAAACAACAATATATGACAATTTACCAGAGCCAAAGATTAGGTTCATCGTATCTTTTAAGAAAAAAAAAAAAGCTTCCAAAATTAAAGATTATAAGAGGAAGGCTACATACATATTTCTCATTTAAGTAGAGGTTGCTGGAAGACTGTTGGAATACCTTCAAAGTTCTGAATAAGATGATTTTGGAGCTGAAGATAATCAGTAAAAGTATTAAGTAAGCATAAGGCTTAAGTTATATATAAGCATACATAAGCATAGAGAATCTACTCCTTGGAAATGATATTGGCTAAATAAAATGTCCTCGAATAACACCTCCTCAATCAGATAAAACAGATTTTTTAATTTACTTTTCATTGAATGAATTGGTTAGCTGATGAGGCTTAAAGATAAGGAAGAGTTGAGATAAATTACATATGTAATTCCAATGGCAATATGGATGATAACAACTTCAATAGGTACTGGAACTACAAGAAAAACAGGTTTATGGGAGAAGTGAGAGAATAATATGGTAAATTAATTTTTAAGACTGTTATATTTGAGGAACCTGAAAGATATTTCAATCAATAATCATATCAAACAGTTGACTATAAAGGTCTGGGGTCAAGGAAGATATCAAAGATGGAGACAGATTACAGCATTTTTCTCTGCTTTCCTTTACAAAAATCTTCCCCAGGGAGAACTGTCTATATTGCACACATCTAGCCCATTCATTTAAAATACTATATTATTCTAATGTCAGAAATATAATTTCTAAATTCTAACTGGACTCCTCATCCTTGATACTGAATATTTATTTAATATCTCCAATAACATCTTTAATAAGAATTTCAAATAAACATGGTCAAACATAACCCTGGGTGCAACCACGACCACAAGCCCTACCACCAAAAATAAAATCTGTTCTTGCTTGTGTCTTTTTATCACAATAAATTTATAATGCTATTATGGGCTGGTAGTCCAGGCAAAAACCTAAATAATCAAGGATTTTATATTTTTTCTTAATAATTCATATCTAATCACTCAGAAAATCTTGTTAGCTTTTCATGTTTCTCATTAAGCTAATTCTTAGTAATAAAATTGGTTATTATATCTCAACACTGTATCCAGAATCCTTTATAGTCAATAACATAACTGCACAGTGACATAAGGTTATTAGAATTGTCATTGTGATCACTTTATAAGATATATAGGTGTTGAATCACTATGGTGTACACCTGAAACTAATATTTTATGTCAATTATAATAAAAAAATGCTAAAAACTAAAAACAAATTTTAAACTTTCTCTTTCTAATACTTTTGTTTAAGACTATTAAATTCCACCTAAGCTTGGTGTTTGTAGGAGCTCATGTTTTTATACTTTGTATTTTTATTATCATCCACTAAACTATTTTCTATCTGACTGAAGTTATTTAGTAGTGTCAGTCTTAATTTCCAAATATAGATAGATCTGTTTCCTTTGTATCTTTATTCCACACAACTGTGATGAGATTTAAACATGAATAACAAATTGTTATATCAATATCTTCCCTGGGATGAAGATACTTCAAACTCAAGTCAATATTTCCATAAACACTTAACTCTATGTTTTTCTACTGTCCCATACTTCAATAAATTGAATCATTTTTTCCATGCCAGTTCTTGGAAAACAACCTGATCCTCCTTTTTATACATGTCCTGTAATTTATATTTTTGTTTTGTTTGGTAAAATTTCCTTAATTCTATGCAGATGGAATGTGACACTAGAAATAGAAAAAACATGTTTTCCACCTTTTATGTAATGCCCTTTTCTCATTCTTTCAGAAGTTTTGTTTTAAACCTGAAAGTTACTACTCATTAATGCCAATGGATAGCATAATTTACTCATTGCAATATTTGTTCTAGGTATTTCCAAAGCACTAATTTTGTGGTAACTTACAGGTAATTAATGAAAGTAACTCAGGAAAAAAATCTAATTTCTATTAGATTATAATTATAGAGAAATATCAAAAGCAAGTAAATATTATTATTCAAATTTCTAGTGGAAGAAAAACTGCTAGTTCGTAACTAGCAAATATATTGTGAAATATACACATGAATGAAGACTGAAGATTTAGCCAAAGAAAACTATTCATACCCAAATACTAAACAAATTAAGTTTGATTCTTACTTCATGTCATATGCAAAAATTGACTCAAAATGGATAATAGTTCAACATATAACACCTAAAACTACAAAACTATTAGAAAATTATAGTAGAAAATGTTTGTGATCTTAGGTTAAGATCTTCTTAGATATAGCACCTAAAGCACCAATCAATCAAAAAACAATTTTTTAAACTGGATTTTGCTGAAATTAAAACTCCTGCTAATTGGAGAGGCATATTTAAGAACATAAAAATAGGAGGCATATAACCGGGGAAAATATTTGCAACTAGTATCTCTGACAAATGACGTGTATCTAGAATATGTTTAAAAATTCACAAAACTCAATAGTAGTAAGCTAATAACTCAATAACAGAAATGGACTAAGGGAAGACCACGCAAAGACTCAAACAAAAGGTGGCCATCTACGAGTCAAGGAGAGTCCTCAGAAGAACCTAACCCTTCCAACATCTTATTGTCTAGAATTGTGAGCAAATACATGTATATTTTATATTCTTGGTACTTAGTTATGGCAGCCCTAGAAAATCAATACTAGGGTGACAGATATAATTAGAATTTTGATTGCAATGATGGTTTCTTGGGCATGTACAAATATTAAAACTTTTAAAGTTGTTCAGTTTAAACATGTGCCATTTAATGTTTGTCTATTCCTCCATGAAACCGTTTAAACTGTAAAGAAAATCTTTCAAGTAAATATTTATCTCTCAATTTTTACTCAATATATTAAAATTATCTTTCAAACTTTTCTATAAATACACTGATCATTTTGATGAAGCCATATGGAACATACTAAAAGTGAAATTCTAATCTTCCCCCTTTGTAAATAACAGCTAAATACCATCATTATGTTTAAACTGTTATCAAATTGCCAATATGTCAGGATTTTTATGTACAGTAAGCAAAGCACAAATTCTGAAGCCAAATAGGCATGGTTTCCACATTGGGTCTTAACCATACTTGTTTTGAGGACCCGAACAGTGATTTTTTTTTTCCCAGAATTCTTATTTTTTTAGATATGAAAGGCAAAATATCTATCAAAAACTGTTGGAAAGACTAGCAAAAGGTCTGTCATTTGCTTAATAATTGTTTTCTTTTCTTTTCTTTTTTCTGTCACCACTTTTTTTTTAGCACCCCTTTTTCTTATTCTCTATAAAGTGCCTAATGTTTATGTATACTGATTTAATTTAATTTCCTCAGAAGTGTCTCATTCTATCTGCCTTTATTCTGTTTTCTAAGCAAGGTACATGCATATCTTTGGAAAACATCATAGAAAGCATTGATTAATAAGGCCCTTAGACTTTAAAATGTCATTAGAAAAGATAAGTGATGAGAGTGATCCATTTTTAGTATGCAATGTATGGAAAGCATTTTAGTGTATTCAATAGTAATCAACAGCCTCTGCACTGTTATTTACTGATTGCTATTACATCTTCCTAAGGGGCCTGAGTAGAGATTAAGAGCTTCATAGAAAAGTTACACAGCCTGAGCCTGAAGGCATCTCATAATGAAGGTAAAATTAGAGAGACAGTATTTCTGACATCTGTAGGAATCACATTTTGCAAATATAGCTTAACATTCTGGGATTTTTTTCCCCCCTCCAATTTCAGATACACTGCAAACCTCTGTAGATATGTAGGAGTAAAGCTGTCAGCGTGGTTAGTTTTCTCAAAATAAATCCAAATCTCCCTTCTGAGTGTCTGACAGACATGTTTTTCATTTACCAGTGGATCGAAATTGGTGAAAACCGCAACATCTTTTCCCATTAATATAAATGTTATCAGATGACTCTTGGGTTCACATCTTTCTTTAGTAAAGATAAAAAGGAGACAAGAATACTCTCAGGAACAAATCAAAGTGAATGCAAACTCTCTTTTCTTTGAGCCCTGAAAACTTTTTTTTAGAATAAAGCAAATGAATATCATTTCAAAATCAAATAGAAGACTGGGGCAAGCAATATACCACATGAACCTGGAATCATATAGTTCCAGAAAATAAAGACATACTCAAAAATAAAAGCAAACAGACAAGAAACCTTAATTGGAGTATGTCAAACTATTTGATTTTTAGTTAAACATGATGTATCAATATTGCTTCACTTATTGAGACAGATAAACCATAGTAACATAAGATTTTAATAATCAGGGAATTAGGTAAAGGGTATTGGGGAAGAAATTCTATTATCTTTGCAATTTTTGCTGTAAATCTAAACTATTCTAAAATTTAAGTTTATCACAAAATGAAACAAATGCACTTAATTACGGTTTTTTAAAAGTAAACTGTTTGCATTAGGTTTATTATTAAGTAAACTATTAGTCAATACATTATATAAGTCTTTATTTAGGAAATAAGAATCTACATAGATATCCTCTAAAGAATTTTTTTAAAAATGTATCTTAGTAATTTTCAGGTATTCATTTAAACAAGTTACATTTATCATTATTATTTTTATAAAGCAATATTTCAAGACTGAGTTTATGTTTATTACTTCAAGTATCCTTTCTTTTGCCCATTATTTTTCATTTCTTTTTTTCTGTGTACGAAAAGGACTATGACAATAGAAACATTCTTATACTTTGTGGGTCAGAAAGATCTGCAGTAGAAATGAAATAATAACATAAATTTTTTTGAAGACTGTAGGGCTTAAATATTATTTACAGTGATTTTATTCACTGTGGTAAATTGAACAATGTGTATGTAAAAAAATGTACTTGATTGGAATATGCCATAAATTCAGTTTATGTAAAGAAAATCTCATTTCTATAGTTGTGGCCCATAGTTTGAGCAAGGTGTGGAATCTTCATTATTCAGAAATGGCAGTAGGATAAAATACAAGCATTTGCCAAGTTTCATCCATGGAATATAAGTCTTCTGAAACACCACATATCATATTCCAATTTGGATATCAGAACCACACATTATTATATGAATAGCTCGGAAGGATCTTATGTTAACAGAATCTGTTTAACATTGTTTAACCCAAGATGTTACAAACTTATCAAACTTATTTAACTATCAAATGTTCTTTCACCCAATAGTTTTTAAGCTTGTACAAATATTATATTCTGTGGAACACGATATGAGAAATACTAGCATGTTATAAAACTCTTGGGCTCTAAAAACCGATAATTTGGAAATGCCATATAATAGCTGTTTGGAAATAAGAAAGTCAGTTACATTATTTTTTTATTTAGCTTATTCAGATATAAAATGGATATAATAATACCCGTCACAAAAGACCATGAAAATAATTTCATGCATACAAATATATGCAAATGAATTTGTGTATGCTTGTGTATCTAGGCTTTACTTCCACTAGGATCAATGATATTTTTTAAATCTCATGTATTAAAAAATACACATGCACAATCGTTTTGGGAGTGGAATGGGCAGGAATTCCTGGAAATTGTATAATTTTCATTTTCGTGCAATACCAGCATTTTATAATTGATATAGATTCTTCAGCCTATTTAATTACCCTAAAATTAATACATGCATGCAGCAGGTTTTCATACATCTTGTTAACTGGTTAATTTTTCCAGGCTGCAGTGATGTTTTTGGAACTGATCATAATATCAAAGGACTTCTACTGATTGCACAGTGATCTTTGCCTTCTGTTTTCTAAAACACTTCCTTGCATTTGAACATTGAGGATGAAAGGCTTCCAGGGTTTCACTATGGTAATCTTCGTGTCAGCCACTGTGAATGAAAACTTGGATAAAATCAAAACAGGTAACAAAGAAGCCAGAAATTGTAAACAAAATATATTGTTGGTTGTTCTGATCTCTGGAAGTGGTGAGAGTATTTTGAGTATAATGTGCTAATTGAAAAATGCTATAATTTGTCTAGTAGCTCTCATTGACTAAAAAAGTAAAAGGACACCAATTCCATGACAAAAACATATCAAAAGTGTTATAAGATTATCTATCTATCTATCTATCTATCTATCATCTATCTATCTATATCAATTGTCTATTTACCTATCTATCTGTGTATCAATTATTTATCAGCACATGCAGCCATGCATATGTACATGTATATGTATTTCATATTTCTCTATACTCTATATTTATATATAGATATATAAATAAATATTTAATATTCTCCTCTTCTTTATAAATATTCCAGGATTTAGACTATTATAATGAATCCGAGTAACAGGCCTGTCTAGGATTGTGCTAAATGAGGTCTATGAATACTGGTTTTTATTACAATTTTTATCATTTTCAATTATTTAATAAATAACACATTCTCGAGGTCTCAATATTCACAGATCTAGAACTGGAAATTTTGCTAATTTTGGTTATCTTAGACAAAATAATTTGGAAGACAAATTGGGCAAAGCTAAAATAGTATCACTGGATAAGAATTTAGAAAACATCTAATGCATCCTTTATTTATGAAAGGTGGGAATCTTGTGCTCTGTACAACTTTATATAAAGATAACCTGAGTCTTTTGTTTTGAATATATAGTGCTGTTTATGTATATCACACTGAATTATATCCTGGGTGTATAGAGAAAATGGCTATTGACTTTAGAAAAAAGATATTTCTTTACAATGAAGGTAGACTTCCACGACTAACAAGAGAGATGATATACTATAAAATAGATATGACAGCAAAATCTGAGTGTGAATACTGCCTGTCATTTAATGGCGACATGTTTTCTATTAAGTAGCATGATCTATCTAAACTTCCTTAGCATAAAAAATGTACAGCTGAAACTTACTAGATTTTGTTAACCAATATCACCATAAAAAATAAATTAAGAAAAAGGCATATAATAAATTAACTGTTAAAGTATGCCTGAGAGGTTAAAAACAGACATAATTTAAGAAGGGCTTAGCTTAGCATAGTATTTAGTACAAAATAAATTATAAATAAATACCATTTATTTATAAAAAAAGTTACAAAAATTGTTGAGTTAAAATTCTGTGTCAATTAAATTCCTATTAAGTTATTAAAAGTTAAATACAAAAACTGATTTAGAAATCATTTTGTACATTTGTTCACCAAATTATGAAAATTACTTGTTAATGATTAATTTTGTGTGTCAACTTGACTGGGTCATTTGACTTGTTCAGATATTTGGCTAAATATTATTTCTGGGTGTGTCTCTGAAGGTGTTTCTGGATGAGATTTACAATTTGATAGGTAAACTCAGTAGAGCAGACTGTCCTCCCCCAGGTGGGTGGGCAGTATTCAATCAGTTGAGGGCCTGAGTAGAACAAGATGTGGGGGAAGGAGGAATTCACTTCTTCTGCTTGAGTGTCAAGCCATGGCATCAGTCTTCTCCTGCCTTCAGACTGGGATTTAACTAATCTGATCACCTGGTTCTCAGGCTTTTGGACAGGGGTAGAATTTCACCATTGGCTTTCCTGGGTCTCCTGCTCATAGACAAGCAGGTCTTTGGATTCTCAGCTTCCATAGTCACTTGAGCCAATTTCTTATAACAATCTGTTTCTCTGTGTATATCCTATTGGTTCTGTTTTTTCTGGAGAACCCTGACTCATACAGATTTTGGTGCCAAGAGTGGTTCTAGAGGAACAGAATATTAAAATGAGTTTTTTGAATTGCTTTCAGGGTTTCTGGAATTGACTCTCTAATCTGATTAAAGATGCTAATGATTCTATTTCCAGTAGTAAAGAAAGTACTGATAGTCATGACCTAATGATAGGTGCAAAATATCTGCATTGGATACTACTAATTAACTACTTATAAGAAGTGAGGACCTAGGTGACTATGTATTTGATACTTTTGAATATTTTTGAAAAACTAATAATGAAGTTAGCTGGTTGCTTCTAATGTCATTGGACAAAATGGTATAAGAAAAAGATGAGCTTAGGGATTCAAATTCTCATGTCAAGCACCACATAAATGACGTAAGTTCTATGTGTGCCTTTATCTCCAGTAGCTGCAGGGCTGAGACTGCTGAAAATCTAATGCAAAATCTCATCCCAAAGTTGACTGAATTATAATGTAAGTTGAACTCCCAGCTTCACAACCTGTCTATCCTTTAAGTGAGGGCATTGATTGAAAAAGGATAGGATCCTATAAATCAGAATAGGGACCTGTTTGGAAACTGTGATGAGGCCAAGGACACTGGATCCCTAAATTCTGATGAGTCTTTTCTGTCTGTGGAAGGAGCCTTCTCACCCTCAGTGGAAGTGGCCTTGCCAGCCCCATCAGAAGTGGTTTCCTTGCCTCCCTTGTATCAGCTTCTCTGCCTTCCACTGAGTTGAGGGGATTAACCCTACATTGCTTGAGGAAATTGTAATGGTCTCTGCTAAAGCAGTTACTATGCAAGACAATGCAGATCCTCCTCAGGACCCACTCCCATGATCCTTCTTTGTTTTTAGACTGATAGCTGGACTCAAGTCCCAGCAGACTTCTAAAGGTAAGGTATAAAGTGTGACCAATAAGATAAGTTGCACTCTTCTCCAAGTTTCTGCATTTAATGCTGCAGCTCTGGGAATTAGAAGGGCTCTAACCAACTATTTAGTTGGTTGACTGACACATGGGCCCAAAGGTGGGCCACAGTGAATGAACTAGAAATTCCAGACCTGCCTTGCTTTAATAGAGAGAGAAAAATTCAAAGGTTTACGGAGATTGGCATGTTAGAGAGAATTTATCATTTAAGACTTACTCAGCCACACTGGGAGGGGCCAAAAAACATACATTTCAACAATACTATGAGAAATAATTATATGCAGGAAATGAGCCCCAACATCCTTGAAGAGCTTTGTGACCACTCTTCTCTATAGGGCAGACCTCATGATGGTAACAACAGCTACTGAATTAGGAAAACTAAATACACTAAGAGTAATTGGATTCCCAGGTGACAGGGGCCAAGTGATCCTACTCAACTGCCAAAGACAGAGTGGGTGTGCTTTACCATAATGGATAGAAAAATCAAAGCAGCAATGAAAATAGTCTGACTCTCACAGAGCTATGGCATTTAGTAGTTGGCATGGTTTCCAAAGAAGCAAAATAGAAAATCTACAAATTATTACTTGATCTCTATAAGCAGCAATGTTCTGAATCAAGTCAATAAAAGTCCAATCTGAATCATAAAAACAGAGAGTCATGGCCCCTCAATTAATTCCCAGACGTCAGTCAGTTTGTGGAGCTAAAACCTCTTGAATGAAGTGGAGCTTAGGTCTCCCTGAGGACAGACCTCAGTATACTCCCGCAAATTTATACTGTTTATCTTTCTCTCAGCCTTCTCCAAAGGGACATATAGTCTTTCCCTAAGGTGCATTGGATCAAAGGAAATAATCAGAACTTTCAGGAACTACTGGATGCTGGCTTTGAACTGATTAATTCCAGGAGACCCAAAACATAACTATGGTCCACCAGTCAGAGTAGAGACTTAAGGAGGTGAGCAATGGAGTTTTAGTTCAGGTGTGATTCACAGTGGGCCCAGCGATTCCCAAGCCCCATCCTGTGTTTTTCACCTCTCATTTCAGAATGCATACTTGAATAGACATTCTCAGCAGCTGGCAGAATCCTACACTGGTTCCCTGATCTATGGAGTCAGGGATATAATTGTGGAGAAGGAAGTGGAAGACTGTAGAGCTGCCTCTACCTAGAAAAATAGTAAAGCAATTCCACATTCCTGAGTAAATCGCAGATTCTATGTTTTTAAATGATTTATAGAGATTATTGCCAATATCAGTAATTATTCAGTATTTCCATATTTTTTTAATCTGAGTAGGGACCTCCTGAGTATTGAACAGAGGTGGAGAGATAGGTCATAACCAAGTGCTCTCAATTTCCCATTACTTATCCATTGACTTGGATTGACCTAAATGTATTCAGGTTTTTACCCTCTTGACACGTACTTGGATTTATATTTGCCTGTAAGCTTAAGCAAGAACTAAAGTACAGAATATCTTCCCCTAACAGTTCATCCTGAGAACAACTGATTTCAGGGGGAAAGGTCCGATAAGCATCCTTCATAATACCATCTGTTCACCTCCATTTGCTATAAAGTTACTGTTATTCCTGCGTACTCTCTCCA
>NW_011888808.1:7172931-7229106 GCF_000151845.1 Pteropus vampyrus | reverse complement strand
TTTTTTTTTTATGCTTTACATACGTTAATTAAATGCTCACAACAGCTTTTTTCAATATGAACTATTATTATTTCATTGTTTACACATGAGTAAAATGAGAAATAGAAGCTAAATAACTTATTCAAGGTCATGGTTTTGAAATGAGATGGAGCATGAACCTTAACTGCTTGGCTCAGGGTCTGTCCTTCCAAACCTCACATTCTCCATGTCATTCTAGTGGTGATTTAAAAAATACAAGTTTGAATCATCAGAACATGGTGACTGATTATTTCTAAAATAGTACGCGTAAAAATGGAAACTAATTATCAATCTAGTGCTTCAGAAACACTCGATAAACTTTGTCTCAAGAAAAGTAAGATTTTCTACTTGGATGCAGTTTTCATTTTGAAAAGGAAACACAATCATCTAGTATGATTATACCTACTTTATTTGTCAATTCTTTTTGAGAACAGTGTTGCTTTCTTACGACCATTTTAGACTTGTACATCATCATATAATTAGACATTGCCATATTGACAGCATATCTGTAAATTATTAATGAGCATATTTTAATTCGCTGGAGCACTAATTCTTTTGAAATTAAAAAAACGCTCTATAAAACCGATGTTCATGAAACACAACAATGCTGACAGGAGCAGATGTTGCCATCTCATTCTTAATACTTTTTATAAGTCAATTCAAATGTTCCTGACTCCCCAGAATTCCAAAAATAATTAGTGAAAAAAAAGTGTTTGGAAAGGCATACAACTTTGATAAAATCATAATCTTTTTCTTCAGATATATCTGACTAACACTGGTTCTGAACAAGAACTGGCAATCAGTGACATTCTGTATTTTCATAACTTAAAATGATGTCAACTCTTTTTGTGAGTAAAGTTTAAAAATAGTAATTGAAAATAACAGACATTTATTTTTTACTATTTCTTTTGTAGATTTTAGTTTAGAAAGTCAATTTACAGTACTAAAAATCAGCTCTTATGTTTGCAATTTCTTTAATTTACATAGTTAACACTCCTATCTTTAAAATAAATTCTCTCATATTTAAATCAACTTACATACTATTCTTAATTAAACCACTTTCCTAGTTTAGCATTCTGCAATGTTTTTCTCTGACTCACAGTCTAATAATATACCTCATAACTTATTTCAGAGAATAATGTTTAATTGAAAATCTTAATAGAACTGTAAGATTAGATAAAAAAAATATTGCATATGACTAAGGAAAAACAGCAAAATCATTTAAAAAAATGATGAGACATCAAGAAAATAAAAAAATTATATTAAAAATGTAAAATTTCCTAAATCAAAAACCTCTTTTCATATGTGCCTAAGAATTTTTAAGTTTAAAATTGTTTTTCATTTATTTTTAAAGTATTCAAAAAGCCTATATATCCTTCATTAATTTTCATTCATTTTTAATATTTTTTTTTTTTTTTTTAGGTGAGGCAACCCTTGGTTGACCTCACAGATTGCAAAAACATTGCCAGCTTACAATCACTTATTGTTTTATTTTTTATGCCTACAGCACCTGGTCTTCCTAGGTGGTCTCCCATCCAAATACTAACCAGGCCCGACCCTGCTTAGCTTCTAAAATCAGAAAGGATTGGGCTTGTTCAGGGTCGCATGGCTGTAGGCTCTTTAAATATTTTTCTGTAGGTTTTATATCAGTCTCTCACTCTCCTATCTTTTTCTTTTTTATCAACCACTAGAAATTTGCAGGCATCCAGACATTTAACATACTTTAGAATGTATCCCTGAAGAACATACCATGCAATTCTAATACAATTATTGCACCAGAGATTTAATACCGATATTATTTAATATACAGTCTTTTTACAAATTAAGTCCCAATATATATTTTACTTTTTATTTGCCTTTCAATCCAGGGCTCAATAAAAAGCCAAGTATTGCATTTAGTTATCATGTGACCTCAGTCTCCTTTGATCTTATATACTACTTTATTATTTGTGTCTTTTATGACACTAAAAGTTTTGAAGAATCTGACTAATTAATAGATTCTCACTACTATCTTTGTCCCCAGAACATGCCAACATGTCTGAGTAATTTTACTACTTCATGCTTAGAGAATTCATGTTAGCCCATAAAATTTTTTGGCCTTTTTCAAATGGTAAGAAGGAGCTAATACTTATTGATTGCTTGCAGTTTATGATGTACTATTTTTCCTAAAATTTCATTACTTATTTATATGTATATGTGTTTTATATGTATATGTTTATGTGCATTTTTGTGTGGATATATGTGTGTGTGAATATATATACACATATACACGCAGAGCATAGCAAACACATGTATTTATATTTTTTCACAAACGTTGATCTATATTATTTATTTTAAGGTAAGTGATATTATCACCATTTCTGTTATGAGATAAATGGAGTTCAGAGCTAAGCATGTTATTCAAGACCACTTGTAAGTAGAAGTTGGAATCTTATCTCAGGCTCTTTCCATGGAAACATGCTGCTTACTCATTGGACAGCATGATTTCCATATATTAAGTCAAGATTTCTTAACTGGGGAGATGAGATACAAAATACATAGCCTTTGGTGGAACTGAGAGTTGGAGCGGGGACTGGAAGAAGATGTACAGGCAAGTTTTTCTATTAAACAAATCCTTCTAATTATCCTTTGCCACCAACCTATTGAGAAATATTCTATTCAATAATGAGCAATTGTGTCACTCTGTTCACTCTGACAATAGTAATGGTATCACTTAATTGTTATAAGTTAAACGTCTCACTTGTGTAGCGCATATAATTGAATTGTGTAAAATTTTGAATCAGAAGTCAGCATTTATTTAACAACATACACTAATATAAGCTTATTTCTCATATTTTATATTCCTTATATTTGAAATAGCCCTATTTATGAAAAAAAAGTTAAGTTTTCTAAGACAAAAATAGCAATACAAATAGCACAATTGGTAAATATTATGACATTATCGATTTTTCCATATTTATTTTCTTTTCTAAAACACATATATTTGCGTTATTGTCCAAAAAGATAATCACTGTTTCAATTTCCTGTAAAAACAAACAAACAAACAAACAAAAAAACTATTAAGGTATCATATAAACTTCTGGATTTCCTTTCCTGGTGTCAAAACTCACTTTCCTCTAAAAATCACAACTGTATTTGTGTCTAAAAATAACATGGTTGATTATTAAAATTCTGATTCCTGGGAATCTCTCTCAAAGATGCCCCTTTGGTTGATCGAAGGTCTGGCAATTTCAGTTTTAGTAAAAATAGCAGGATAGGCTAAAGATCAATTATTGTTTGAAAACAACTGCTCTGGTACACTTGATAAAAAGGATCTTTTGTTCCTTGTCCTTGTCCAGTAATGTGGCACTTACTACTCTATTTCCCATGCTCCTCACCACTGTTAGCTCCATCTTGGGTCACTAAACTCTTTGTCACTTCCCCTCAGGTGAAACTTTATAAAGAAATCCTATTGCTGCTGCATAGTTGTCAGGATAAAAGTGAATGAATGAAGAACAAAAGTTCCTTTTTGTTAAAGTCCCATCTTTATTCCCACCTTCAAAGCAGGACCAAAAAAAGCTGTGTGACTGTGTAAGACCACTGAACTGTTGAAAGTTAGCTCATGAGCATTACACCATTTTCATGCTGATTTATTTTGACTTCCCCTTACACCAACCATAAAGGAAAACAAAAACAAAAATTAAACATACTTTTCTTTTACCAGGAAGTAACTGCATAAAGTTATTTCAGTGTTTAAACTTC
Source organism: Pteropus vampyrus (assembly GCF_000151845.1). Lineage (NCBI taxonomy): Eukaryota > Metazoa > Chordata > Mammalia > Chiroptera > Pteropodidae > Pteropus > Pteropus vampyrus. The sequence goes on along the minus strand of NW_011888808.1, from coordinate 7,225,347 downwards.
GGTTCCCTGTCCTTGGTAACACCAACTCAGAGAACAGCTCTTTCAAGACCCAAAATCCAATGTTCATTCTTTTTTCTTAGGTCCTTAAGTATAAAAATTAGCCTTCTTTTCATCTCCACTTTTATTTCTTATTAGTGATTTCAGAAGATACGTAAAAACAGTGGGGGAATGGGTCAAAGCATACAGAGCCAAGGACCCTGACCAATGCTATATAACCAGAGGAAAGGCAGAGATGGATTTTGAGCTCAAGCAGTCTACCTTCCAAGAGTGCCTCCTAAAAGAAAATAGATGCCCTTCCGTTAGGATCAGCCATTCTGATTCTACAAGGATGGTAACAGTATGACATCCTTAATCTCACTGGCAAGCATATATTTTATTATTCTCATTTCTTTGTAAACATGAGAACTCATCATTCTCTGTAGTCCTAATTATGCACTATTTAATGTGAGTTAATTCCTAGGCATCTTTGTCTACAAGATGACTATATCTGTGTAAGTTTTAATTTCCTGATGAATAGTATTTCAGCTGATAATTTTAGAGACTTTAGATCGAAATGAACAATCTCTATATTCTACATTTAGTTCACTGTAAGATAACACAATATTCTTATGAGGCTTTATGAATTCTGCTTCCATGATCACTGACCCATACCCATTTCTGAGAGTGAAAACTGGAAACAGCTTTTAGAAGTTAGGGAATTCAGAGTTCTTTCAGAATTTGAGCTTAATGATATAGTTCTTCTGAATTTTTTATTTACAGTGTATAACATGATGATTTGCTAGACATCTACATACTGAACTGATGGCTATAGTCAAGCTAATTAACATATCTTCTCTTCACATAGTCACCTTTTTTTTAAAGGTTAGGAGAATTTGTTAAAGCTGTTAAATTTGTTTCTCCAAAAACTAGGAGAAATGTGGCCTTCAAAATTGGTCTTAAGAACCATATTAAGTTGAGGAACCAATTTCTCAAAATATGCTCAATTAAGTAGACCGCATCATAATCACTTGTGATATCATAAAAGTGGAAGGTTCCAGGACCCAAACCCAGATTTCCTTTCCCTGAATCGCTGAAATCTGATCTTGATATTTGTATTTTAAAGAACCATTTTAGGTTTTCAGTCTGCATTAAGGTTTAGGGACCACAGGATTGAAGGATATTACTAAAAAATGCTTTCTGGGTTCAGAAGATTCATGCAAAACTAATTTCTTAAATATGCTTCTTAGGTCAGACAAAATCACTGTAATGATATTGGTAGTTCCAAAAATATCACAAGTGTAGCTTTTGCAATTTTACAGAAACAAAAGTGCCAATTTTTATGGGTTCTGGACAAAGAGGAGAAATGATTGAAAGAAAAGTTTTTCTAGCTCTGGAGGAAGGACAGAGAAAGTATTGGAGACACAGCTGGACAAAGTTGCTGTAATTGAGAAAAGGAAATAGATACAGAAATATAGTAATTAGAGAAGTTATGGGCTAGCATTTCCACTAGCTCATCGAAGGCAATGTTCAGGTTGCAGAGCTGGTATAACACCTGGCATATGGTTTTCAGAACCCCAGATGATAGTTTTCTCAAAATCTAGGAAAAAGAGTGGGCCACAACATCTCCAAGAACCAAACACTCTTTACACAGTGTGCTTCTAATCCTCCCAGTAAACTTTAAGCACACACACACAGTATGTGGAAGAACTGAGATTTTAATCAAGGTTAATCAAATGTCAAAACCTATGTTCTTTCTATTACGCTATGCTATATCCTGAATAGTGGGGAAATAATAGATACGAATCACCTGACCTGTTATATTCTGTTCTACCTGTGGATCCTGATCATGAATTTGCTATGACTCTAGTCAGTGGAGACTATCCATGGTTCAGAGCTATCTTTCCTCAAAGCAACCCTTAAGACATGGAGTTTGCTCATAATCACTCTGTTTTCATCAACCAAGAATCCAAAGTGCCAGCATTGTCCCTCCATTGATCTCTTTACATCTCTTCACCTCAAAGACCTCACCATATAAACTCCAGATGAGCAAGCTTCCTCATGCTCTCTATCTGTTTGAGGATACCCTATACCTTTTACCTGCAAATGAATCAGCCTTTAGGGCACCAAGTCCACTGAGGGCTTTCATATCGTAGCTGTTTATTTTCTCATACTCCTATTACTTTTAATGCAGAAGGTAGGATTAATATACCATTTGATACACATTTATCCAAATAGACTTTCAGCCTCTATTGTTATCTAAGAACCTCTGATATGTTGAGTCTTCTGCCAATTTGCGATGAAGGCAAGCATGCTCTAACTTTCATTTTAGCTGTTCTCTATCAACATTCAGAGCACTCCTCATTGATTGAATAAAAATAGAGAATTAAAGAACAGGAAATAAAAGGAAAGAAAGAAAGAAGGAAGGAAGGAAGGAAGAAGGAAGGAAGAGAGAGAGAAGCATTGCCACTTGCCCTAAAGTTTTCCTCTTTTTCAAGTTTTCTGACCATCCTGCTAATTACAGTATCCATGGGATAACCTGTCAAAACTCCTGGTCTTTCAGTTATTCACATTTTTCACATATAAAATTTTTCTCATTGAATCCAGTAATAAAATACAGCAAAAGTCATAACTTGGGATTTTATTGGTTGTCTCGCTTCCATCTTCAACTGCTCACACAAACAGCCCACTCTACATACAAACTCTTATCCTTCTATCTTTTTTCACTCAATTTCTTCAACTGTTCTTCAAGTTTATTCAGAATATTCCACTTTCACTATATCCATTGATTTTCTTGATGTCCCTCATTAATAATCTCAGATTTCTTGGGCCATTGCTTCAAAAATAACTTTCCATTAATTCAAAACCTCTCACTGTTCTGTCCTTTTGTTTCACAGCTTGAACAAATCTCACATCCTGGATAAACGCAACTTTCCGTTCTCTCCATTTCTAAACCAGAGCAGCCTGGCACTGCTAAAGGAAGTCATACAACAGGGGACGTGGACATATAGGTTCATATATATTATATTGGTAATAAGCTAGTCTCAATTATCCTATTTATTTTCTCTGATAAATACTCTCATATAATGCAAGATTCTTTAAATCTCTTTTTATCACTGCTCTGTACATAGGAAATAGAAGTACTCTGAAATTTACTCATTTCATCGGTGCAAAATATACAGAGCGATTTTCTTTGCCAATTATTGGAACAAACATAACCCTATTTCTATTCAAATATCTACCAAGAATTTTAGATTACATCACTACCATTTTTTAAATACTTTCTCTTACATATCATATATTTAAACTGTTGCATTCTACTGAAGCTTTCTCACTTTAAAAAAAAAAATAAAAGCAGGGAAGCACACAGGAACTAATTGAGGTTATGAGGTCAATGCAGCATTTCAACAAAGGCTATACAAGGATAACTGTGAGAATCTTCTTAATCTATGTCTCCAAGTATTTGATAATCTAGAAATAGATTTTGTAACCCATTATTTTATCCCACATGATCGCCTGTTAAAACTAGCTAGAGAGATCTCAGCTTGTTAGTAGAATATAGTTTGTGGCACAGCATAAAGGAATATTTTAAGAAATCTAATGCAATATGGAAATTTTGCAAAAATAAAAAAATTATATGCTGCTATTATGCCAATTGCTGTACATAAATTATCTCTTCTCTAACAATGAATGATTTTTATTACATCCTCAAATTAAATACATTTTTAATAAAAAATGGTGAGAAAACATGGATAACACATAAGAGTATGGGGATTTCAGAAAGGATGAAAAGTCAGACGAATGAGGAGATGGTAGGCATAGTATATGAGGGGGAAGATGGATAAGATTAATTAAATTATTAGTGATTCCATAAAGGCTCTACTGTATACTGCATATTACACTTTCTTGAGAAAAATAAAATGGAAAATGTTAATTTTCATTTTTGAATGCAGACAGAAATTGATTACTGGAATCTGAAGTTTGTGCCAATAACATTATAAACATGATCATCATCATTACAATTACTCTAATTATGATTTTTTAAAAGAATACTCAAATTTTACATAGCAACATTGTACTTTTCAAACTTTCTTCTTATTGCTACCACAATGCAAACCTATTTTGTATAATTTGTGGGTAATTAGTTTTTGTTTTAAGAAAATAGGTAAATTAAATATCTTTAACATTTTTTAAAAAGGGGACTAATCCAGAAAATTAAAAGAAAACATTTGCAAAATTGCAGTTTTCTTTATCTTAATGATTACTACAGGCTTATATACATCATTATATAGTTTTAGGTACCTAAACTTTCTGAAACCAATTTAGACTCTTTTAGTAATATGCATACTGAGTAAGAACAATGTGCACTGAATGTTATATGAATTAGAAATCAGTGCTGCAAAGACTGTGCTCAAAAAAAAAAAAAAAATAAGCAGCCATAGAAACAGCTGGAAAAAAATTATGCTTATCCAGCCTTATGAAATGTAGTTTAAAATGAAAGGAATAAGGAAAACGCTATTCATAATTTATTTTAGAAACAAAAGAATCATAAAAAGACCTCCCAGAGGACCAGCGTACTCAATTCTCTCTAATGCTAAAGAATAGATTTCAGAAAGAGTCTGTAAGAATATAATAACATGACTTGTCAGAACTGGACTTGTTTTTAGTTCTTATAATTTAGAAAAACAACAGTAAAGTTCTTGTTCTGCAATACAGAACAAAATTAAAGTTATAATTATATAAAAGGCTACGCAGCGGCAGCTGCAAAATCCCTTATATTACTCCCCAACTTTAATTCCCAGAATTAATCCTGATCTTATTGATGGACTTATTAGCTGCTGTAAATAGCAAAGTGAAGCATGTTTGTAGGAAGAAGTTGCAGGCATCGGAGTACAGGATGACAAATGGCATAATGATAATGGATTTTCTCCATCCTGAATGGTATATTCAATTCTCAAGTATATGAAAAAGCATGTCAAAAATATTGATAATATTATCAAAAGTTTATTACTTTCATAATTAAACCTGAAATATTTAATATCTTTTTTAACTTTACATGGGCTAGGAGCATCTGTTCTCTTGATTTGTTAAAGAACGAAACAGAACATAATAAAATTATTGTTGTTCCTGCCCCCCAGTAATTCTATCCTAATTTTTCCTGTGTTAAACTCGTTTTCTTTTGCCCTTCAGTTACACAATGTTAATTACTCACAACTATTGATTGTGGGCTCTCCAAAAACCCCATATTTCTATTCAGCTTGTATTATTTCACTATTTGAAATTATACAATATAACACATTCGTTTGTTCAATATCCCTGCTTTGAATCTCTATTTTGGATCTCTCATAGTTTTGTGTAGTGGGTATTTTGAATAAGTTCCAAATTTATATTTTATCTCTTCCATACAGCTTTGGAGTAATGCAGACTAGGGAATTTGGCATGCTTGGGGATGGTCCACAGTTAAGCTTAGCTAGTCGTTATAATCTCACACTCCTACCAGTGGATGCTTCAGGAAACTAAGCCTACATAAGCCAATATGGGCATTGTATTCCCTTTTGGAGTCATTGCAGAAAAAAAACATGACATAGGTTTGTCACTTTCGATTATTTTTATATGTCAAATTCTATTCTTTGGGTTCCAATAATTACAGTTCTTTAGATCTCAGTAATTCTCTAGAATAGATACTAAGATTTGAATGAATAATATTTGAAAACAAAGGAATTTTCCTTTTTATTGAGATATAATTGACATACGCCAATTTAGTTTCAGGTATACAACATAATGATTCAATATTTCTATATATTGCAAAATTTTCACCACACTAAGCCTAATTAACACTCATCTCCACATATAGTTACAATATTTTTCTTGTAATGAGAACTTTAAAGATCTACTCTCTTAACAATTTGCAAATAGGCAATACAGTATTATTAACCATAGTCACCATGCTGTACATCACATCCTCAAGACTTAATTATTTTATAACTGGAAGTTTGTATCTTTTGACTACATTCACCCATTTTACACTACTGACCCCTCACCTCTGGCAACTGCCAATTTGAGTTATTTCATTAAAGTAATTAAAAAAAAAAAAAAACATAAATAACCACAACTAAAAAAATGTGAATGCAAAATCCAGCCAGGGAGCATTTTTTTCATCAGACAATATACCACCTAGTCCAAAATGATTTATTTCTCATCACTCTACTGAACTCATTCTTATAAAAGTCACCCATTCACTTGCTATTGCCAAGAAACAAATACATCCCATCCTTGCTGTACATTATCTATCAACAGCATTTAGTTTTGATGGCATTTTCTTCCCCTGGATTTTCTGACATGTGTCCTTTAATTTTGTTTCTATATCACTGGAACCTCTTTCTTACTATGTTACAAAGGCCTATTATTGATTATGAAAGCCAGGACTCATTTCCTGTCTCTTCTCTACATATTTCCCCTTTAATATCATCATATTATGTTTGCAATTCTCAGATTTATCATGCATTCCAATTTCTTATATCCAATTGAATGCATAACCCCTCACTTGTGTTTCTAATAGCATTTGAAACCTAACAAGTTACAAACAAATCTTTGTATATGATATAGCTCATGCCCAGTCCTCCTCCCTTCCAGTGAATGTCATCACAAGCTATCCAATTGCTTCATCTAAAATTCAAGAGTTATCTATAATTTCCCACAGTCCCTCACAGTCCACATCTAATCTATTAGTAAATGCCTTTGAATCCATGGTTAAAACGTATCCTTAATCTATCTAACTTTATTCAGTGTTATACCATAGCCACAATCAGTTCACCATCCTGATCTTCCTGCTCTCTCAAAATAAAATAGCTTATTACTGGGCTCCCTGTTCTCATGGTAGCTTCTCTAAGATCCATTCTGCACCACATCCTAGAATTAAAATTGTAACATAAATCATATCATATAATTTCTTTAATTAAAAACCTCAAAACTGTCTCCATGCACAAGAATGCAATCTAAACTCTTCATTATGCCTGCTAAACCCTGCCTAATTTACTTCTACTTAGGCTAAAGTTTTCACAATATCCAAAACTGTGTTAGGATACTGACCCTTTGGCTCTCTTATTCCTAATCCAAAATGTTTGCATTTTTTTTTCTCCCTTACTTTGTCAGAAGCCTAATGTTAATCTCAGATAATGTGAAAAGCTACTAAAGACTTGGATATAATACACAATTTTTAGTATGTTGAAAGAACAAAGAGTCACATGAAAATGCTGAAAATTTATATTACTTTTAGGGTTCCGGGTCAATTCTTCAGATTATATTATGCATATAGTATCCTGGCAAGAAGAGAGAAAAAGTATGGTCTTCTTTAAAATTGGTGCATTTATTTGGTTTATTTATTAAGTTCTTTTAGGGAGCCAAACTCAAACAACTAAGTAAAAATGTAATATACTGGCTCTTATAACTGTAAGAAATGCTGGCTATTTAACACCATTCCAAATTGAGCTATAAGAAATAGGTACTTAGAGATCTAGGCAACTTGCTTTTCTTTGTTTATACTTCTTTGCAATTTAAAGCAAGAAAAAAAAAAAACTGCCTACACATTAGAAAAGAAAAAGTAATGTTATTTTTATTAACAGAGTATTTGATTATCTATGTAGAAAATTTTGTTGAATCTACCAAAAAAAGGGTAATAGAGCTAATGAGTTTGTTTACCAAAATTGTAGAATACAAGATCAATACAAAAATAAAATTTATTTCCATATAATGTGAACAACATTTAGGGATTGAATAAAATATACTATCAATTATTCTAATACAAATTACAATAAATTTATGTGAACTCTGTATACTTAAGATGAAAAAAATAAAACATTACTGAATAAATTTAAGAAAGATCTAACAAAAACCCACAAAGTGTTGTATTATCTTCCTACATAAAAAGACCATAATTAGGATTGACCATACATTAAAAGACCATAGTTAGGATTGATAGAAGTGACCATAGGCACTTCTCCCCTAAATAATCTGTAGATTCAATGCTATCCTCATCATAATCTTAATAAACAGGTTTTTAAAGTTTTTGTCAGAAATTGAGGTGCTATTTCCAAAATCTATATGGCAATGCAAAGACAGAGAATAGCCAAACTATTACAAAAGAAGAACAAATTTGGGAAATGTATACTGTTAACTTTACGCTCTTTATTTGCTGTTATCAAGACAGTATGGTATTAGTATCAAGATATATAAATTGATCAATGAAAAAATAATAGAATGCCAGAAAAAAACCAACGATTATAAAATCAGTCTATTTTCAACAAGTTGGAAAGTCAATTCATTACAGTTTAGTGATCTCAACACGTGGTTCTAGAACAATTAGACTGTTATATGATTCAAAATAACTTTAGTCCATAATTTTACCTCATAAAAATTAACTGAGTGTATCATAGCCCTAAATATAAAATATCTAGAGCTATAAGAAAAAATATAAGGAAGAATCATTTTGGTCATTTGGACCTTAGGTTAGGCAAAGTTTTCTTGAATATATTAAAAAAAAATCCTCACATAAGAATAAATTGGTAAAAATGAATCCATCAAAATAAAAACTGCCCTTTGAAATACACTGTTAAAAATTTTAAAAAGTAATAATCAATATTAGCAAATCAAATTTCAGCTGATTACAGCTTCTATCCTAAATATATAAAGGACTTGCAAAAGCAATAATAAAATGACCATTTTAAAAACTGGGCAAATAATTTGAACAGACAGTTCATCAATAAAGATATATGAATGAAAAATAAGGACATGAAAAGATGCTCAGTGTCATTGATCACAGAAGATATTTAAATTAAATAAAAAATAAGAAAAAAAATCAACTTTTAGAATCACTAAAGTTAAACAGACTAGCCATAACAATTGTTGCAGAGGAAGCATTTTTCAAAGCCTAACTACTTGAAGTGAGTTTCTTATTGTATAGAAATTATTCCAATCAGCACCATTTAGAAGCTACTTTAGTTGAGTTTGAGCTTTGAAAGTATCTTTATAACTAGTAATTCTCATGTTTTTATGAGGTAGGTAATCTTGGATAAAAGGCTTCCATGAGAAATACATGTTTAGATAAAGGTTTCTGAAACTGAAGTCTGTGAAAGATGGGGTCTATAACAATCTGTTATAATATATACGGCAGTTTCTGATATGGGGTTAATTGGGATCAAGATTTAGGTAAATAAAGTCTTTCACAGTAAGAAAATGTATCAGTCATTGAGGGCCAGATAATCTTTTTTACTTCTTGAAAAAATTAGCTTAGAAGCTGCAAAGCAATAAAGAAGGAATGAGTCGTCAGTATGTGAAAAGTGAGAAATATTAGAAAATGAGTTTCATTAATCACTCATTCATTCATTTAACAAATGTCTTGAATTACTTACTCGTGACTAGTATTTTTATTTTTATTTTTTTATGTGCTGAAAATAGCACATGGAATAAAGTCAAATGCTTTTGCCCTCATGGACTTACATTAAATAAATCTTCAATGGCAAAAACAGCATACAGGTTGCCTGTTATTATGGAGATCCCTTTTAGTGAATAAAGTATGCACTAGACACTATAACCTGGAAACACGTTTCAGAGTTTTATAGAACGCAATGCTACAAAAAATTACCAGTGGCTACTAAATAAGGAATCTGAAATATTCAGTTATGTTTTATATCAAAATGTGAACTATAGCAGAAATGGGTGCCAGCCCAAGAATTAGTCCAAATGCTATTAATTGTGACAAGATTCATAGCAGAGACAAAACTGCATTACATAATTTCATGTTGACCATCATGTGATTCTATAAAATCTACACTCTTAAGCTAGTGCCTAGGTAATTGAAAGCAACAAAGTTTAGTTAAGGACTAGATGGTGGTCACTGATGTCATTGATGGAAGGCCATCTTTACATGCTGTGTCATTCCATCCTCTGAAGGATGCTTTTGGGACAACTCCTTTGCCCCAGTTTTGTACCTTGGAAGAAGCTATTAAAATTGTGGACTGAGTTAGGATACTATCACAAATATTATTGGTTTATGTAGGATTTACTCTCTGGTAAAAGAGCAGGACTAATAGGTGTATAAAGCCTTAACACAAAATTAATGTGTAGGCCAAGAGAATAGATGATATCCCCAAAAGAATGACAATGTGTATGAATAGCAACCTAAACTAAAATTATGGGAGAAAAAGAAAATAGAGCAAGGGTACCCAATGAAGTGGTGGATTAAAATCCAGCATTTTAATTTTATAAACCAAGAGGGCATATCTGAGGAAAAAGGATTGTGATCAATGCTAATAGGTAGTTGTTGTTCATGCACAGAAACACTGCTTGCTGTTCTTAAACAGCTCACGTGAGAGACAAAACAAAATGCTAAAATTGGCACCATGGAAATTCTATCTATATGTATTTTTCACCAAGCAAAATATTTTATTGGTTTCACTACTCATTTGGATATAAAGGACTCTAGGAAAACTAGTTATCAAGATAAAACTTTTAGGAGTTGATTTGTCTAGTTTCTTAAAAAAGAAAGTGGTTTCTGCAGAAAATGATATTATTGAGAACTTGAGGCCTGGGTAGTTTTGTTTTTAAACATAAAATTAAATTGTAACATTTGTCTAGATTATGAAGTCTATAGTTAGCTTTCATGAAAACCTTAATAATATAAGGGAAAAATCATGACTGTCAGCAAACACATTTAGGGATGAGAAAAGGAATATTGCTAAAACAATTGGATTAAGGCCAATTGTAGGTTAAAACTAGATGTTCCCTCATGCTAAAATTGTATCTCTTTTCTGAATTAATCATTTTCCTAGAAGAAAACTAAATATCATTTTAATTTAAATCTTTCAGCAAAAGGTGCTAAGGGATGAAACTTCAAATCATGTGGACTGAGTAATTTGCCTGAGTGAAATGTATATTGTTTCTCAATAAAGACAAGGTACGTTATTGAAAATATAGCCTTGGAATATATTCTAAGATTTTTATAGTCAACCTAGGATGCAAATCTACATTCAACAGCCATTGTTAAACCATTAGCAGTGTAATTTTGATTAGTGAAGTAATTGAATTACATTAATAATGTAATTTATTACTTTGCATTTTTTAAAGTGCAAAATTAAAGCATGGTACTATTATATACAAATTATCATAAATTCAGAAGTTTTAAATTTTTATTGTTCACTAAATGCATTGATTACTTATGAGAAAATCAAGATAATCCTGATTTTCTGATACAGATTTGAAATTACATTAAAATTACATTAAGAAATATCCCAGAAACATCTATCCTTGAGTTACATATGATTGACAAACATTTATATAATGTCAAATTTTCCAAGACTCAAATGTTAATATTATTGTTGTTTAATTTGCTTAAAGAGATTAAGACTCTCCTAACTTAGTGATAGTTTTATATTAGTTCCTTACATCATTCATTCAATAAATATACTTGAGAATCCAGAGGTGGCATGTGGGAAACCAAAATTATAGGCAAAATCTTTATTGATAAGAAGCCTATTTTTTAAGTATAGAGAAATAGACAAAGAAGAATACATAATAAAAAGCATCATATAATAATATAAAATATACTATAAATATGACAAAATAAAATAAAGGTAATGTGATGTACAGTGACTAGAGGTAGGGGAGGGAAGTCCTCACATTGGTTATTCAGGGAAGGCGGTTTCTGAAGAAGTAGCATGTATTCATAAGATGCCAGCCTTGAGATAAGGTAGATGAAACAGTATGTGCACAAAGTGGATGCACTGATGTAATAAAGGTTAAAAGAGCATCACAGGGTGACCCTCATGGAAGAGATTATGGGAAGCTGCCTATTAAAACTTAGAATAAATATTTATGCAAATACAAAGCATAACCCGGAAATTAGGAATAACTGAACAAACTCTGGTCTGCAATGCTGGAAGGGATATGTTTAAGGAAAAAAAAAGAAAAACCACGCAAGGAAGAAAATTAAAACCAAGAAGTCAAATAGGCAAAGAGATGGCGTTTCTAATATATGCTATTGTAAATATCAATATACATGATAGTGTAGAACAATTTAAGAAATAAAGAATAATCATGTAGATTAACTGGATTGCATAATTGTTCTTTTTATGCATGCTGACAGTTCCTTTGGCCCGTATTATTTCTTTTCCCAAATTAAGCTATTATTTCACAGTAATATAGATATATAAAAATCAGGTAGTCTTAATATTTATGTTTACCTTAAATGGTTTGACAAGGTTTTTACCTTCCTGTTAATTGGAGTCTTTAGTCTCCATCTAGTATATCTTTTATATCAGTGTATTTCAATCCTAACTATACCTATAATAGATATATACCTATTGTCTTCTGGTAATTCATAATTTTTACAAGTAATACAAAGATCAATATTAGGATGACTATTTTGCCTTTTAGAATTCCACAATATGCCAAGAACTTAGACTTTAAAGACAGGAGATGATTATTTTGCCATTTATATGGGTTTGAGGTAAATATAAATGTCAAAATGTGTAAATGTCTCAAGAATTTTTTTGGTAAATAATAAGAAACTGTCTCTTTCTAATAAAAAATATTAAAAATTATGGCATTATTTGATTTAACATAAAGTTAAATATAACCATTGGAAGTATTTGTTATAGCAATGTCAAATGTTATATAAATGGCTTTTAAGCAAAGTACCAACAGCATAATTTGGAAAATAAAGTGTTTTTTTCTTTTCCTAAGGCTTTACAGGAATATAAAAGTCTCTACCACTGTGAATGATATTTTATATGTCACCAATAAAAAACAAAATTTTCCAAACATTGTTAGGCACTTGTATTTATGGGTCGGGCCTTGAATTCTTGATAGATTTGTGACCATTTGAGACAGGAAATCACTGGGTCATTTTTGCATCTATAAAAGAGTAAGCAACTATGACAGCTGCTAACCAGGCTTTAGAGAATGTTATAGCTGAAATCCTAATAATTTAAATGACTTAAAGGACTGCAGCATTTCAGCTGAATCACATTTTAACTTGATACATAAGAAATATATGAAACCAACTAGAAGCATCATCATTCATGAAGAAATCATCTTGATGTACATATGTTTCATCTCTTGCTGAGGAAATCATGAAGTTGTACATAATATTTAATATTATATGATAAAGGGATGTTTGATCCTTCTTTTTCTGACAGTGTTCTGATACCTTGGTTAGTCAGCTGTTATTATTTTGCCCTAACCATCTGTGCCTGTGTAGTTAGCCTGTTATTGTTGTTGTTGACATTGTTATTATTACCATTATTGTTTGTATGTACTGTGCTCTTACCATATGCCAGAGAATTTCCTATGTGTTCCTTCAGATTGCACTTAGTCTGGAACCAAACTATGTGCCTGTTTTACGCAGAGTCCAAGACTGTATTGTTAATCTGTGTTGCCTCCTATTGTAAAGCATCCATATTTTCAGAATAATTCACTTGAACTATTGGGTCCAGGAAGACTTTACAAGGGAAATGATATGTAACAGCTTCAAAAATTAGAAAAATCACTACTATAATAGCTCCCTCTTCTTCATCCTGGGGTAAAGAGGGAGAAGAAAATAATAAAAGCTCTTATGTCATAGGACGATGCTCAGAGTAGAATGATAGCTCCAAGGATAATCCCCAGCCTTCTTGGAGTTCACAAAATAAGCAAAAAAAAAAAAAAAAAAGGTATTTGCAGAGAATATTTTGGTAAAATAAAGCCACTGCATTAATCAATTGTTAAAGTATATACTTGGAGTGAACTTTGACTATTCACAGCTTCCAACTAACAGAAGGCCACAATTTGGGGGAGTTGACATTTCAGCAAGGTAGAGCCTGAGAAAAGTACAAAAGGAGAATAAATGATGAGGAAATTCAAGTGAGACAATTAGTCAACCAATATATAAAGAATGCATGTGAGAAATTCCTCTAGATATTGGGGCAATTCAAGGGGGAAAAAAAGTCTTCCCAGTAGTCCAGGAAATGCATAATTAGAGGAACAATGGTCTCAAACTATATAATCATGAGAGTAATCCAGATAAAGACCAACAAAGCCCACTGCTAGTGGAGATGGAAATAAGAAGATAATCTCATAAATCAATGATAGAAATAGGAACTATTACACTTTCTTTCTTATAAAACCTGAAAAAATGTAATATGAACACATATATATGTAAATACAAGTTTGTATGTATATATACATATATACACATCATTCAATGTTATAAATGATTAAGTAAATTACAATGGTTAGTGCCTTTCATAGAATATCATGCAGATGTTATATAGTTGGGGCATATGAAAAGTTGTCTATTGTAAGTTATAAACTGAGAAAATTTTAAGTAATAAAATCCCCTTAAAATGAGTGATGACTTTTGAGTATATATAAATATATATATATAATATATATATATTATATATATAATATAATATATATGTATGTATGTTTTATGAGCATGAGAAGACATTTGGGTATCACAGAAATTACTTATTAAACAGAGAGATCCTGGGTACTCCCAAAAGGGAATAAGAGACCAAGAGAGGTGAGTTACAGTGAAAAAACAAACAAACCAACCAACAACATTAAAATATACATCCAAAACTAAACAGCATTAAGATCTTGTTAAGTTTAACAGCTTTAAATACCCCTTATTTGTGTTATACAGCCATTAATTTGTGTTAACATCCCTAAAATTTCTCCTGAACTGCAGACACTTATATCCAAATGTTTTCAATTTTCATTTGTTTATCTAAGCATCATCTCACATTTTGTTTTAAACACTTGATTTTCCTCTATAAATCTATTCCTCTCCATCTTTCTCTTATGAGAAAATTGCAAAACTGTTCTTCCAAATCTTAGAGCTCCTCTGAGAAAGTACATCCTCCACTACGCTTAAATTATATCCTGATTCTGACTGTTCTCACTATTTCTTAGAGGGAAGTGTGAAGATCCAAAGTGCTGTGAGTTCTCACTTACCCAAGTGCAATAATTTCCTGATCTTTCTCTTAGCTGCCACTCTTCATTTCCCTAGTGTCATTCTGTAAGCGAAAGCAGTCATTCTGCTAATAAAGAAATTGTATGTTAATGTGCTGTTATGTTCTTGCCATTGTTTTCAATATTATGGAGATTAATACCCATAGACCTTTCAAAGGCTTAGAAGGTCGGATTCCAGATTTACTCTTTGATCTCATTTTTTAAAAGCTCTTATTCACTCTGGGCCAGCCTCTCTGGTCTTACTGCTGCTAATCAAACTTATCAAATTTATTCATCCCTACACCAGGGCCTTAATTCTTGCTCATTCCATACCATATACTTTTTGTCCTGGTATTCACATCATGCTCCCTCACTATCTTCAGATCTCTGCTCAGATTTCACTTTATCAGAGTGGATTTCTGTTGTGATCTACATAAATTAGATACTCTATTCCATCGCTCACACACTCCATCTCTCCCTCTATCCTGTATTATTGCCACTTCCAACACACACATATATACACACACACACATACACACATGATAACAGATGAAAGATAGGTAGTTAGGCAGATAGATGGGTAGATAGATGATAGATAGATAGGTAGATAGATAGATAGATGATAGGTAGATGATAGATGATAGATAGAAAGATGATAATTTCTCCCCAGTATCCCTTCCCTTCTAGCATGTCTATGAAACTTTCTTTTTGAAAATAAACATGTATAATATTAGATTTACAAAAAATAATTTCATTATTTAAAATAACTTTTAGTTAAAATTACATTATTTAAAATGCCCAGTTATTTTATTTTTTCAAAATAGTCTATTTTTTTTTTTTTTGCCTCATTTTTTCACAATGGCAATGCTAGTCTATAAACATTTCCTCTGACTCCCTAATTTAGACCTAGGCATATCCTTTTCATTTTATCACATTCATGTTTACAATGTGTCAGCACCTATTTCTTCCTTTTCATCATCACTGCCACCACTGTAGGAGAATTCTTCTTTCTCTCCTAAATTCCATAGATTCCATTTATTTTCCCTTCATGAATGTATCTATCACAATTTTCCTACCCACTTTGTAATCTGTAGTCAAGTTTATGACAAATATCATTCTTTCTACAGCTCCTTCCTCTGTAAATACTCTACATGTATCTCCAACTTCCAAATCCTATCCTTTTTTTCAAGGACCCAGTTGAAATGTCAATGTTATTATATATTGTTCCTAGGAGCATTAGCTAAGATTAGCCTGTTAGTTGAACTCATGGCATTTTAGGCTCTTTATCATATCCAGCATGATATAATAGTTATTTGCATGTATCATGAAAGCAGGTATAATTTTGAAAATATAAGCAAGCTGTTATATTCATCTTTATGAAAAGATTCTTGAGCTCAAAGAGATAGTGTATCTATAAATAACAAAATCTTATAACATAATTAAAATTTAAATGATAAATTGAGTGAAATATTATCCTGATAAATTCAAGGTTTTTACCTACTGAAAAATGTAAAATAGATTAAATACAGTACATTCAAAACTGAAAATAGATGAATAATGAGCACATTAAATCTATAGTTTAATAATTTATTAATATGGAAGTTTAATCTAATCTGTTATTCTCAATAGATCCCTAGAGTGTTATAATTAAAAGATATTAGCAATAATGACTACGATTTTATGTTTTTGATCATGTGTTTGTAAATAGTCTGGTCAGTGTTACTATAGTGTAGAGCAACAAGGAAGTCACTTCCTTTCATCTTTGAGGTTCCACTTTCATCTAGGGCCCACACTAATGATTTTGCTTAGCTGAAAATATTGATTTTTTTCACTGAATGTGAACATTCTGAACATGGCACTGTTGTTAACACTCTGCCTTCTGTTGAGGAATTTTGCAGAGGTTTATAGAAAGGCCTCTTCTTTTTCTCTGTTTTTATATATAACTATTTTGAGGTCAGCTTTACTCAAGAGAAGTCTAACATTATAACATCTGGCAAATGGGCATCTCACCTCTACTTAAGGTACTTTGTAGATCTCTTGCTTTTCTTAGCAGGGGTTACATAAAGCACATATATTAAAAACAAACAAAAAAACAACCAAACAAACAAACAAACAAAAACACACACAAAAACACCTCAGTTATGCAAATAAATCTAGCAGATATCTCCAGGTATACAAAAGTAACCTGATAGATATATCATGTACCAGCCAATCCTATCAACTTATGATCCTATTTCAGTAAAACACAGTTTAGAAAATCATGATTCTCCTAATAGATACATTTTTCCACACTTGGAGTAAATTTGGCTTAATTAAGCTTCCTTACTTTCCCCATGATTCAAATACACACACATATGACTCTAGAGCATCTGTCCAAATATTTTCCCCCTTGCATTTCCTTTGAAACGACATGTATCTTTGACAATGTTTAGATATACCGACTTATAATTCAAAATAATTAAATGTTTCCACTTATTTTGTCACAGAACACATGCTATCGCTATAAAAAATATAATTTGTCATTTAGCATTTGAGATGCCCAAGACAAAGACAGCATGAAAACAAATACCCAGTTCTATGCACTAGAAACAATGAAATATAGAAAGAAAAAAATAAGTAAAATATTTTTACTCAAGAATAAATACTTATTTAAATAGACATTCACTTGTGAAGTTATTAAAATCAAATTCTTTTTTTAAGAGGGTGTGGGAGGTGCAGTGTGGGGTTCTCAAGAAGGCAAACTGGGCAGTGGAGTTGGAGCCCGCAGGGTGCGCTATGGGGCCTGGGTTTATAGGAGCAGGAAATGCGGGGTCCTGATTGCTGGGGTTGAGGAAGGGGGAAAGCAGAAAGAGGATGGGCTGGGATGCATGCTGAGCATCAAGTGAGGCTCAGAGAATGGAGGAATTAGGCTGGAGGCAGAGGCAGTTGCTGCCCAGACCACTCTTCCCAGAGGAAGCCAGATCTGGCAGGTTCTAGGGAGCTCTATGGAGGTGTCAGGCAGTTCTGTGAAGAGAAACGCCTGGATGCCTCAGGTCCGGGAGGTCTCTCAACCCAGACACATCTGTAAGGAGTCTGGCTCATGCCATCTCTCAAGCGAACCCCAATGCTTTCGATGCCATGCCCCCAGTCAGTCACAGCTCTCAAAGAACCAGTTAATAACTAGGTAGAAGGCTTTGGGAAAAAAGAAATTACATAAATACAGGAAGTAGAGACACAAATAAAATTAACAACTCAAAAAAGTAGAGCAAGTGTGATCTAAATGGGCAGATGATAAGCTGTGAAAAAAATAAAATATTAGTTAATTATAAAATATGTGATTATAAAACAGATGGCAAGTATCCTGCATAAAAGACGTACACCATTGAATTTATAAGCAGTAATACATATATACTATATACATATGTATATGTATATTAAACATGTATGTCTTTTTAAATACATATGGATATGTAACTATATTGTAACATGTATATGTAACCATACATAGATGGGGAAACTAAATGGATTTCATTTAGATAATCTTAATTTAGATTTTTGGGCCGCTGCTCAGCAAATATAGTTGAGATATCCAAGAGATGCCTTTACTGATAAACTGAAATTTTATATGAAAAATGTTGTAAACCACGTGGAGGATTCGTCGATATTAGTTCCTTTATTAAGAAAATCATACTATGAGTTAATTTTTCTTAATCTAGTTTTCCTTGATAAAGAGGGTATACACTCTTTCGTGATTCATTTGTTCATTAAATGAAGAAGTAATACTACGTATCTATTTGTACCAGGCAGTGGAGTTTTACATGGTTGGGATTTCAATAATAAAGTTACCAAAAATCATTTGATCTAACTAAATGTCAGACCATCCGTGGAGAACTTAGGGTATAAATAAGAGGGGGAATATTAACTAATGTAATTGTTACCAGAATTCAATAATTTAGGGCTATTAATAACACCTTCTACAAATGGGAAGCAGATGAAAGAAGCTAACTAATTTGCCCAAAGCCACTTATCTTATATTTTGAAAGCTCAATTCAAGGCCATTTGACCCTGACTTCTTTTCTAAAAAACTAAAGTCTACTTCTTAAATAAATATAATTCCTATCATCAAAGACTTTATAGTATAACAGGAAATATGAGCATATAAAATATTATGATATATGTTGGTATAAGTGCTATAATATAAGTCTGTATGGAATTTTATGGAAACAGAGTAAGAAGTACTTTTTCAAATGTGTAATAGGTAGTAAAGCATGGAAAGCTAAAGCATGATGATGATCTAACTGAATATGAGAGATAATTTAACAAGGATGTCCAGCTCATTCTAGGAAATTAAAAAAAAAATTATGGTGAATTACTAGATGAGTTTGTGAGGTCACTTCCAATTCTCTGTGACTTGTATTTGTCTATCTCTGTCTCCATGAAATAGCAATCTTATTATTCTGAGGTGCGAATATCTATTCTTGGAACACATAACTTTATAAACACTTAAAGACTGGAAAGAAGAGTATTAACATTCATTAGATGAATCTTTTATTCACTGTTAACATGTTTCACTTCCCTCCTTCTAAATACAAGTGGTACCTTTCAATTTCACATACAGTAAAAGATAATTGGGTACTTGGAAATAACATAACCAAAGATGAGAGCCAGGAACATTCCATTGTCAGTCTGTCGCATTAATAAAAGTGCAATCATCTTGCTTTATTTTAAATATGCTATGTGAGAGAATTTAAAAAAAGAAGTCCAGCATCCCTGGTATGCACCGTTGCTGCTTTTATTGCCAGGTTATTCTCTAATGCAAAAAAAAAAAAAAAAAAAAAAAAAAATCACAGATGTTGACCAAAATTAAAGTACTACTTCATTCTCATGAAACTGGCGCTGTACAGATTGCTTAGATAATGTGATAACTCTGAACGTGGCCATATGCTTTATAGTAATGTTACTATGTTTATTTGATTTAAAACTTTACATTATATAATCGGCCACTGAAAAAGTCTTTGTTAAAATACTTTTTACATTAGACAAGACTGTACCTTATGTTTTCACCCTTGGATTTTATCCTGTATAGTTTCAATTACTCTTCAGGACAGCTGGAATTGCTGGAAGTTTCATCGTACCCATTTATTTCCGCAGGCCATGCTGCTGAAACATATGTAGTTTAGTAGAGATGAAGAGTAATAAAATGGCTCAACTTTTAATATTTGTAATTTTGTAATGAAACTTAAGGGAAATAAATGTTAGGATTTAACTTGTTCCCGCACCACCCCTCCCCCACCCCCGCCCCCGGCACACACACACACATCTAATTCTAGACAGATTATTACACCAGATAGTTCAAACACAAATTCTACACTTCTGAATTGAATTCCCACTTTATGTCAGTGACCCTCTGGGTACTGGAGATGCAAGTGTAAAAAAGACATGAAAATATCTGTTCTCTTGGGTCTTGATAGAAATAGAAAAATACAACAGAAGTCAAACAAAATTATATCATGTTGTTAAGAGTTCTGTGTATACAATGAAATTGTGATGATATAAAATAATAGCTGGGTTGATTTGGAGGGGTAAATATGTTGCACTTTAGTTTTTTGGGGTATGAATGACCTATCTGAGAAGACGACATTTGAACTGATACGTTTCTTATCTGCAAAATCTAAAGTGCACTTATATACCATCATTTCTTTTTTTCAATTAGAATACATTCTAAACTTGTGACATGACAAATGAGAGCCAATAGGACTGGAGAAAGTCAGTTTCTGTGAACTTTTGTAATACCATTTTGTTCTTACTATGCTCAGCCACATTGCCTCCTTTCTGATGTTTTGGAGGTAGAGTCATTGCATGTGGATTAAATATGAAAGTAGAACAATTGCATATGATTGATTACACGTGAGAGATAAAGGAAAGGGAAGTGCTGTCCTAGGGTTTGGTGGATTGAGTAGCTGGGAGTATCTTAACGCCATTATAAAGGAAATGTGCTTCCTTCCTTCATCTTTTCCTTTCCTTTCCTTTTATTCTCTCGCTCTTCCCCAATTTTACTCCTCTGTTTTCCCCTCTGTCCCCCAACCTTTCCTGCTTCCTTCCCCTCTTCCTTCTTTTTCTCCTTCTTTCTTTCCTATTCTAAAGGAAGGATTGCACTATTTTAATTTTAAATAATTTTAAATATCCTAGTAGCTATTGAACTCCTTAATCCATTTATCTCCATCTCTGTGTGCTCTAACTCATTAATATTCACTTAAAGTAACTTGGCTTTTTGTTGTTTACATCCATTTGTCTCAATAGAATACTTATGCTCTTATTAATAAATGTAGATACATTAAAATTAAGAAAAAATAGAATAGAGAAATTGCAGATTAACAAAGATATTTGTGACTCACATAACTGACAACTATAAAAAATCAAAATTATAAATATAAGATTGGCAAGGGAAGTGTACAGGCATTTCACAAAAGAAGCAATCCATGTGGCCAAATAATCATGTCAACTTCATTAATAATTAGAGAAATTCAAATTTAAACCATAAACTAACGTAAATTCACAGAATGTCTAAAATTAGAAGATTGATGATTACAAGTGTTGAAGGGGAGTTGGAGCAAGGAAATCTTCAGAACAATCTCAGAATCTCCATGGGCTGGTAGGATTTTTACACTGATGTGTTTGTTTTAGGAAAACTGTTTAGTTTATCTACTAGAATTGAAAATTATTGCATTCTGCAACTCAGCAATTCCAACTTGAATGAAGGCACAAAGTGAACAGAAGACATACGGAAAAACTTTTATGATGACATTTTCCATAGTAGTCTAAAACTAAAAACAATATGTGCTTATCTAGTGTTAAATAATGGTTTATTAATATAATGGACTATTACATAGAATATAGATGAACAAATTATAGGTGCATACAACATGAATAAAACTCACAAACACAGTATTAAAACATGACTCCAATGACAAAAATAGACATTATAAAACATGGGGGACTGCCTGCTACTTTATTCTACTGGAAAAAGTGTTTGGCTTGATTCTGCATTTTAATTGAGGTCAATCACCTAACCATAACTATAGTTTCACCAAATTAATATTTGACCTGAACAACCTATTTTGAACTGAGGATTAATTGTTTTATTGGTCCATAAAATAGGATGTGCACTGAAGAATTCAATTCCAAATAGCGATATTAAACAGGTAACCAGAATAAAAGGTTCAGATGGTATGAGCAGGTTCAGATTTCTATTATACTTATTTTTACTTGTATTAGTCTACTAGGGCTGCCGTAAGAAAATACCACAGACTGGGTGGTTTAAACAAAAGAAATTTATTTTCTCATAGTTCTGGATGCTAAAAGCCCCAGATCAACATATTAGCAGACTTTTTTTTTTTTTCCTCTGTTGTCTCTTTCCTGGCTTCTAGTCAGCTCCTTTCTCTGCTCAATGAGACTGGGTATGGACTAGCCATATTTTGCAGGAACAAGGTCAATGCTGGGCTCAACAATATGAACTTCCTTTTTCCCACCATCCCTTGTCTGGTTATCACTCCTTCTGAGTGCCCGCTGCTGCAGAGGCTAACATGTAACTCTAGATGTGGCATATCGATGTTGTAGGGTGAAAAGCAATCAGACAGCTCTCTGGTAGCAGAATGACTACACCTTTTATCATGGAGGGTCTGTACTTTCTCAACGTTGAAATAGATACACATTAAGAAAACAGATTTACATTCTGTGGCTGTAGCACTTCTGCCAGCTCTAATGTTCATGACCATGCAGGATATTTTATCCATCTGAGTTTTATCCCACACAGGATCTCTTCCATCTAGACAACTCATTTTGGATTCAATCTAAAGAAACCATTGATTCCAGAATCAGCTCATTTGATAAGACAGTAAAATGGCTTGCTGAAAAATCAGCTACCATAATAACTGGGAAATAGGACCCTAAAAACTTGAACAGTTATGTCACTAGATGGTTTCAGACATGTATTGAACCAGAAGTCAATATCTGATGCCACATTTACCATAGCAAGGAAACAAACAAACTAATGTAACTAGCAGAGTTTCCATTACTATAATAAAAAGAAAAAAAAACCTTTGCTATTTTTTTTTTTCTTCCTGCACCATGACTTTAAGCTCAGTTGGTTTAAAAGCACCAGTGGTCTAAGCAAATACTTTCAGTAGGGAACACAGTACTTAATTGTTCCATCGAATCTGAAATTGAGACTGTCCTAGGGCTACTGGTTTCTTACTAAGCAAGTAGATATGAGTGACACTGGCCAGCAAATCCTAATGACCAGATGTAAAGTGGATCACTGTTTGTACATTGCAGAGATGGTGAATGGTGTCTAAAGTCTAGAAGATTCGCTGGAGTGCTTTCTAGTACTTCCTTGCCCAATTATCCTGGTCAGTGGATAACTCAGGCAATAAAAATCAGATCATCAGGGATTCAACTCCTGTAAGATTAGTTTGAATCACTTCTCCAGATAAAGAGCCCTCTAAGTGAGGTGGTGGTAGAAGACAAAGGAAATATGAAAGGTTGATAGAAGGAAATAGCAATGATTACAGTTGTGGAAATGTGGACAGGAGAAGCTGTCTGTGATGTTAATTATAATGCCCTTCATCTCCCTGTTGATTCATATGAAGAGCATGATGGTAGCTAACATTTTAAGTTTCAAGTAAACATGAGGATGAATTGTATCAGGATGATTAGGTAGTTGGCATGTCTTTTTGTGTCCTCTGTTACACAATTTTTCACCTGGGAAGGGGGCAATAGTGGATGTTGTGGTGCAAAGGAGTGTGATGTGCATAATATTTTCCATTATCTACCTTCACTTTTATTCCTGAACACTGACATATGTTGACTAAATCAAAAGACTCCCTTGCTCCGTTCTCTAGTGGCTGAGGACCAAATAGGGTTACTAGCAAGGCAATGAAGGAAAGAAGCTGAGTGAGGCTGGGATATATATTACCTCAGCTCCCTCTGTGAAGGTTTAGTGCATTCTGGAAGTATCCTCTTATCAAAGGTCACAGCTTATACAAGGTATTTTGTGTGTGTGTGTGTGTGTGCAGTTCTTCCTTTGTATTCTGGTAACACCTCTTCCACTTCTCCCTCTTGCTCCTTCAGATCTCTGGTGTTTAAAATTCCTCACTGTTTATAGTTCCAGGAAACTACTCTGTTCATACAATTACAATTAGGTCATTTGTTAAACTTTTCTAAAATTAATATATTTTATTGGCTCCTGTGACTGATTCAGATATTAAGAGTGAAATATGATATAAATAAGATTTTATAAAAAATCATTAGTTCCAAATTAATATATACACATAGGGTCAACTAAAATCTCAAATACCCCCCCCTCCCAAATCTTGGAATTTGCTTCCATTTGCATAAATTACTTATACTTGGCATCTAAAACTATTATTCCATATTGATAGGAAGAATTGGCTACCAGAATACTATTAATGTACAAGAAAATCAGGCAAAGAGAAAGTGTCATTTTTGGGGAAAGAAATTTAGCAACTAATGGCACTTTGCCAAGCAAGAAGCAGATGTTTAACTATAACTGTCAACGACACATGAATAGAAAAAAAAAATAGCATCATATTATGGGAGCTTTAGTTTAGAAAGTACAAAATTTGAATCCTAACATAAACACCAAGATGGGAAAACAAAGGTATAGTGGAATCAGTCATTTTTTTATGTGATATTTTGAAAGGATAGAGGGTCTCTATTTAAATTCAAAGACAATTACGATGAGAGCAAGTTCAAAGTCAATGAATTTGATAGTTCATAAGATATGGAGAAAGTTTAGAATAAAACTCCTGGCAAGTAGTGAGAGTAAAGTTCACTGAAGTGACTAGATTATATTAACATTTGAAACAAATGTGAACTTTTAATGGATATAGAATCCAAGAAGCAGCCTACTGGTCTGTAGAGCTCAAAAAAAACCAGGTAAGAAAGACTTGCTTATTAAAACAAGCTTTTGCCAAACCATTAACGTCTTCTTTAATTACTAAGTTTATTTAATAAAATGTAAAAGAAATTCCCTTGTATGAAAAGTGTCAGTTCAGAAATCTTTCTATGCTCAATATACAGATCATGTCATGTACAAATATATAAAACTTTTTTCCCTTTGGCCATGTATCACACTTCCATTATGCTTTAATGGGTATTGAATAGTAACTACAAAATGGTTATTCCTCAAAAGGCTAAATTTTATATATGGAAATATAACCATGCCAAATTTGCAACAGAAATCTTATAAATATAGCTGTTATTTATTGTATTGATATGTAATGACCCTTGGTTTGCTGGAACATTTTCTTCACTTATTTTGAGCATTTCCAAAAAGAAATAACATTAAAGTGAGTGTAGATGTGAAAATTTGTATCCAAAGGCAAAACACTTTAGTGATAACTTCTGAAAATGAAAAATATCAAAGAATCAGTATACTTTAACGATTATTACACAATACAAACTCACAGGTATGATTGCACACTGTTATTTCCAGTAATAACCAATATTATAGTCTACTCCCTAACAGATGGCAGAACAGACAATTCTATCCTCCTATGGATATATACTAGATTTTTACAAGTATAAGAGTGAATTTTTAAAAGAATTACAAACTGGCGAAGCCTCTCTTCATATATAAACATTTATTTGAGTTTAAATTATCTAGTTAAAATGGTAGTGCAATTTTTTTTTTTTTTTTTGTAAAACACTGTGATTCATTTTAATGTTTACATAGATGTGAACCTGAAGTCTAAGAGGATTTTTCCATTCTGTTTAAAATGTAGTTAAGAGTAAGAAGTAAAAAGTAAGTGTTATTTCAATCAACATGCCAAGTTTTTTATCTGGACTGTTTATATAGAATATTTAAAGACAATGGAAATAACTCAGTCCTTCATCTTTATTCATTAAGTGTGAAAACTTAAGCTCAGATAGCTTAAGTGACATGTGCAAGGACACACAGTTAACCACAGAACATCACTAGAGTACAAAATTCTCTTTTCCAAATGGTTGTAGCAATTTCCATTCTCACTAACAATGTATAAAATTTCACTTTTTTCACATTCTCACTAACATTTGTTATCTTTTGTCTTTTTTAAAAAATAATAACCATTCTAACATATGTTGAGGTGCTATCTCATTGTGGTTTTGATTTGTATTTCTTTAATAATTAGTGAAAAAGTTAAAAAGATAACTATCATATGATCCAACAATCTCAACTTTGCATATATAGCCAAAGGAATTGATATCAGGATCCTGGATAGCTTTACTCCTATGTTTATTGCAGCATTATTCATAATAGTGAAGATATAAAAACACCAAAAAGTCTATCATCGGACTTTTAAATACATTTTTTAAAATGTGGTATTATTCAGCCTTAACAAAGAAGGAATCCTGGCATTTGCCACACATGAATGGATCTGGAGGACAGATGCTAAATAAAATAATCCAGACACAGAAAGGCAAACAGTACATGATCTCACTTACATGTTGAATTTAAAATAGTCAAACACATAGAAGCAAATAATAGAAAGATGGTTGCCAGGGGCTAGGGGAAAAGGGGAATGGGATGATGTTGGTTAAAAGACATAAAGTTTCAGTTATGCAAGATGAGTAAGTTCTGAAGATATAATACACAGTATTGTGATTATAGTCAACAGTACCATATTGTATACTAAAAAAATTTGCTAAGAAGGTAGATCTTAAATGTTTATACCACATACACACATACAAAAAGAACATGGAATTATTCAAGGTTACTGATATGTTATTTGCTTGATTGTGCAATCATTTCACAATATATATGTATATCAAAATTTCACGTTTTACACCTTAAATATAGTCATGCATCACTTAACAACAGGATACATTCTAAGAAATATGTCATTAGGTGATTTCATCTTTGTG
Organism: Pteropus vampyrus; assembly: GCF_000151845.1. Taxonomy (NCBI): domain Eukaryota; kingdom Metazoa; phylum Chordata; class Mammalia; order Chiroptera; family Pteropodidae; genus Pteropus; species Pteropus vampyrus. The sequence continues at coordinate 7,198,476 of NW_011888808.1, read as the reverse complement.
CAAACATGATAGCATGCACTCTTTTCAGAAATATGTTTAAGGTGGTTTGCTTGTTGTTGTTTTTTTTAATCACAGATTTACTTGGAAGCAGTTAATGTACCATGGACATTTCTCTCTGATAATGAAATCTTCTTGATGTTATGATCTGTGTTTTCAAACCTTTTAGAAGCTTGTTAAGACCTGCAAAAGCTTCTGCCAAATCCTTCATTGTGAATTTTCTCGGGGCTTCTTTCTTTCCTGCAGTTTCCTTTTCTCTTTCTTCTTCTTCAGCTATGAGTTCCTGTTCTGGTTTCAACAACTCCTCATTAATCAGTTCTTCAAGAACCACCTCTAGAGGCTCCTCATCCACATCCAGCTTAAAATTGTTTGCCATCTCAACCACAGCCTTGTTGATTTTTGCAATTCCTTATCCTTGGTAAATCCTTTGAATTCATATACGAACGCATCGAGTGTCTTCTTTCAGATGTCACTCATATATTTCTTGATGACATCACTGCAAGACCAAGAAAGGTTCTTGATGTAGTCATAGACATTGTAATCCTTCCAGAATGGTATCAGTGTCTTCTCAGTGTCTTCTTCAGTTGCAGCAATAGCCTGGGCAAAGGTCCTCCTCAGGTAGTAGGCCTTAAAAGTTGCGATAACTCTTTTATCCATTGGTTGAACCAAAGGGGTGTATGGAGGGAGAAACGCCACTATGATATTAGGATGAATATCATCAGTAAAAGGAAGATGTTTGTGAGGATTATCAACAATAAACAAAATCTGAAAAATATGTTATTATCCAAACAGTATGTCCCCATTTTGCATGCAAAGCAATTCAGAAGGGCATCTTGGAGGAGAAGCTATGTCATCCATGACTTCTTATTACTCCTGTGTACACTGATGGTGCTGTTCAACGTCACAATCTCTTGGACCTTATATGCATAGAGTGAGCGAAGATTTTCACAGCATTCAGGACCCCATGGCCATGACTTAGTCTGTGGGAGCTACATGCCTAACTCCAAATTTCCTGTGCTTATTTCTAGGCCCCCTCTAGGGGCAGAAACAATTTATTTAATTTAGCCTTCCTTTCCCACCATTACACAAAGGCCAACAATTTCGTTATTTTCTTACCTTGTTCTTTTCTGAAATTTTCAAAGTGTTTTCCCTCTCACATTTCCAATGTGAGGTAACTGAAAAATTATATCTACCACTGTTGCATATATACTTTTGTGCTGCCCTTCCCCAGAAGGAAAGCCACATGATAAGCAGCAGCCTGAAGGGCCCTTGACTTAAGCATTCACATTGTTTTCAGTAAAGGGCATATGATTTGGGAAGTGAAATTATTGATTATTATATAACTAATCCAAATAGCTGATGTTTACAGCATTACTAACCAGGTTAGTAAGCACGTTCTGTAATGGTAGAGGGAAGGGCATGACTCCCCTGTTCTGTATTGACCTGTCTAGCTGTGCCTTTTACTCATTTAAAGAGGAGAAAAACTAGTATATTTATGTTAGTACCTGAAATTGGTAACCTCTAAGATGGCTCCTAATAATTCCCATAAATTCAAACTTTTTAAATGCCTTTCCTTAGCTTGTAGGCTGGGCCTAGGGATTTAATTCCAACTAACTGAATAGGGTAAAGATGATGGACTATCACTGATGTGGTCAAGTTATAGAAATTGTGACTATTGTCTTGCTATCAGACTATCTCCAGCCTTATCTACTTGTAACTTTGATGAAGAGTGGTGTGTGGAAGAGGATAATGTGTCGAAATAATTGAAGTGGCCTCTAGCTAACAACCAACAAAGAACTGAGGGATTCTGTCCTACAGCCTTCAATGACTGAATTCTGCCTACAGCCACAAGAGCTTCAAAGCAAGTCCTTCCCAAGTTGAGTTTTTGGATGAGCCTCTGTCCCTGACATTTTGATCTCAGCCTTGTGAGAGATCCTGAAGTAGATCGAGTTAAACAATTGCCAGATTCCCAACCTACAGAAATTATGAGATAATAAACATGTTTTGTTTTAAGCACTAAGTTTCTGGTAATTTGTTATGCAAAATTATCTAATATTGAATAAATACTGAATACATCTAATTACTGATTACTCAGTAATTATCAAATAAACCCTTGAAAATGGTCTATCTCCTATGAAGTTATTAGACTCTAATAATTTAATCTGAGCATTCAATACAGTAAAGATTCTTCAAGTATCTTCTGCTATTTTTCTGTGTATATCCTAATTATTTTATACTGTAGTCCTTAGTTTCAGTAGATAATTCCTTATTCTTACACTGAGCTTGGACAGCTGTATATCTTTTTACCAAATGTCTCATGGGATAACACTAAGATTATTATGTATTTCAAGTCTCATAAAAGCATTGGAATGGCAATGTGAGCCAGTTCTTGTTTTCAGTGCTAGTCTTAAAATAATATGATTAGGGCCTCCCTCTCACCTGGTTATTGGTTTTATGTTTGCCAATGCTTTCTATAGCAGCGATAGGTTAGTATCATTTGTCATTCCCCTGTCATTTTGGCTTTCTCATTCTACATATTTAGCCATTTATAAAAGGATCTTATGAAAAATCTAAATTCCATTGATACTGTCTGTCACATGCCACAAAATTTTCATTAGTTTAAAACTTTAATGAGTTGGCAACCATCCCAGCATGAAAATATTGTAAGCACCTCCTTCCTCATCATATAGTCAATACAAATAAACATTTTTTTTTTAAATTTTCATAGTTATGGGGGGTGTCTTTGCATCAGTCTCACCTATCTGTGTGCTACATAGTTACTGAGTCGATATCAGTTGGTTCTATGCTCAGAATTTGCAAAATTATCAAAAAGACACCTAACCTGAAGGTTCACATAGTACGTAACAGAGTTTCACGATATTTCAAGTGCAGCTTCCAGACTCCTCAACAACATGGTAAACAACTGATTACAAGAAATAAGCTGAAGAAGATGAGAACAATTTCAATTTATAGAAGCTATACCCTCATTTCACTACTCATCTTTTCTTATCGTGCTTAGTATATAACCCTCCTGAGAGAACATAGATGATAGAACATATATCAAGGTATATGTTCTTTCTTGTGGAGCTTCGCATTTTCAATTAGAAGATTCAGAGTAATTAATTCCAATAACCAAGTATAATCTGAATGCTCCATCTTTGTGTCAATTTTTATATTTTGCAGAGCAGTATTGTAAGAAGGGCGATCAATGGTCATAATAGCAAATCTCCCTTGTACTATTTTTTATGGAATAGGAAACAAGAACAAAGACAAAATCTAATGTAACAGTGATCATAAAATGTAAAAAAATAATCTATTATTTGCAAAATTTTTTCAAATAGAAATGTCTTTAGTAAGGAGTAGGAAATAACAGAAATAATTTATGTCAAGAAGATCAACATATTTATTGCCTATCAATCATTAGCTTATCATGTTGTAAGATTAAGTAGAAAAACAGGAAAATACATGATAAAAAAATACTCTTTTAATACAGATAAGACTATAAAGTTCATATTTATATTTATTTGTTAACAAAAAATACTCTTTTAATCAGAGCACTATATAAGAATATAGGCATACCATAAAAGTGTTAACGCAATTGAAATCCTTCAAATATATCACATAGAATAAAACAAATAGAATAATAAAATAATAATTGCATATTTTAAGCCAATGGCTTTTTCAGATAACACTTTATCTTCAGAGGGATAAGCAGTATATAGCTAAAATACCGACGGCATTATCTTTAGGTTCAGCCAATTTAGCCACCATGATAAGGGCAGAGCTTTGGGTAAGATGATCACATAAATATTTGTTTATAATGCCTTTTGCTAGCTCTTTTAGTCCTGGGTTGACTTAGATAATAACTACAAACAGTAGTAATCAGGAGGAGCCTCAGTTTTGCTTTTCATTGTTGTTGTTTCTGTTGTTTTGGCTTAATCATTTTCTCACAGTTCTGGTGGCCAGGAAATTCAATATTAAGTTGCTATCTGGTTTCTCTTCTTCTAAGGGCACAAATCTCAATGAATAAGACTCCACTCTCATGACTTCATCTAAATCTAATTACCTCCCAAAGTTCTCATCTCCAAATACTATACCATTGGAGACAGGACTTCAACATATGAATTGGGAGGCAGGGGACATAGTTCAGTACATAGTAGGATTTTTCAAATTATAAGATTTCTGAGGTTCCTGAGCTGCAAGGAAATTTGAGAAATATATTGTTTTTCTTTGGATTTTCTAACTTCTGGAATAAAGAAGTTACATTTGAAGGGGATGCTGGCACCATCTGGTTGGGCATCACCTGAAGGCAGCATTAGAGACCACATGAAGGCTTATCTTCCCACCTGCAGATATTCTCATCATTCTTTGTCAAGAGGAACCCCTACTGATTTCTTTTTGCAGTTCCTGTAGACTTTCAATCAATATCTATTACAATCAGGAAAAAAAAATGAGGTTATACTCAATATATGTCTTGTGACTTGTTTTTCCATTTAATACATTGCTGAGTCTTTTCTCATGTCCATAAGCATTCACAGCATCAATTTTAATAGCTCTCTAATATTTTGCAGTCTGAATAAACCATAATTTATTTAGCCAAAAGCCTACTGTTGGGATTTTCAAGAACATATGTTGATTGTTCCCAATTTTTCCCTGTTAGAAATAAAATTATGAAAAAAATTTAGAAGTGAAATCTCATGATGAATGATTGAAAGCAAAATTGTTATAAAGACTTAGGATATACATTACTAAGTTGTCCTACAGAAAATTACATCCATTTACACCCACAGGTAGTGTAAAGTGTTTATTTTCCCGTGTCTTCAACATTGTGTATTATCATTAATTTTTTTTTTCCAATTTGATAATGAAAAATTCTCCCGACCTCATCCTTTCTTTTTTTCTTCTAAACTGAGATAAAATAAACATATAACTGCATAAGTTTAAGGTGTACAGTGTGTTGATTTGATATATTTATATATTGCAATATGATTAACACCATTGTTTTTGCTAACACCATGATTTTCTATCATGTCCCACATTTATCATTTCTTGTTTTTTTTTTTTTTTTTTGTGGTGAAACATTTAAAATCTAGTTTTATGGGAACTTCGAGTTATATTAATGCAGTATTTTGACTCTAATGACAATGTTGTACATTAGATCTCTACAAGTTATTTCTCTTTTAATTGCAGTTGTACCCTTGGACAAATATTTGTTTTGGAGGCCCTGTTTTTGAATGCTAAGTCAATACTGGGAAGGATCACAGTATAAAGATGATATGAATAAAGTTGATAATCAGCTCATTCGAAGATCTAGACCTCCAAATGAAGCAATAAATAATTCTAAAACCTCACAAGGTGACTTCCTACCCATGCAAGGAAACTGGAGAGAATATTTACACATACACAAGTTTATGTATTTTAAATAATATTGAGTTATTAAAACATTGATCTATACTGCATATTTAGCATATTCTAAGTAATTTACATGTATGAAATTAATCATCGAAATAACTTCATAAGGCAGGTAGATCAGTATTCCCATTTTCCCAATGAGAGAACTAAAGTACAGAGAGAATAAGTAACCTGAACAAAGCCACTGAGCTAAGGTTTGAACAAGCAATCTAACTCCTGAGTTCATTCTTTTCACCATGACATTATGTTGGCTTCGTAAGTGGGATAGTGATCACTGATTGAGTATTAGATATCGAAGAAAATGACAATATTTTTATAACAAAGTATTAAAGTACTGATTTTTTTATGATTAGTTTTATACTACTTTAAATGTACACACTTACCCACACACATTAAAACATACACATATATGCACATAGAAGATAATTTTGTGAGGAACTGGAACATTGTTTTAATTGATCAAGAACATTATTTAAAAAAAATCATTGTTAAAAAACAATTACTAGTTATTTGAAAAATGGAGTAGGTAGAAATGAGATAAAGCTGATGAACAAAGAGGTCAGTTCACTGAACATTAAGAACTTTCTTATCTATTTGGATTCCTAAGTCTATTTTTTAAACGGTATGATATCCTTAAGAGAACATTTTATATGTATCTTTTATCACTTAAATTTCTAATAATTTTTTCTTCTCTTGCAATCTATTTCTACATAAAGAATTACATTCTAGATTTTTAAAATCTGAGTTGCCATGAAAAATATTTGGAGAGGATTTTATAAATTTGCCCTTAATGGCAAGGGAAGTAAAATAAATGGAACTATACCAAACTAAAAAGCTTCTGTACAGCAAAAGAAACCATTAACAAAACAAAGAGGCAAATAACCAAATGGGAGAAGATATTTGCAAACAATGCCTGTGATAAAGGACTGATATCCAAAATACATAAAGAACTCATAGAACTCAACAACAAAAAACAAATGACCCAATTAAAAATGGGCAGGGGCCTGAACATACACTTCTCCCAAGAAGATGTTCAAACAGCCACGGACATATGAAATGATGCTCAACTTCGCTAGCTATTAGGGAAATGCAAATCAAAACCACAATGAGATACTACCTCACACCTGTTAGAATAGCTATTATAAACAAAGCAAGTAATAACAAGTGTTGGAGAGGCTGTAGGGAAAAGGAACCCTCATACACTGCTGGTAGACTGCAAATTGGTACAGCTACTATGGAAAACAGTATAGAGGTTCCTTAAAAAATTAAGAATAGAATTACCATATGACCCAGGAATCCCTCTTCTGGGTATCTACCCCCAAATATGAAAACATTTATTCATAAAGATATACGCACCCTGATGTTTACTGCAGCATTATTTACAGTGGCCAAGAAATGGAAATAACAGAAATGCCCTTCAATAGATGATTGGATACAGAATGTATGGTATAAATATACAATTGAATATTACTCAGCTATAAAAAAAATGACACACTGCCATTTGTGATAACATGGGTGGATCCTGAGATTATCATGCTAAGTGAAATAAGGCAGACAAAAAGTTTAGAAGCATGGTTTCACTTATATGTGTGATATAAAACTTAAAGCAACAAATAAGGCAAACAAATAAAAACTCATAGACACTGAGAGCAGTTTAGTGGTTACCAGAGGGAAGGGAGACATGGAGGAGGAAGTAGATAAGAGTAAAGGGAGTCAAAAATATGGTGACGGAAGGTTTGACTTTGGATAGTGAATACACAAAGCAATATACATATGACATATTATTGAATTGTACACTTGAAACCTATATAATTTTAGTAAACAATGTCACCCCAATAATTTAATTAAAAAGAATATTCACTGTCCTTTATTATGCTAAGCACTGTGTGTGTATAGAATTTCATTTTATTTTCAAAATAAATCCATGAAAATGGTAGCATCCACATGTTATGGCTGACTCTATAAATGATAATCTGAGGCTGAGATCCTTCAGATTGTTCTTTTTCTCCTATAATTGCTGTTTCTAGAATGTAATTATAGTATTATGTTGATTACCAGCAAATCTGAAGGTATAGCTTTTATTCTTTTTTGGTAAAATCCTTTCTCTCTGAACTGTTTATTTTTCCTCCAGGCCATAGATCTATAATAAATAATCTACATAGTTTATTATAATCAAAATAAATTGACCTTATTTAATAGAATTAAAATAGTTTTGTTCTTCGTTGAAACCGACTATCTTTAAATCATTAAAGTTTCATAAATCTTGACAAAAAGGAAAAATATTACAAAATTAAGTCTGATTTTTCATATAATCTTACAAAAATATTTTTGTAGTTACATATATTTATTATAGATATCACAACAGAGACCAATTAATACCAAAGATCTTGAAATGTGAATTGGTTATATTTTTAATAATAAAATAATAGTGAAAACAATGTTTTGTATACTTTCCAATTTGCATAGGTTACCATTTTAACTGTGACTCTTATCAGATTTTGATTTATCTCTTTATTCATTCTTGTAGCTAATGGCGAACAAATTACTTATTACTCATGAAAGACGCTAACTACCTAGTGTTGCAGAAAGAGAGACCATTACCATTTACATTTAAATGAGATTTGAAATGTTAATGAACAGCTCCAGTATTCTAATTATCTCTACAAATACTTTAAATTAAGGTGAACTTTTATAGATGGATCATTCCTTGAGTCTTACTCTAGAGTGCCCTACAAGATTGCTCGATAGAATATAAAGCATGTAGTATACATATTAAATAAATATATTGTCACAATATAAAATTATACAAATAGCTGTGATTATTATTAATAAACATATAATTTTACTGTAATAAATAATCATAATTATATAAATATTTTTAAATTGCAAAATTATCTTATGACAGTATTGTTGAGTTTTGGGTTTTATTCATTTATTTTTCTCTGGTTGAAATATAGAAAACTTTGATAAAACATTTCATATAGAATAACAGAGGTATTTCAATATTGCAATACTTCTTGTAATGCATAAAATGTGTTTGTAAATAGCAATTAACAACAAAACAAGAAATAAAGTCATATGTGATTTTTCATTGTTTCATTAGGTTTTGGGTTACCAACAACCATGAGTCAACATAAAACCTATCCAACTAAATATGGTTGCTCTAGGGAAAACACAAAATAGAAACACCTCATCCTTTTTTTTTTTTTTTTTTCATGTCCTTGTTTGAAGATTTGCACTGTTTTAGAAGAGGGCATTGTGCTCTCCTCCCAAATATATTCGATTTTCTTGATAAATGTATTTGACAAAGTATCCCAAAATAACAGCCTCTCCAGGACACAAAAACCTAAGTACTAATGGAAAAAGAGAGGTAAATATTGAAGAGAAGTTAATAAGAAATTTTGAAAAAACCTAGATAGAGCATAGGCCTAAAGGAATTTACAGGGCACATAGGCAACAGCACTGAGGGTAAGGAGGGCAGAATTTAAAGTTTAATACATCAAGTTACTAGTTATTAACTGCTTTAAATAAGATTGAAAAAAAGACATGCAGTGGATTGAAGACTGCAAGGCCTAGCACCTCACAACACCACTTCATAGTGTTTGGTCATATTTGTAGGCATAGGAATAACTTCTACTATAACAAACTACCATATACCGGTGGCTTAAACAACAGACATTTAATTCTCACAGTCCTGGAAGTTAGAAGTCTGAGATCAGGGTGCCAACAGGGTCAGATTCTGATGAGAACCCTCGTGTTCCTTATTGAAGGCTGCCTTCCTGCAACATCCTCACATGGGGGAGAAAGAAAGAGAGAAGGGGAGGAAAGAAAAGGAGAGCACTCTGGTTTCTTCTTGCAAGGACACTAATCCTATCATGAAGGCCCCACCCTGATGACATCATCTAACCTTAATACATCTCAAATGCTCCATCTCCAAATATCATCACAGTGGGGATTAGGGCTTCAACATATATATTTTGAAGGGACTCATTTCAGTCCACAGCATTCCATCCCTGGCCACCCCAAAAGTCATGGCATTGTCGCATTTAAAATAGGTACAGATTCCATCTCAAAAGCCAGAAAAGTCTTAACTCATACCACCATCCACTTTAACAATCTAAAGTCCAAAATCTCATCTAAATATTATCTAAATTAGATACGCGTGATACTCAATGTACATTTCATCTTGAAGCTAAATTCCTCTCCAACTACAAAACTGGGAAATCAGAAAAGTTATGTGTTTACAAAAGTTATGTGTTTCCAATAAAGGTGGGACAGGCATAGACAGACATTCCCATTCCAAAATGGAGAAATAGGAGAGAAAGAGGGTGATGGGTCCTAAGGAAGTCCAAAACCTAGCAAGGAAAATCCCATTGGATCTTAAGGCACACAAATAATCCTCCTTGCTTTATTGCTCTGTCTTCCAAAGACTCCTGGAGTGGCAACTGGGCTACGAAACCCAGAGATGCAGCCTCACCATTAAAAACTGAGGAGGAACTAGTCATGTCCCCTAGACCTGTGGTGGGAATGGCAGCTCTCATGATTTGAATTGCCTTTGGCATCGTGCTTCCCTTTATCTTGAAGAAGAACACTTGTTCACAGCAAAGTAGCTCTGTGTCCTGTCTTGTAGAATCCAAGAAATTTAACAGCCTTTATTCATTCTGTTGGATTCAATCTGTCCCTTTTAGTTTGAAATGATATTGTCTTTTTTGGTATAATCCCATCTCTATTCTTATCCTCTGCTAAAATGGTTGATTAAGTTCATGAGTCACATCCATGGTCTCATTATCAAATGATTTCTCAGTCATACATTTAGTGTCTCTTCAAAATAAGCTTTCTCATTTTTTTTTTTTTTTTTTGCACTATGAATATGCTGGCTCTTTTTGGTTTAACAGTTCCATTTTCAATTTATATCTCTCCTGTCACATTTTACTGTAAGCACTCAGGAGAAAGCAAGCTGCTCTTTCAACACTTTGCTTAGAAATCTCCTAATTATTCAATTTCATCATTCTCAAGTCTGTTACACAGAAACTGGAATATAATTCAGCCAAGTTTTTGCCACTTTATAAAAAGGATCACCTTTCCTCCAGTTTCCAATAACATGTTTTCATATGAAACCTCACTAGAATGTCCTTTATTTCTACCAACATATGGTCCATATTTCTACCAACAGTCTGTTCATGATTATTTATGTATTGTCAAAGAAGATGGAAGCTTTCTCTACAGTTTTCCTCTTTTCTTTCTGAGCCCTCACCAGAATCACCTCTAATAGTCCCTTCATGACAATCTCAGCTTTTTCTGGCATGTACCTCAAAACACTTCCAGCCTTTACCCAGCATCCATACCCAAAGCCATTTCCACATTTTGAGGTATTTGTTACAACAGCATTCCACTTGTGGCACCAATTTCTATCTTAGCTTAGGCTACTATGACAAATTCCATTGACTGGGTGGCCTAAACCACAGACATTTATTTCTTATAGTTCTGGAGGCTGAAAGTTCGAGATTGGGGTGCCAGCATGCTTGGGTTCTTCATAAGAGCCCCCTTTCTGGTTTGTGGATGGCCATCTTCTTGCTGTGCATTCACATGACAGAGAGAGGAGAGAGGGAAGGAGAGAGGGAGAGAGAGAAAGGACGAGAGGGAAGGAAGACACTCTGGTGCCTACTTCACTAATTCCAACATGAAGACTGTGCCCTTGTGAGCTCATCTAAACCTAATTACCTCCCAAACTCCCCATCTCCCAACACCATCACATTGCTGGTTAGGGCTTCACCCTGCGATTTTGGGGGGGTCACACAACATTAAGTCCATAACATCTTCTTTCTATCTTTTTGTCATAATCTAAAAGCTAGACATCTGAACCACATCCACTTCAGCCCAGGGAATTTCAAATCTTTCACCTAGGTTTGGTGCCGCTTTTACTATAGCATCGATCTATTTATTAGGAAGCCAAGATATTTAAGGCTGGTAGAAAATTTTCCTTGGGTTTACAGTAATAAAAATACCAAACAGGAATGAAGTGTTCTATCTCAACTCTAATTTTAGTAGGACACACTTGTAAAAAAAAAAAAAAATATATATATATATATATATAATACAGAGATTTTTAGGAACATATGCAGTGTTTACAAAAATATAAAGGAATAAAACCTCTCTCCCAAAAAATGAATTCAACTTTCTACTCATCATGTGAGAAATTATTACTCAACTTAATATTATATTTTAATCAATAAATAGAAATCACACATATGAACCTGTATAGAAGTGAAGAAATTTTATAATTTTATAAAATACTCAAAAGAAATGTAAGCATTAACTACTAACTCTGAAATTAGCAATTTAAGCATTTTAAATTTAAGTCATCAAATATAACACAAAAGAAAATAAAGGTTAACCAAAGCAGAATTTAAGTGACTTCCTAAATTTAAATTCAATGGAAAAAGTCAGAAATGCAAAGCAAGATAGATTTTACAACACAAAAAACTTAAAAGACAAATTTTGTAAAATACAAAACATATAACCACATATTTAATTAATGTTACAGCTAATATCTTAATCTAATTTATATTTTTATTCAGGAAACAATGCTAATTTAAAAGAAATTTAAGATAGGCCCAGAACATATAAAAAATTAACTTAAAGTGAAAAGCATAAAAAAATATTATTGGCCATGCCATTGAAATCATGTAGCATAAATACTCAAACTTAGTTGATCCTTTCCTCATTTTTTAAAATTTAATCTTTTCTAGTCACAGAGTGACAGTGAGAACCTCACAGAATAATTCAATTCTGATCTTCTGATCGACAGAGTTGATTGTTTTTGATCACTTGACCCCAATTAGGCCAATGACAATCCATTTCCTACTCCTTGTGCACTTGGACACAGTGTTTTTTGAGAGGTGATGCATGTTCAAAACGGATCAATGAAACTGAATAAAAATTTGTCCCAGGGAAATTTACCAACAAGCTAAGATAAAGTTTGTTTGTTTGTTTTCTTACCACATGTACTGAACAATCAGACAAGACAAACTGTAAAACGAGTAATATAAATTAGATGTATAATTAAGAAAAGAGAGGTTAGAGAGGTATAGGAAGTCATTATGGGCATCCCTCTCTAAGTTCCATTTCCTCCTGGATCCTGGTTACAATATAATGTCTAAATTTTGCATGAGCCTAGAGTTATTATAGCAAATCCTTCCTCAGATAGTCCAGTGAGTCCAGTGAGTCTTTATCACAGTCATACAACTGAATAGCAAGTCTCAACAGAGTATATTCATATGAAGTTTTTTTAAAGACAATGAGTGTAGGACAATAGGAAAAGAAAAAAAAAAAAAAAAACAAGCAAAGATAAGCAGTGGAGACTAAGAGACTTCCATGCAAAACTCCCCAGGATACACTTATAACCATTAAGATACATACAAATCTTAGTTGCTGAGAAGCTTAAGCAAAAGGTTCCAGCAGTGTCTTTTTATGTCTCGCTGATTACAAAGTTAAGCTAGGCTGTGAAAAAACTTTAAAGCAAACAAAAGCCATCAATCTACACATATCTAAATAATATAAAATAACTGGCTTTGGGAGTTGCCAGGGGAATCTAAAACTTTAATAGCATGGTATAAACAATAATCTAACCCATCCCATTCTTATTTAGCTAAAAGAAACCACCAGACTTTCAGACACGTCCTGATGTAAGCACTAAGATAGCTACATTTTATACATCATCTACCACAAATGGCTGGATAAAATATGCTGAATATGGAAGCATTTGTTTATTTTTTACCTGGTTTTCCAAATGTTTCAATAATACTCTTATGTAATAATTTTTAAAATACACATAATCAGGGATATGAGTGGACATTTCTTAAATCGCTATATATTTATACTAGAACTGAACAATTAAGTAAATAGATGGCAAGTCAGATTTCTCACTATTAGAGGAAGAAGTTACAGATAAGCAAGGGAAAGAGGCTGAAATAACACATGTGGTAATGGATTAGAGTTAGAGACATCAGTATAAAGGCACATTTAGCTTAATACAGATACAGTAGTTACATATAGAATATTTATTGATACAGATACAGTAGTTACATATAGAATATTTATTAATACAGATACAGTAGTTACATATAGAATATTTATTGATACATATATATGAATATGAGACTATCCAAAGGTAAGTATAGACATATAGTCTCTTGTCTGTCAGCTATGTGGGCCTAGAATTGGGGACATCCAAGTAGCAATGAATACATCTAAAACCCAGATCTTGGTTTCTAATATTATTTTTCAGTATTAAAGGAAACTAGTACACCTTGGAAAAAATAGCTAATTTTAGAGCTGAGACGAGGAAAATGCCTGAAGCATCATAGAGGGATAGAAAATAAGGAATTGTTCACACACACACACACACACACACACACACACACAGATGAAGTTATATCTAAGAAATAAAGGAGCCAACTGAATGAGCTTGCAAAGGCCAAACCTGGAATTTATTTGAGAAGCAAAATAAACAAAGATGTACTAGATTATGACCCAAAGAACAGATTATGCACTGGTCCATACTGATATAAATAATTAAATAAATGAATTAATATGAGAAAATAGACAATCTCTTATGCAAAAGAAATCCAAATAATTTATACAGCAACTTTGTTCTCAAAGAGGTCGAGAATAATCCTTTACTCCTTAAGCATGAGTTGCACACAGTTATTTTCTTCTAAAGGTACAGTAAGGTAAAGGGAGGGTACTTCACATCAAAGAAGCCTGACAAATATTACCTCAGTCAAGTGATCAAGTTAACAGTTTAACAACAATTATAAGTCACGTTGATGGCAAAAGCCCTTAATATGATGTGATAAGAATGACACTTTATTTCTGTAATTTTTCTTTCAAAAACATATGGACCATATCTAATAATGAGAAAAACTACCAGGACATATCTCAATTGAGAGGTGTTCTACAAATTATCTTATCAGTATTTCTTAAAACTGTCAGGGTCATTAAAAAGCTGAGAGATAAATCCTGAGAAACTGTCATAGCCAAGAAAATGTAAAGAGATGTGACTAAATGTAATATGTAATATCATATCCTGCTTTAGATCATAAAACAAAAAAAGGACATTAAGTTAAAACTAGTCAATATAAATAGAATATGAATAAAGTTGTATGAATAATGATTATCAATATGTTTTCATTAGTTGTGACAAATGTACCATACTAATATGAATTGTTTACAAGAGAAGAACCTGGGAGTACATTATATGGAATCTGTGTTACCTTTGCATTTTCTCTGTAAATCTAAAACTATTGTAAAATTTAAAGCTTATTTTAAAACACATATAAAAACATGAACAGACTGATTAAATGGAGAGTCAATAAATCAATCAACATCCACTTGATGAAATGCTGCCATTTAACATTTTAATATTTGATACTTTCTAGAAACAATTACCATGTTTATATATAACGCTATGTAAAATATATCAAATAATGTATCTTGCTATAACAAAGGTGCTTTATGTGTGTACATATATATGCATACAATACCATATCTTCATATACATCAGTGTAATTGCCAAACGTGTGTGGGAAATCAGATTTGCTATTAGCATAGTGCAGTTTCATAACTTTGAAAATTCTCCTTTTAATGCAATGATATTTTTATGAGAAATAAATAAGTAAATGGAAATTTTCATCTTAACAAATACAGTATCACTTATTCTTTGGAAATTATCTATTTATAAATAATGAGTATTCTATTTTAAATTTTTCTTAGCAAAGGCATTCAGCACACATGGTTGTCCTTAGGTCATCAAGCAACTAGAACTGGGGAAACAACCCTTCTAAGATACTTTATTTTCCTCATCTTCAGGAGCTTATCATTAGTAATAAGGTTTTTTAGCATAGTACAGAACTCAATAATAATATTCCATGATTTCAGCCCTATGAGTATTGCTTAACTTTTCCTAAACACCAGAATCTCTACCCACAAAGGGTTTTGTGCACCTTTGCTAAATGGATCCTATCTTTTAACTCTTTTCATCACTTCCTCCTCTTTCTTGAAATCTAAGCTGGCCTTACAAAAGTTACCCTTTACAGGAGGTAGGTCAAAAACATCATCCAAGCCCAGTGTTTTCCAAATTGAATATGAGAGTATGATCAGAGAACAGAGGTGGGCAGGATACATTATTTTCCTCCTTTTGTAGTTTTATTCATTTATATTCCTGGTGAATTATACACCCTCTCTCTTTTTCTAATATACATTGGGAATATGACACTCTATGAACATTTATTTAAATAAGGGAAGCCAGTAAAGCTATAGCTATTGCCATGTTTTGTTCTTCTTTTTTTTTTTTTTTATCACTGCATTTATGGCTTTTTAAAATGGAACTTTCATTTTATAGTGTATAATAGAACAAATAAATGTGAATGGATTAGGCCATGTCTAAGTTACCTACTGCTCTTATAATCCAAAAGACAGTTCCAGGGATTATTGCAATATTAAAATTTGCATAGAGGAGTAATGAAAAAGATGCATCGGACATGCACAACCATCATCATTAATTTAAGAGATTTTTTTTTTTTTTTTCATGGCAAGACATGGTTCAGCTATAATACTTTTGACTATGCACGAAAAGCACAATGGAAAAAATATTGGGTGAAGCTTCTGTCAAGTAAAAGTGGTGTGTTGTATATATATTTGATTACACAGTTACATTCTCAAAAGTATTTTCTATATAAAGTCTCATTGACTTCCATTAGCATTTGCAATCCAAGTATACCATATGGCTTTCCTTAAAAGCAATGAGACTATTAAATTTAATTACTTTTATGTGTGTCTTGCATGGTAAAGGTGACTATTAAAGGAGCAGTACTATATGAGAATTATCTCCAGTTAAAATTGAATACTAAAAGACGGCTATTGGCTGGTGGTAACTAATTGGCAGTCAGTGCCACATGAAAAGTAATTTCAGTAATACTGAAAAATAGCAAGCAGAGAACAATGTCACTTTGCTAATTTTATTGCTTCTCAATATAGTGATATTTGACTATAACGTGAACACCAGTGCTCGAAAGCAAAGTATAATGATCTAAAGCAAAACTTACAGATTTTGCCTTCTTTTTTCCCCATAAAAAAGAAATCTATATATAATATAATGCATATATTAAATATGTATCATATATTTATTATATGTGTATATTTACTTTACATATACAGTAATTTTCTTCACCTTATTCCATTGTAGAAATTGTTGCTAAGTCAAATCCCTAATAAAGTTAGATATGCAATGTAATGAATAGAAATGCGTTATCTCATGTTCAATAAGAAGCACTAAAATCTGCTGCAAATTGAAAAGCTGATCTGATTTTAAAAGTATAACCCTTTGTTAGCTCCAGCTAATTTTATCATGTGATAATTAAATTTTATCGCTACTGCCAAGTCTGTTGAATTCATTCATAAGAGAAGCTGGAAATCTAAATATGAAATAAAATTTTCAAATTTTAAAATATAGAAAATAGTTTAAGTGAACAATTTATGAGCAAAACAAGCATATCGGCTGGCTAAACATGGCTCTTGAGCTATTTGGTTTTCTTTCCTTTTTCTATCTTTCTGACTTTATATCACCAAACAAATTGCTAACAAATTGAACCAAAACCCAGTATTTCCCTGATTGTTTATGCAAGCAATAAAATCAGAAATATCAAAATCCTCAGCAATAAAAAAATTGTTTTTTCTTTAAGCAAAAGTTGTTTTTCCCTTAAACAAAAGCAATAAAAAAGTTGTTTTTACTCAATAAACAATTGAGTAAAATTCAAAATAATTTTGCATTATAAAATATTATTAAAAACTAACAAAATTCACCTAAATTATTCCTAAAAAGTAATGTAATTTATTTTATCTTTATGGTAAACCTTTTTCTCTGATTTTGACTTCCTTTAAAATTCAGTGGTTATATCTAGTTCAAAGACAGTTGACTAAATATACATGATTATCACTTCTATCAGAATTCTCTTAATATCACATAATAAATATTTTTTCAAAATCATCATAAATTCCAGCATTGAAAAATTATAAAGGGTGCATCCTACATAAGCAGGTATTTTTTGTACTATAATGCATATGATGAGAAAGTTAAATTTAATGGAGCAGAAATCTCTATTCCATATAAGCAAAAGAAGTCTCTATCTCCTCCCTGGTCCTTCGCCACCCAGCCTCAAAAAAAAAGTGAGTCCTTCCACCTTCAGATCATGCTTTGATTAGCTTCAAGATGAGAGGTAGTTGTTATTGCTTTTGTTTCTTGTCATTTTGTTTTATTTTTTTTGTCTTTTGGAAGTGACCCTGAGGCTCTTGACAGGGTAAGTGTTTTAAGAGCTGTAGAACAGCTGTATCTGTCACCTGTTTCACTTAGCAGCTTTTTTCTTCATTTTCCTATCATCTAAAACTATGTAAAGATCAATCTAAATTGGAGAAATAGGCTTCTGGAGTCACCCAGATTAGAACCTTGGGCCTAAGCGAAAGCCCTGGATATCCTGCCCACAGGAAATGCCTATCCCCATTCCAAACACGTGTTTCTCCACGTTTCCTTAAAAACATCCTTTATGTACACACCACTAACTCATTACCTGCAGAGCTCCTTTAAACACTGCCAGGGAAGCAAAAATTGTTACACTAAGGAAATATATGGAAGCAAACTATATATATCTCAGTAGAAGCTCCAATTTATAAATATTTGAAGACAACTACAGATAAAACTATTTGACAGTTGAGTGAAGCCAATAGTATGAAGGAAAAAATAAATATAACAAACTTTTGAGGAAGAAAACAAAGAATGCTGGAAAAAAATTTTACATGAGTAAATTTAATACCCTCAAGGCACCTAAAATAATATTTCATGTAAAATCAAAATTAGGCTGTTATCAGGAAATAGAGGCCAGATTCCTTTGAAACTAAGATTTATAATAAACAAGAAAGGAAATACAAAAGATAAACTGAAAAAGAATTTGTACATATTTAAGAATACATTTTTGAGGCAAAAAATGTGACACTGGCAAATTATCGAATGTTAGTTCAGAAAATCAGAGATTTTTTTAAAAAATTAGATAAAAAGCATATGAATAATTGATCCAATTCAATAGAAGTTATAAAAAGAGGAAAAGGATATAAGTAGAACAGGGACAGAAAAAAATACCTATTCTAAAGAATTTCTTAAATCTTCAATAATGAAAACTCATATATTTCCTCACAGGAAGAGAAAAAACATAAAGAAAAATGTCATGCCTAGATGTATTTTGGTGTGTTTACTAAATGCAGAGATTATAGAAACATATTGCTCATGGGACTCCTTGGAGAAAGGATCAATTGAAGTCCAGGAGTAAAATATGAGATGAGCCTGGAGAATAGTATGATGGCATAAAGTAAGGAAGCACTCAAAATAGACCAAGGAATGATATAGTGTGAAAGAACCAAACTGAACACCCTTGAATGTCAAAGCTAGGATGAGGTGAACAATAAAATAAGTAGCAATAGCATTGGATTATAACCCATCAAATAAAATAAATATCCATAAAACCATAGTTATTAATAAATGATCGAATAAATCAATATAAAGAGGAGAAGTGACAGTTCTCTCTTGTGGAAAATTTCCGTTCAGTGTGAAGGGAATGAGAAAAAAATACTGCCATTTAACACACCACTTTCATAATTGTTGCAGAACAAACATTTGAAGAGAATCAAGATATTTGCATCGTCTCAAATTACCCCCTCCAAAATACTAATTACAAGGAGGAAAATGTCACTTTTCTGTGAGAGAAGCCAGCAAACATTACAATGAAGTAAATTGGAAGGAATTGGTTGTGTGTAAATAGCATTTGGTAGGGAAAAAAAATCATTAAATCTACATTATTATTGTAAGATATAAAAAATTAAAGAGTGCCCAAGATTTTCCCTCAAAAGGTGCATTAAAAAGTACATTCTTTTCTTTATCTATCAGTACTTTTAGCTTTAGGTTTGTCTGTTGATATTCTTACAAAAATTGTTGAATTAATTAAGAGAATTTTCAAACAGCTAGGGAAAATATCAAATTTTGAATAGCTGATTGCTCTGTCATTTTCCTTAAAGTTATGCAAAATCATTCTTTATCTTATTTGTTAGTAAAATGAGTTGAGGTAGCTCAAATAAAAGATCAAGTACATTTTTCCCTGTCTGTAAAAACAAATCATTGAATACCTATGTAATTTTACTCAATTTTAAAATAAAAGGGGGAACAATTTGTTTTCTCCCTTTAAATACATATAAACTCCAATAAATAGACTCAAATCTATTGAAAAACCAGTGAAATGCTTATGTAACTAAGAGATTATCACCACAGTTTTAGTCTTGAATTGTGAGTTTATGCTTCAAGGTTTTTCAGCAATCTTAACAAAATTCACTGGGTCAATCAGGTATTCTGTGAAGAGATGGAACCAAATTTTAGACTAGTTTTTATGCCTTTGGCCTGAATGATAAGCAAAGGTAAGATTTCTTCTTTATATCAAGCCATTCGCTTTCCCACCCAGCTAGTATATTCTTCTAATTTTGCAAAGGTATCAATCTCATTATATTATTTCAAGATATATATTACCTAATTTTATATACTATCAAATATTTTATCTGTGATTCCTGGCCATTTCTCTAAAACTGAACTATATTTCCTGCTTTAGAAAGGTCTTGAATCATGTTTCCTCCTGTTGTAATATATCCTCAAATTTAATTTAACTTGTCCTACCAACAGAATATAACATTATTAATAATACGGTAGATGCTGTAATGACTCAATAATTTCAAAGAAGAAATAGGTATGTTTGGAATTATTTTGGATTAAAAAATAACTTGGCACAGAATGTAGCCAGAAACAGACACGCTAAATCATTTGACTGAAACTTGGATACCATAAAATCTAGCATGGAAGAGCTTTAAGTTAAGTAGATCTAAGTTTATTTGTTGTGACTAAGGGAAACCTTTTCCCCATGTTCATAAAACCAATAAAATACATAATTAAATAGGTAGATTTAATTTTGTGCTCATAATGAAGAATTTAATAAATCATAAATTTATCTTTAGTTTCAAAAATCTTTTAAAACTACATATACCTAATTTTACACTATTTTATTTAAATACATGTGGCTTGAATATGCATATGTGTTTCAAAGAAATACAGACTATAAAATTTTATGATATGGATATTTACTTTTCCTGGTTCTTAAAATGTCTCAAACTTTCTCTCAGATCCTAGTGCCTGGCTCTGCTGTGTCCCTTTGCAGCTTTGAAGGGCAATGGCTACTATTTTTATGTCCCCAAAATCATTGATCTGGTAATTCTGGTATGTGTATATCTCATCAATTGCTTTTGTTCATTCAAAAAATCCTCATAATGACTCCCTTTCTGTAGGTATAATAGATATCAGTACATCATATAGATGATGAAAGTAAGCTTTATAATAGTAAAATTAATTGTTTGAAGCCAAACAGCAAGATTTTAGACCAGGATGGCTCAATCTAGAGTATAATTATAGAATTTCTGACTCAATCATTATCCTAGGTCAATGATTGGGTTATAAAGAACAGGACTATATTTGTAGAAATTTCTGCATTAGACACACTGTGAACTGATACTGAAAAGAATGAGCTCATTCAAGATACTTCTGGTAACTGAAATTCAATCATCAGAAATGCTCAAGGAAGAACTGAAAAAGTAGTAAAGTCAAAGACCATCAATGAACCTGAAGTGAAAACCTATTGTGAACATTCATGGAAGGGTTGTCTGGGGAGCAGCAACAGGGTGAATGAAGCTTTAGAAGATATATTTAATTAGAAGTTGCCTCATTCAGTGCTAATGCTTATCGCCGTGTTCTTGGGTAGACATCGTATGATAATGACTCCCAAAGACTTGTCCGCAGCCTGATACCTGGAAACTGTGAATTTTATCTTATATGGTAACATTTTTAAGATGTGGCTAAATTAAGGATTTCAATGAGATTTTTCTGGATTTTTCCTGGTGATTCCTATATCCAGTTACAAATGTCCTCATAAGAGAGAAATGGAGAGATATTTGATACACACAGAAGAGAAGGTGATGCTACTACAGAGGCAGAGATGGAACGATATGGCCACAAGCTAAGGTAAGCCAAGGCACACCAGCCGCACCAGAAGAGAGAAGCATCGAGAAACAGATACACTGCCACAACCTCTAGAGGAAGCATGGCCTTGTCAACACCTTGATTTGGCCATGATTTTGTAGATGTTGGCATGGACTTTGCCAAAATCTGGCCTTGGAATTGTGAGAAAACAAATTCCTGTTATTTTAAGCCATGAAGGTTGTGATAATTTGTTAAAACAGCCGTGGAAAACTAATACATTCTTCACTGTGTTCTGTAGGGGCATCACTTGGCCATTGAGAAGGTGACGTCTTCCCATAGTATAGAGTGCAGCGAGGGTGGAAGTTGTAGACATTGCAGAATGGTGTCATTACAGAGTAAAATGAATTATGTTAATGTAGTGATTTCTGTGTTTGTAGCTGTAGACAAATCCTGTTGATTATAAATTCAATCTAGCATTAACTTTTTAATACACTGGTTTAGTACATTTGAGAGGTTTTATCTGTGCATGAGGGTAGGAAGTTCTGAATAACGTCCCCCAAATCCATGTTGAAAAATTAAGTAAAACTGGTGATTGTAGTAGGCTAAATTGTGGCCCAAAAGATGTCTATGTTCTAATCCTAGAACGTGAAAATATCACCTGGTATGACAAGAGTGAATATTATTTTATATGACAAAAGATGTGATTAAATCAAAGAACTGAAGAGGAGCTGGTTCCATATTATTGAGTAGGGCCCTAAATGCAGTCACACGTATCCATATAAGAGAGAGAGGAGTGGGGGTGATTTTGGAGACAGACACAAAGTGGAGAAAGCAAAGTAGAAATGAAGGCAGAGTTTGGAGTGATGCAGCCACAAGTCAAGAAACACCAGCTACCAAAAACTGGAAGAGACAGGTAATGGATTTTCTCCCTGAGCTCTCAGCACAGCTCTGCTTTGGACTTCTAACCTCTGTAAGGGAATATATTTTTGTTGATTTTAGCCACCAAGTGTATTTTGTTACAGCAGCCAAAGGAAACTAATGTAGTCTTAAACAGGAAAAGGTGGCAGCTTAGCCATAAAACTAGACCATCACTTAGTGTGTAGAATGTCAAAGAGGGGCCAATGCAAATAACTGTCCAATGCAAATTATAAAAATTGATCACTTTGATGATTGATTTAACCACAAACACTAATTATTATGATATTTTGAAGTACATACACCTTATTCTAAGTCATGCATTTCTCCACTTGTAGTAGGGGACCTTACTGAAACAAAAACACAATAAACAAAACAAAAACTACTTATTATCTCTAGATATTGTTGAATTTATCTCAAACAATTATCCATATGTAAAGGGAAGCTCTTGTTAAATAGCTGACATTTTCCTCAAAGGAGGAGGAGAGCTCATAGGCAAAGGTCGAGGTCCTGAAGATAGAGAATGTGAATCTATTTAAGAATATCCTGTTTGCCTTTTCTTTTTGCACTATATGCACTTTCATTTTCCTATGCAAATTTTGTAGCTTTCTTTTTCATGAAGATGGAATAGCAAGTGATAAAAAAGATTTAACCATGCTCTACTATTATTAGGTTTTTAAAATCAACATCATCTCAAATAATGATATGATAAACCAAAGGGATAAATCCATACTTCATACTTGCTCCTATGTGATTTTCCATAAAACGGCATCTGAGTACACATATAGTATACCTTCGACTCTTTACCATTAGGATTATTATTACAGTTTACTTAATGTAATAGGGGTAAAATAGTCTTTTGAATTAATTTGCATGACATTTACAATTAATTAAGCAGTATTTTCATTCATTTATTCAAGAATAGATGAGCATTTCAATTCGAATTGAAAAGACTCCACAAAGGATAAAGCCAACATGAGCGAAATAAACCAATAATAACCAATAATAATCTGAGTTTCAACAGATTAAACAAAGACCATTAAATAAAGGAAAAATGTGCCTAGGATGAATAGTTCTGAAAATACGACTGGCAATGAATGTACCGTCTCTGCAGTTTGTTTCTTACATTGGAACTATTCCTTTTGGTTAATGCTTTTCCATCTCTAGCTGGAATATTACCTTACACAATCAGAACATAACTGTATCTTAGTATAAGACATTTACCCATAATTGTAGTAAATCCTAGGTAAAAAAGTTTCAATAATAGTATCTTTACCAATTCTTATTATTAAGCTAGAATTCATGTCAAAGCAGCACTGACCCATTTTTCTTTGTGAAAAACCTAACAAGAATGTAACATGGCTTTTTAAAAAAGGCTTATTGTATTATGCAGCAAAACTAAATTATTTTATTTGAAGAACATTCTTTATTACAAATAACGCATGCCAATGAAAAATATGTTTAACTATATTACAGGTTTTTTTTCTTATTCACGATCAGCTGCTATAGGACAAATCTATAATGCTAAGCAAAGTAAAATCAATAAAGCGAAGTGACTTGTACAAATATTTGCAAGTTGTATTTTCAGTATTCACTTAGAAAACATCTAAACTTACATGCCGTAGACTCTATTTTCAAAATCATAGCTTTTAACAATATTGTAATCTCCTCCATATATGTGTATGTCTATATGTATGTATATATAGATATCTAGAGAGAATTTTTTAAAAGTTTTTTTCATTCAAGAATTGAAATAACACTTTTTATAGCACTATGCCAATTTCTAATAAAATAGTAGTCCTTTGATATCTAACAAAGATTATTCATAATACTGAATTACGCAGCATCTAAAAACACAAAGAATTATTTATTTTGATTACTAATTCAAACCACCTTGTATGTAAGCAGATGTTTGCTAGTTTTTGCCAAACAATTAGATGATACTGTTACATCGAGTTCTGCATCTTATTGAAAAGATGAACAAAGTAACTGTCAAGATTTATAACACTTGAAAATTGGCCATTGGTAGCAATAATCTTCATGAAATAAGGTTATCAAATGTATCCCGCTGCTTCCCTCAGAAAAACCAACAAAGCCAAAATGTGCAAACAGATTATTAAAAATTAGTGATGAGTAGAGCTCAAATACAAACTTCTTATTTATATTGCTTGGTAATCAGAAGTACAAGAAGTACAAAGGAGGGCCCTAGTTGCATGCAACTATCACAAACATAGTGCCTCAGAAATTCCAACGACATCATGTCAGTCAACATCAGTTATCAGCTTCCTCACTGAAATATCTGTCTATTCACACTAATCACACATACATTTAACTAGTTGAGATATATTTGCTTGCTTTTAAGATACTGAATCAAATTTTAACAGTTTCTGGTTGTGAAGGAAAAGAGTAAGAATGATACTGAAGCAAAGAAAATGAAGGGTTATTTGTAGTAATAAAAAAATTTACATGCCCTATATGTCCTATGTTACAACAAAATACTTTTATATATTAGAAATGCAGTAAATTCAATACAACGTAAATGAATTAATTTCTTGCAATGCTAGACAAATTGCAGAGTAAGACTACATTTTTAGATTTAAATAATATTTTCATCTTCATATGACCTAGAACATTAGCAATTTACCTTGGTTATGCTACTGTTTTTACAAGACATGTTACACAATGAAGAATTTTAATATGTATTCAAATATTTTTCAACACAAGTATATATACAAACATATGCATATGTATGTACTTATCTATCAAATACAAATATACAAACATAAAATTGTTTTAGTCATATTAATATTGATGTTTCTATAACTTTTATTCATTATTTATTATTCAAAAATATCTATTGATTACCTTCTAAATGTCAGGCACTATTGTGGTGCCAGGAATAGAGTTCACTAATTGTTTGAATGAAGGATTACAGGAAGTAAATATTTAGCATAATTTCAAGTAATGATAAAAGAGGCAAAGAAAATTAAAGCAGGGCAAGGGAATGGAGAGTGGCGGCAGGAGGTGGGACATTCTTTCTTTTGAAGGAGTGGTCAAAAAAGATGCATGTGATGAGGGGAAATTTAAGTGGAGATATAACAGAGATA